>NW_022437007.1:385620-400307 GCF_009761245.1 Sapajus apella
GTAAATTCTTGATTTTAAAAAAGGTAACTGTGGAAAACATATTATTTATTTCAAGTCTCTGGAGTAAAGTTAATATTTAAAAATAGATTGCTTTATTTTTTCATATTTTATATTGAACATTTCTATATTAAATATTAAAAATAATCTTTTTATGACTAACCTCACAGGTTAAATGGGAAGAAGTGATCGTTATTGTAGGCTGTTGTAAATAAATCTAGATACAGGTTCTTAGGTTATCTATAGAGGAGAACATAATACTATTACATATCAAACATTAAGAAATTGAATTAGTTAATTATTTAATAAACACTGCTGTGCTAGTAGACTAAGCTCTGACTTGTTTATGGTTCTATGCATTGTTTGGAATGGAAGTTACTAGAAGACAGATACTATTGAAATAATATTTTCTTCCTTTCAACTCTTCTGACATTTTGCCTACATTTTCTTATGATAGCTATTTGTTTACAGCTTGTCCTGTTGTGTGTTTGTGTATGCATGCCTGTGGGGGTGTGTGTGTGTATGTATATTCTCCTCTACCAGAATAAAATAAATCTGTGGGCTGAACATATATTGATGTCATTTTTTTTCTCTTGCAAAATAGCATCCGTTAAGGGGTTGAATTGTGTCTGTCAAAAAAAAAATGTATGTTCAACTCCTAACTTACAGTACTTGTGAATGTGATCTTATTTGGAAATTTTAGTTTTACAGAAGTAATTAAATTAAAGTCATTGGAGTAGACCAAAATCCAATATAACTGGGGTCTTTACAAGAAGAGGTAAAGACCATGTCAAGGCAAAGACACACAGGCAGAATGCCGGGAGACAACAGAAGCAGAGATTAGGTGATACAGCTGCAAACTGAAGAATGCCAATGATTGATGGTAACCATGAGAACCTAGAAACAAGCAAGGAAAGATATTCCCCTACAGGTTTTAGAGGGAGCATAGTCCTGCTGACATGTTGATTATGATCATCTAAGCTCCAGAAATGTTAAGACAATTAATTTCCATTATTTTAAGTAACCTGGTTTCTGGTATTTCTGTGGCAGCCTTAGGAGACTAATACAACATCCTATATATTTTTTTGTGTTATACATGAAAAGTACTTAAGTAATATACCTTTAAAATTTATTGTAATTTTTGGCCTCATAAAAATTTACTTTATATTAATAAATATAAGATGATACCAGTTATATGATACAGTATTCTTTTATATACTGCTTTTTAAAATAAATACTACTAATTACACTACAACACTGTGTTCTTATCACTTAGAATATTTTCATTTTATACTTACTGAAATAGCTTTTCATCACACCACTCTTGGTTTTGAAATTTTTAAAAAATCTAATCTGAAGATTTTAACAATTCCTCTTTAGTTGCATCACTTGGTGAAAAATGCCATCATTCTGAAAATAGTTTCCTAACAAAATGTGACTCAGATTTTTCTTCTTCTCAGTATCTACCCTTCTTCATTTTGTAGGGGAGAAAAGTAATAGTATCTTTTCCTCACCCATCACAAGGTTCATGGCTGAGACCCCTATAACAAAAGACAGATTAACCAAAAAATAAAATTTAACAAATTCATTCAATATAAAGTTTATAAAGTTTATGAGACATAGGAGCCTTAGGAAATCAAGACCCAAAGATCCAGAGAAAATGGTGTGATTTTATGGATAGACATACAAACTATGATTGTAGGACAAAAAGATAGATGGGTTTTAAAGATAATAAACAAAAGGGAACTTACCAAGGACTGTTTCTCCAGACGCTTGTTGACCTCTCTGTGTGACATTCATTTCCTTCAAATATAGGGCAGGACACCTGCCACATGAGGGTCCTCAAGAGAGAAAAGAAGAAGGTCAGAAAGCAACTTTCCCTAGATTTTATAACTTCCTTCTGGAAGAAGGGTTAAGGAGAATTCTATCCCCTGTGACCGATTTCAGGGGTAAAGAGGGAAATAAACATTTTAATTTCTACAGCCAACTTCAGGAGTGTAGGAGCAGGAGAAGATTAGAGAGATCCTCCTCCTTCTTAATTTTCTTTAGCTTAAGATACTCAGTATGCCAAGGTGCCATATTTTGTGGTAGCATTTTTTGAACACCATCAGTTTCCACAAAATACTTAAATTTGTTTTTATAGAAAATAATGGGATTGTGGTTATTCCTGCAATAATGAATATTTGTTTCATTAAGAGTCTTACAGCCAGGAGCAGTGGCTGGTGCCTGTAATGCCAGCCCTTTGGGAGGCTGAGGTGGGTGGATCACCTGAGGTCAGGAGTTGAGACCAGCTTGGCCAACATGGTGAAACTCCGTCTCTACTAAAAATACAAAAATTAGCCGGGTGTGGTGACAGGTACCTGTAATCCCAACTAGTCAGAGTTCTTGGGATACACGAGAATTGCTTGAACCAGGGAGACGGAGGTTGCAGTGAGCTGAGATCATGCCACTGCACTCCAGGCTGGGCAACAGAGTGAGACTACATCTCAGAAAAAAAAAAAAAAAAAAAAAAAAAAAAGGAGTCTTACTGCTGTTTCTTTGCTTTTCTCCATAACTTTTAATTGTAATGTCAAATTATGGATTAATATATTTTAGACTTTTAAATATTGGGGTCTCACTCTGTCATCCAGGCCGGAGTGCAGTGATAAAATCAAGGCTTACTGCAGCCTTGATCTTTGGGGCTCAAGAGATCCTTCCACCTCAGCCTCTTGAGCAGTTAGCACTACAGGCATGCACCATCACACTAAATATTTTTAGAGATGGAATCTTGCTGGAATGTTGTCCTCGCTCCTCTCAAAGTTCTAGCCTCAAACGATCTCCTGTCTCAGCCTCTCAAGTCATTGTTATTATAGGCATGAGCCATTGTGCCTGGCTTAGACATTTTAAATCACAATTAAACTCACTATGTATAGTATAGGCAATGCACAGAACTCCAGTGAAGGGATAATATGCACAGTCATGACTAAATTCAGGCACACACAAAGACTGACAAATTCTCTATGATGCATGGCTGACAGCGGCTACAAGGCTCTGTAGATTTTAAAATGCATCTCAGTTTCAAGGATGTTGAAACGTGAAAAAAAAATACATCTTAAAATGAATAAAACAAAGCAGTAGAGCTACCATGGTGTTACTCAGTTTGGGGGCGGGGGGAGAGATCCATGTATAACACACAGGATAATCGAAATCATAGTTTAAACATTTTTTTTTTTTTTGCTCATTTAAATTTATCATATTTTCTCTGAGGAGGCTAGAAACAGCCATTTGGAGCACAAGAAAAAGTTGAATCAATTTTGTTTTAACTTAATATAAAGTAGATTAGGATATTATTATTTAAAAAAAGGCAGCAATTAAGGGGACACTGCTTTGGCATGGAAGCAAGCAAGCAAGAAAGAGAGACAGAAAGAAAAGGAGAGAAAAAGGAAGGAAGGCAAAAGAAAGAGCAAAGAAAGGAAACCAAAGGAGTGGGGAAAGAAAGGGCACTGCTCAATAGAAATACAGTAACACTAGGATGTGCATACATTATAACCTCTATTTTCCAGGTGAGGAACTGAAGCAGAGTTATTCAGATTGCCAGGAATACATGACTTGGGATGTATAGAATGCAGATTGGAGCTCAGACAGCCTGAATTCAGAGTTCCCCCCAAGACTTCTATGCTAATCTGCATTTGACCTTTGACAGGGAGTTAGGGAAAGGGTGAAGGGAAGCAGTTGTGTATTTAAATCTAACAAGTTCTTGTAAAAATTCTATCTATGGAGGCAGATCCCAGATGGCTGAATAGGAGCAGCTCTGGAGTGCAGTTCCCAACAAGAACAATGCAGAGGGTGAGTGATCACTACATTTCCAAATGAGTTATTACTGCCAACAGACCAGGACATTCCTGAGTTCAAAAGTGCCACAAGTTTCCAGCACTGAGAGCTGACACAGTGGGTCTCCACACAAAAACTCACACAAATCTGGGTGGCCATTTCAATTGGCTCCTGGAACACCTGGGAGACAGAGCCACCCATTCAATGGAAAAAAAGGGGGCTGAAACAGGGAGCCAGGGGATCTGGCCCAGCAGGTCCCACCCCCACAAAGACCAGCAATCTGATACATTCTGGATTGAGTTTCACAGCAAGTGCAGCTGGACCCTGGACAGTCCAGCTCTGTGGGGGAAAGGGCATCCACCATTACTGAGGCAGTCCACCACTACCAAGGCAGTCCACCATTACCGAGGCAGTCCATCATTACTGAGGTACACTGCCATTACAGATGCAATCCGCCATTACTGAGGCAGACCTCTATTACCGAGGCAGTTCTAACTATACCTGTATAAACAAAACCACAAGGAAGTTCACACAGCAGCTCAGCAGAGCCCATGGCAGCTCAGCAAAACCTCTGCTTGCAGACTGTGACTAGGATGCCTCCTTGCTGGGCAGAGCAGCTCTGAAAAAGGCAGCAGAACATCAGCAACTTATAAATAAAGCCCCTCTTTCCCAGGACAGAGTACCTGTGGAAAAAAAGCAGTTATGAGTTCTGCTACAGCAGACTTAAATGTACCTGCCCAGCAGTTCTGAAGGGAACAACAGCTCACAGCTCAGTACTTGAGCCCCTATAAGTGTCAGACTGTCTCCTCAAGCAGCTCCCAGGCCCCTGTATATCCAAGGAGGCACCTCATAAAGGAGAGCTCTGGCTGACATCTGGCAAGGATCTTTCTGGGATGAAGATAACAGAAGAAGAAACAAACAAAAACCCTTACTGTTCTGCAGCTGCCACAGGTGATCCCCAGGAAAGCAGGATCTGGAGTGGACCTCCAGCAGTCCTACAGCAGAGGGGCCTGACTGTCAGAAGGAAAACAAAAAACAGAAAGAAAGAACTTCATCATCAACAAAAAGAATGTCCACTCAGAGACCCCATCTGAAAATCACCAACTACAAAGACCACAGGTAGATAAATCCACAGAAATGGGAAGAAACAGCACAAAAAGGAGGAAAACACCAAAAACCAGAACACCTCTCCTTATCCAGGGGATCACAACTCCTTACCAGCAAGGGAACAAAGCTGAATGGAGAATGAGTCTGTTGAATTGACAGAAACATGCTTCAGAAGGTGGGTAATAACAAACTTCTCTGAGCTAAAAGAACACGTTCTAACTCAATGCAAAGAAACTAAGAACCTTGAAAAAAGAATAAACATCTTAGAGGAGAATATAAATGACCTGATGGAGTTGAAAAACACACGAGAACTTCGTGAAGCACACACAAGTTTCAATAACTGAATCGATCAAGCAGATGAAAGGATATCAGAGACTGAAAATCGATTCAATGAAATAAAATGAGAATGCAAGATTACAGAAAAAAGAGTGAAAAGAAATGAACAAAGCCTCCAAGAAATATGGGATTATGTGAAAAGACCTAATCTACATTTGATAAGTGTACCTGAATGTGACAGAGAGAATGAATCCAAGCTGGAAAATACTCGTCAGGATATCATCCAGGAGAACTTTCCTACCTAGCAAGGCAGGTCAATATTCAAGTCCAAAAAATACAGAGAACATCACAAAGATATTACTCAAGAAGAGCAAGCCCAAGGCACATAGTAGTCTGATTCATCAGGGTTGAAATGAAGGAAAAAATGCTAAGGGCAGCCAGAGAGAAAGGTCAGGTTACCCACAAAGGGAAGCTCATCAAACTAACAGCAGATCTCTTAGCAGAAACCCTGCAAGCCAGAAGAGAGTGGGGGCCAATATTCAGCATCCTTAAAGAAAAGAACTTTCAACCTAGAATTTCATATACAGCAAACTAAGCTTCATAAGCAAAGGAGAAATAAAATCCTTTATGAACAAGCAATTGCTCAGAGATTTCATCACCACCAGACCTGCTTTACAAGAGCTCCTGATAAAAGCACTAAACATAGAAAGGAACAACTAGTACCAGCCACTCCAAAAATGTACCAAATGGTAAAGAGCATCGACTCAATGAAGAAACTGCATCAACTAATGGGAAAAACAACCAGCTAGCATCAAAATGCAGGATCAAATTCACATATAACAATATTAACCTTAAATGTAAATAGGTTAAATGTCCCAATCAAAACACAGAGACGGGCAAATTGGATAAAATGTCAAAACCCATCAGTGTGCTATATCTGGGAAACACATCTGACATGCAAGGACATACATGGGCTCAAAATGAAGGGATGGAGGAAGATTTACTAAGCAAATGGAGAGGGAAAAAAAAGCAGGAGTTGCAATCCTAGTCTCTGATAAAATAGACTTTAAACCAACAAAAATCAAGAGAGACAAAGAAGAGCATTACATAATGGTAAAAGGATCAATGCAACAAGAAGAACTAACAATCCTAAATATATATGCATCCAATAAAGGAGCACCCAGATACACAAAGCAAGTTCTTAATTACCTACAAAGAGACATAGACTCCCACACAATAATAGTGGGATACTTTATGCTCCACTGTTAATATTAGACACTTCAACAAGACAGAAAACTAAAAAGCATATCCAGGACTTGAACTCAGATCTGGACCAAGCAAACCTAATAGATATCTACAGAACTCTCCACCCCAAATCCACAGAATATACAATCTTCTCAGCACCACATCACACTTACTCTAATGTTGACCACATAATTAGAAATAAACCACTCCTCAGCAAATGCAAAAGAATGGAAATCATAACAAACAATCTCTCAGACCACACAGTGCAATCAAATTAGAACTCAGGATTAAGGAATTAACTCAGAACTATACAACTTCACGGAAACTGAACAACTGGCTCTTGAATGTTGACTGGATAAACAGTGAAATGAAGGCAGAAATAAAGATATTCTTCAAAACCAACAAGAATGAAGACACAACATACCAGAATTTCTGGGAAACATTTAAAGCAGTGTCTAGAGGAAAATTTATAGCAATAAATGCCCACATGAGAAGTGAGGAAAGATTGAAAATCAACACCCTATCATCAAAATTGAAAGAGCTAGAGGAGCAAGATAAAAACAAAACAAAACAAAACAAAAAAACAAAAAACAAAAAAACTAAAAAGCTAGCAGAAGACAAGAAATAACTAAGATCAGAGCAGAACTGAAGGAGATAGAGATAAAAAATCCCCTTCAAAAAATCAATAAATCCAGGAGATGGTTTTTTGAAAAGATCAACAAAATAGACCACTACCCAGATTAATTAAAAAAGAAAAGAGAGAAGAATCAAACTGATGCAATAAAAAATGATAAAGGGGATATCACCACAGATTCCACAGGAATAAAAACTACCATCAGAGATTACTACAAACAACTCTATGCACATAAACCAGCAAACCTGGAAGAAATGGATAAATTCCTGGACACTTGTACCCTCCCAAGCCTAAACCAGGAAGAATTAGAAACCCTGAATAGAGTAATATCAAAGACTGAAGTTGAGGCAGCAATTAATAGCCTACCAACCAAAAAGAGCCCAGGTCCAGATGGGTTCACAGATGAATTCTGCCAGACATACAGAGGGAATCCTTCCCAAATCGTTTTATGAGACCGACATAATCCTGATACCAAAACCCAGCAGAGACTTAACAAGAAAAGAAATCTTCAGGCCAATATCCATGAAGAACATAGATGCAAAAATCAATAAAATACTGGCAAACCGATTGCAAAAGCATATCAAAAAGCTTGTCCATCACGATCAAATAGGCTTCATCCCAGGGATGCAAGGCTGGTTCAACCTACGCAAGTCTATAAATGTAATTCACCACGTAAAGAGAACCAAAGACAAAAACCACATGATTATCTCAATAGTTGCAAAGAAGGCCACTGACAAAATTCAACAGCGCTTTATGCTAAAAACTCTCAATAAGCTAGGTAATGAAGGAATATATCTCAAAATAATAAAAGCTATTTACAACAAACCTACAGCCAATATCATGCTGAATGTGCAAAAACTGGAAGCATTCCCTTTGAAATCTGGCTCTAGACAAGGATGCCCTCTTTCACCACTCCTATTCAATATAGTATTGGAAGTCCTAGCCAGAGCAATGAGGCAAGAAAAAGAAATAAAGGGTATTCAGTTAGGAAAGGAAGAAGTCAAATTTTCTCTATTTGCAGATGACATGATTGTATATTTAGAAGACCCCATCGTGTCAGACCAATATCTCCTGAAACTGATAAGCAACTTCAGCAATGTCTCAGGTTACAAAATCAATGTGCAGAAATCACAAGCATTCCTATAAGACTTAAGGAGAGCCAAATCAAGAACTGTCATTCACAACTGCTACTAAGAGTATAAAATACCTAGGAATATAACTAACAAAGGATGTAAAGGGCCTCTTCAAAAAGAACTATAAACCACTGCTCATGGAAATAAGAGAGGACACAAACAGATGGAGAAACATTCCATGCTCATGGTTAGAAAGAATCAATATTGTGAAAACGGCCATACTGCCCAAAGTAATTTATAGATTCAATGCTATCCCCATCAAGCTACCTATGACCCTCTTCACAGAACTGGAAAAAAACACCTTAAACTTCATATGGAACCAAAAGAGAGCCCGCATAGCCAAGTCAATCCTAAGCAAAAACAAAACAAAACAAAACAAAACAAAACAAAACAAAAAAACAAAGCAGGAGGCATCGCACTACTGGACTTCAAACTATACTACAAGGCTACAGTAATCAAAACAGCATGGTACTGGTACCAAAATAGAGATATAGACCAATGGAACAGAGGCTTCAGAGGCAACACCACACATCTACAACCATCTGATCTTTCACAAACCTCACAAAAACAAGCAATGGGGAAAGGATACTCTGTTTAATAAATGGTGTTGGGAAAACTGGCTAGCCATGTGCAGAAAACAGAAACTGGACCGCTTTCTCACACCTTACACTAAACTTAACTTCAGATGGATTAAGGACTTAAACATAAGACCTGACACCATAAAAACCCTAGAAGAAAACCTAGCTAAAACCTTTGAGGACATAGGCATTGGCAAGGACTTAATGACCAAAACACCAAAAGCATTGGCAACAAAATCAAAATAGACAAATGGGATCTATTTAACTCCAGAGCTTCTGCACACCAAAAGAAACAATCATTAGAGTGAACTGGCAACCAACAGAATGGGAAACAATTTTTGCAATCTATCCATTTGACAAAGGGCTAATATGCAGAATCTTCAAAGAACTAAAACAGATTTACAAGAAAAAAGCAAACAAACCCATTCAAAAGTGGGTGAAGTATATGAACAGATACTTTTCAAAAGAAGACATATATGAGGCCAACAAACATGAAAAAATGCTCATCATCTCTGGCCATTAGAGAAATGCAAATCAAAACCACATTGAGATACCATCTCACACCAGTTAGAATGGTGATCATTAAAAAATCTGGAGACACCAGATGCCGGAGAGAATGTGGAGAAACAGACGCCTCCTCCACCTCTCTTTTCCCTACTCTCCCCATGTGACAACACCTACTCTCCTTTCCCTTCTACCATGTCTGTAAGCTTCCAAGGCCCCCACCATAAGCGGGTGCTGGTGCGCTGCTTGTACAGCCTGCAAAACCATGAGCCAATTAAACCCCTTTTCTTTATAAATTACCTAGCCTCAAGTATTTCTTTATAGCAACATAACATGTTCTCATACAATAGGTTTCATTTTCTTTTAAAATGTATTGTTGACAAAAAGTCTTACATTTGTCTAGTTCTTGTTCCTTTGTAAATAACCTTGTATTTCCTCTGTGGGAACATTTTAAATCTTCTTTTCATTATTGCTATTCTGAAATTTTACAATCATGTATTTTCTACTTGGTTATTTGTTTGCATGTTTGTTTATCTCGTTGGCTTATTGGTAGACCTTTAAATATGAAAGTTTGGGTATTTTAATTTTAGGAAATATTCTTATATTATTTCTTTTATAATTTCCTTATCCACATTTTCTTTATTCTCTCTAGAAATTTTAGAATGGGAAGGCAGAGAACTTTATTTGTGTGTATAATTTATCTTACCTTGTATTATTTTTAAATTTTGGTAAATAAAGAAATATGCAGACTTAAGTTTTGTGGCCACTCACATATCGCATTTCTTCTGTATCTTGGATCTTCTTATTTATTTTTCTTTGCTGAATCAGCATTTTAAGTTCAAAATTATTTTCTTGTTCACCAACCAATCATGCTATTCTTGTTCTATTTATGTACTTATGTTCTTAAGTGACTCTGAAGTACGAATTTTTTAAGGTCTCTTTTGTCTCCTGGATTATTCCTATTTCAGTCTTTTCTAAGTTTAAATTTTTCCTTTTATATTCAAGGCATTTCTTAAACATTTGGTAATTCGTGTTTGTCTAAGAAGGACTGAAACGAAATAAAAAGTTGATTTGGAGCTGATGAATCAAGCTGGTCTTTTGATAGGCATCACTTTTGATAGGCATCACTTTTGTTAGGCATCACTTTAAGCTGTTTGATTGGTAAGCTAATGCGATGAGATATCTTCTTTTGACTGACAATGTCTGGGCCATATTGCCTATTTGAGGATTCTAGAATCCAGAAAGTTTATTCAATTTTGTTTCATTTGGAGAAAAATTCCTCAAGTTTCTTTTTTTTTTTTTTTTTGCTTTGGCTTCTTCATTTGGGACAAGGAGTTAAACACTTTGGGAGGCCATTGGAAAAGAAGTGTTTGTGTATATGTGTGTGTGTTATAAATATATGTGTGATATTGTACCAGAATTGCAAGCCTTTGCTTTAGTTATTTAGTAATAACTAAAATAAGCAGCCCAGGATAACTAAGATCTGTGTGTAAACAAATGCTTAACTTGACTTCTGTAAGCCACTGAAGTAACAAACAGAATGACAAAAGTCCCCTGGCCCTTGGAATGTCCGGAGACCCCTGCCCTCGTCTCCACCCAGGAGGTGAATCACAGAATCCCCTAGCCCTTGGAATGTCTGGAGACCCCCACCCTCATCTCCGCCCAGGAGGTGAATCACAGAATCCCTTAGCCCTTGGAATGTCCGAAAACTTTTCATCCCCATCCCTGCTCCTCACCCCCACTCCCAAGGTGGTTTTTTCGGTATAAAAAGTCTTGGCACCCTCCTTTTGATGCCACAGGTTGGAGAGACATGAGTCCTCTGTGGTCGCCGGCATAATAAATGACCCTGCAATCTGGCATACTTTTGTCTTGGTGCTAACTGTCTACGCTCGGTCCAATACAACATTTGGAGGTCCCACCGAGATATTCTCTTTTTGTTATCACCAGACAAAAGCCATCTCAGAGTCTCGCCCGGGCAGCCACTCCCACCTTGGGGGCCTCTGGGGAGGCGCCTCCTGTTCTTTCCCAGGGCCCCAGAGAGCCACCGTGGAGGATAAGCAACCTCTCGGCCGACATTCACCTGAAATTCCTCAGGGTCCTAAAAAAAAAAACCTTCTGGAGGTAAGTCTGGTCTGGGAACTAGTTCAAAGGAAGGGCCTGATTCGGGGGACTGACGAGTCATTGCAACTCTGACCTGGCAAGCCTCACCGAGACGTCGCTTGAGGCTTCTGGTAGCTGGTGCAGTGGGTACCAGCGTTCACCTTCTGGTGGCTGTCATAGTGGGTGGCAGCCCTCTGGTAATTGGTGCAGTGGGTACCAGCGTTCACCTTCTGGTGGCTGTCATAGTGGGTGGCAACCCTCTGGTAGCTGGTGCAGTGTGTACCAGCGTTTGCCTTCTGGTAGCTGGCATAGTGGGTACCAGCATTCGCCTCTGGTAGCTGGCATAGTGGGTGGCAGCATTCAGTTGTTTTCTGTAACCTCTGTGTGAGTGACAGAGTGAGTGTGTATATATGTAGTCCTATGGCTGAAAGGCTACGGGGCTTGTGTGGGCCTTCACCCGCGGTTCCACTGGGGCATCATAGGGCATAACGGTGATTCACCTCAGAGCTGTCCTACTTGGACTTCCATCCTAAGGTGACCAGGCCCGGGGATTATATGGGTACACCTTAGCCAAGACGCCCCTGAAAATTCTTCCGGGAAAGTGGCCGGGCAGGCATCTGACTGGTCTCCCATCTGGGGGGCACCCACCCTTTGTCTGTCACTCTTGTATGTGGTCCTGTCTCGTCTGTAAATTTGTCAGTTTTATTAGACTCCTACTAGCAGACATACACTGGTTCAGGCTATCTTCCCTTGAGGTAGGAGATATCTTACAGTGGTTGATGAACCACTGGATGCAGGGAACTTTTATTGATTATACCCCAGCAAAAATTACACTTTTCTCTTTCTTCCTCATCTTCTTCTTCTTCTATCACTGAGGCCTCACTCTTCCTTCCTTTGCCATGTGGCAGATAGTCTTAACTCTAGTTGTCTTTATTCTCTTTCTTGTTTTGGTCATTGTGGCCTGTAAATTCTCCCAGCCACCTCCACTGGGAAAAGAGTACTTTTGCCCGTGCTGGGTCAGATTCCATGTCGGGGAGGCCATTGTGCCCTCGACACCTTGGAGGTAGTTTCTTTGGAACTTGTGTGGAACAAAACCCTAGATCAGAGTTTACGGGTGCTCTTTCTCAGGCTGGGATGGAAAATAGGTCACTGCCTATTCTGCCAGGAAAGTGTCCAATGTTATAGGCAGTGCCCAACGGTGCATCACAGAAAGGCATATTGGCACTATCCTGGATGTTGGGAGGTAGGATGTCACTGACCCAGTAAAAACTGACTGGCAGCACTTCTGCACACTCTACCAGGTGTGGTGGGTCCAAAACACACATCCGGTAGACCTCTTAGTCCACCTGTTTGTCACTTCCAGACCTTTCCAAAGCAACTGGCCATTAAAAATGTATAAGGGGGAGGATTATGCCCGGGCAGCACCAAACCTCCATAGTGCTTATTCTTGCCAGTTGTGGTTTGCGGGGGAAAAAGACTGCTGCCTTACCTTGGCCCCTACCCCCTGTTCCTCTGACTAGGACTAGGAATAAACCCTAAAATCCAGTTGTCTGGTCCTTACAGGACCTGGCTGCAGAGGCCCTGCTAAAACCTGCTTCAAAGAGGGCCAAATTTTAAATTTGAGGCTTTCCAAAATTGGCTTTACTACAGAAAGAGAAAGTAGGGAAGGGAGGAGAGGAGAAAAGAGAAGAGAGAAAGAAAAAAAGTGGACAGAAAGAGAGGAGAGAGAAAGTAGATAGAGGAGAGAGGAAAGAGAAAGAGAGGAGAGAAAGGAGACAGAGGAGAGAAAGGAAGCAGAAGAGAAAGAGAGAAAGTAGAAAGTAGACAGAGGAGAGAGAGAGAGAACGGGACCAGAAGCCGCAGAGGCGGAAAACTTGCCGCCAGCAAGTTCAGTTTTAAACTTACACTAAGAGCGTTTTTTTCCTTTCTCTGCCGGCAGTGAGCACTGCCCAGCTTTGAGACAGGCCACACTGCCTCAGGGTGCAGCATTTGCACCCAGAATCTGGCTTTAAGAGAAGCTTTCTAACTTTCTGTAACAAAAGTGACTTGTTAGTACAGTCATTAAGGTGTGGGGCCTGCAACTGCAACGTTGTTGGTTCAAATCCTCAGTGAAGCCAGTTTTAAATTAGGGAAATCAGTTTTAAATTAGTGAATTCTCTTGAGGAAAATTTGGCATTAAAAAACAAAACAAACAAACAAAAAAACGCACTAGCTCCCGTCCTTGTAACCCACTCCAATGCATGACGGCCAACTTCAAGGTTGGATTCTCAGGCCAATATGGAGTGAAATTAACCCCTGGAAAACTCCGCTCTTTGTGTGAACTTGAATGGCTGTCTTTTGGAATTAGGTGGCCAAATACTGGGACCTATGACCCAAAAATTACCCAGGCTGTATGGAAAATGGTTGCAAAAGCTCCTGGATACCCTGAGCAGTTTCCATACATCGACCAATGGTTGGGTTTAGTCCAATGGTCTCCCCCACGGCTAAAGAGCTGCATAAAACAGGCTAGGCTTCAGGTCACGTTAGCCGGCCCAAAAGAAAGTCCCTTCTGGGCCAGCCATTCTCCCCACCCCAGCGGAGGATCGGGAATTACTTCCACCCTACTCAAGGCCCTCTAAACCAGCGCCTCAGCACCCCCCTCGACAGTGCTATTAACCAAACCTTGTCCCCCCTGCACACCTGTAGCAGGGCCCCCACACCCACCGGCAGTCCTCCCTTTCCAAGAGGCACCCCCAACAGAAGACAGTTGGGGTCACCCATTCTTTGTTCACATCCCCTTCTTGTCAAGTAACTTATATAACTGGAAGGTGATAGAGATCAAAGACAGGGCCAAAACACCAAGTGCTGGCACGAGCTTTAAGAGCAAGGGAAAGCTGCTGGGCTAAACCCAAAATTGGCAGCACCCATGGCATGGCAAAGGGGATTTCTATGGCCTGCAAGCCGGCAGAGATGCATCCAGTGTGAGGGGCTGTGCAGGAGGGAAGTGCTGGGGAACTGCTAAGAGTTCCATGGAGGGGGTTGTACTGGAGAACTGCTAAGACGGAGAGAGGGGGAGGGCTAGGTACCTGCCCAGATGGAAAGTTCCCTGGGAGCGGGTAGGGCTGGGAGGCCGGGGAATTTAAGGCGGTGATGTTGCCAAGGTTTTACAATGAAACTCAACATCCCCCCTTCTCTGAGAAGCCCCAGGCTTTGACAGGACTCTTAAAATCTGTATTCCAGACACATCGCCCCACTTGGGACAACTGCCAACAATTATTAATTCTGTTCACCACAGAGGAAAAAGGCAAAATTAGACAGGAAACC
>NW_022437007.1:400407-412873 GCF_009761245.1 Sapajus apella
GCGGGGGGGGGGCACCAGGCTCTGAACACTTTTCACCGGTATCTTATAGAAGGGGTTAGGGGAGTGGCCCACAAGCCCAGTAAACTCTCCGAGGTAGGAACTGTAACTCAGGGTCCACGGGAGTTGCTAGCTGCTTTCCTTGAGCGCTTACTGGACGCCTATTACCCTGAGGCCTGGAGAATCAGCGGGCCATCAATCTGGCTTTTGTTTTCCAGTCTGCCCCAGACATCAAAAAAAATTTGCAAAAATTAGAGAGGTTCCAGAGAATGAATTTAACTCAGTTGTTAAAAATTGCCCAAAAAGTCTTTAACAATAAAGACACCTTAGAGGTCAAGCAAAATAAGAGAGTTACTAAGGCAGTGATAGCAGCACTCCAGGAAAAACCACAGCTAGCCCCTGGACCACAAATCGATTCGTTGATCTGGGAAATGGCACTGTCACCCATTCCCTGAGTGCCCATATCCACTCCTGTGACGGGACTTGCTCCACAAACTGCAAGCAAATATTTCTTTCAGCAAGGGTCAAGCTTGCCTCTCAATTCCTCCTCCCTTAGCCACAGGGCCACCTCAGCAGATCCTCATCACCTGTGCTCTGTCAGACGAGTATCTCTTGCAGGAAGCTTTATCCTCGGAGGCAGATCAACCACCTGCACCAGACTTCCTCCACAAATTTCAAGACAGTGTACTGGGAGTATGGGCTGAAACAAGTCCCCCAGGGTTGGCAAGTCACCGCACCCCAGTTGTGGTCCAACTATTAGCAATGGCAACTCCAGTCCAGGTGAAGCAATACCCTATGAGCAGGGAAGCCAGGCGAGGAATTGCTCTGCACATCACCAAACTCTTGAAGGGAGGAATCCTCACTACCTGTAAGTCTCCCTGGAACACCCCCTTGCTCCCCGTGCTAAAACCAGGCACACAGGACTATTGGCCTGCGCAGGACTTGAGGGAGGTGAATAAATGGGTAGAAACTGTTCATCCTACAGTTCCAAATCCGTACACCCTCCTAAGTCTCTTGGACCCAGAACACCATTACACTGTTTTGGCTCTTAAGGATGCATTCTTTTGCATCCCACTAGCCCCTAGTAGCCAGCCTATATTTGCTTTTGAATGGACCGACCCTGATACTGGAGTCTCGCAGCAACTCACTCGGAGAAAACTGCCTCAGGGGTTCAAAAACTCCCCCACTCTGTTTGATGAGGCACTTAGCCAAGACCTTGCTGCCTTCCGAGCTGAGTTCCCAGAGTGTACCCTACTCCAATACGTAGATGACTTACTCTTGGCTACAAAAACCCAGGAGGCCTGTAAAGAGACCACCCAGTCATTATTAAAAAAACCCTGCAGACTTTGGGGTACCGGGACTCAGCTAAAAATGCCCAACTCTGCCAGCCAAAAGTGACTTACCTGGGCTATGTTATAGAGAAGGGCAACCGGGCACTGGCACCCAGCCGAGTCCAAGCAGTGCTGCAAATACCCAACCCCACCACAAAATGCCAAGTTCGAGAATTCCTTGGGGCAGTAGGGTACTGCAGGCTATGGATTCTGGGATTTGCTGAGATAGCCAAGCCCCTGTATGCCTGTGCTGGAGGAAATCAGCCCTTGACATGGACAGAGGTGGAGCAACAGGCTTTTAACAAGCTCAAGACTGCCCTGACTGCAGCCCCAGCCTTGGCCTTGCCAGACATCTCTAAACCTTTCCAGTTGTTTGTGCATGAAAAACAGGGAGTTGCTAAGGGGGTGCTCACCCAGACATTGGAACCCTGGTCCCAGCCAGTTGCCTACCTTTCAAAAAGACTTGATCCCGTAGCCTCTGCGTGGCCAGCTTGTCTGAGGTCAGTGGCAGCTACGGCCCTGTTAGTCACAGAGGCGAACAAACTGACCTTGGGGCAGGAGTTGAACTTAGTGGCACCCCACACGGTGGAGTTGTTACTCCGTGGAGCTCCGGGAAAATGGATGTCTAATGCCCACATAGCCCAATACCAGGCCTTACTTTTGGACCAGCCCTGCATAAAATTTTCAAAAACCACAGTTTTAAACCCCCCCACACTGCTACCTGACAGCGAGCCAGAGGAACCCATACATGACTGCCAACAGACAATAGATGTCCTCCACGCTGCACAACCAGATCTCACCGACGTCCCCCTGTGGAACCCAGAGGAGGTACTGTGTGCAGATGGCAGCAGTTTCATGGTCGACGGAGTCAGGTACGCTGGGGCAGCTGTGGTCACTCTAGAGCGGGTTATCTGGGCCCAGGCTCTTCCACATGAACCTCAGCCCAAAAGGCTGAACTTATAGCTTTAATAAAGGCCTTGGACTGGGTGGAGGGAAAAATTGTTAACATCTACACGGATAGCTGGTATGCCTTTGCTACGGCCCATGTGCATGGTGCCATTTATAAAGAAAGAGTGTTGCTTACCTCAGAGGGAAAAATCATCAAAAACAAAGAGGAAATCCGAGCTCTACTAGAAGCTATATGGAAGCCCAAGGCAGTGGCATTAATACACTGCAGAGGACACCAGAAGGGAGATTCACCAGAGGCAAGGGGAAATAGGGCAGC
Organism: Sapajus apella; assembly: GCF_009761245.1. Taxonomy (NCBI): domain Eukaryota; kingdom Metazoa; phylum Chordata; class Mammalia; order Primates; family Cebidae; genus Sapajus; species Sapajus apella. Next base: position 402,961 of record NW_022437007.1, read on the forward strand.
TGACCCACAGGCCAGACAGGCAGCCTTGGGGCCAGAAAAACCTCTGACTCTTCTTGTGACTCTGCCGGCCCCAACCCTGCCTCCTACCCCTACGCACTCACCTGAGGAAGAAAACTTTGCTAAAGAACAGGGAGGACGGCAAGATTCCACAGGATGGTGGACTCTACCGGACACAAGGATTGTGCTCCCCGAGGCTCTAGGATGGGCTCTAGTTAAGCACACACGCCAGGCCACTCACGTAGGGTAAACAAAACTCACCGAGCTGCTGAGGGTTAGATACTACATTCCACACTTATATAAGATTGTTAGAAAAACTACTACTTGTTGTAATGTATGTGCCAGGGTAAATCCAGGAGGCAGTAGGCCTAGTCAGGCAGGGATAAGACTCAGGGGTACTAGCCCAGGGGAACACTGGGAGGTAGATTTTACTGAAATAAAGCCCCCAGCGTGCGGCTGTAAGTACGTCATTGTATTTGTAAACACTTTCTCTGGATGGGTCGAGGCTTTTCCTACTAGGTCAGAAACTGCACTGGTAGTAGAGAAAAAATTGTTACAGGACCTGGTTCCTCAGTTTGGCTTGCCTCGACACTGGGATCAGATAATGGCCGTGCATTTACAGCACAGGTTTCCTGGAAACTGCACTGTGCCTATCGCCCCCAGAGTTCAGGGCAGGTTGAAAAGATGAACCGGACCATAAAGAAAACTTTAACAAAATTCATTCTAGAGACCGGTGAAAACTGGGTCAGCCTGCTTCCTTTTGTTCTCCTCCGTACCCCATTGTACTCCCTATAAAAAAGCTTTACTCCTTTTGAAATTATGTTTAAAAGGCCCCCTCCCTTACTCCCCAGACTTGCAGACGCCATACATGCTGGAGTCCATAACCATACACTCCTTAAGTCCTTGCAGGCACTCCAGTCTGTTCAGTCCCAGGTGCACTCGCTCATCAGGGGAACTCGACCTACCCCAGTGGATTTCACTGACCAGCCGGTACACCCCTTCCAGACAGGGGACGAAGTCCTGGTGAAGAGAGTCACTACCTCTGGCCTAACTCCTAGCTGGAAAGGACCCTACACTGTAACCCTGGTCACCCCCACGGCAATCAAGGTGGACGGACTGACTGCCTGGATTCACCACTCACACGTCAAGACTGCCCCCCCAGATGCAGGATGGGAAGTGGTTCCATCCTCAACGGACCCCCTAAAGCTAAGACTATTGCGCCCTTCTCGGTCATCATCCTAATCTCCCTGATTCCTGCAACCACCCTCCAAAAAGGACCCTCCTTGGCACCCACCTACTATCGATGGGTCATCACTGAGGGCTCCACTGGAGCATATGTTAGTTCCTTAACCAGAAAGGGATCCACCCTAGCAACCTAACCCTGGAGTACTCTCCGGAGACCCCCATTACCTTCTCCCTGAACCTCTGTGCCCTCCTGGGTCCCCACTTAAATTTCAGGACAAGTGGAGGTATAGCTGGGTGCGGCAGTTTAGGGGCAGAGCGACAACTCCAGACCATGGGGCTATATCTGTGCCCAGGATCCACCCTGCCAAAAAAATGGAACTGTGGAGACTTAAATGAATTCTTTTGCCCCCATTGGGGTTGTAAGACTATCTCCACTATAACAAGATATACTGCAAACAGAAACTCTTTCATTTCTTTCACCCAAGACCCTCCCCCAAACCCCTGGCTAACATTCCTCCTCACTGGATTAGCAGGACCCTTGGTGCTAATGGTCCTAGGGTTAACATTTGGACCATGTCTTTTAAACATGTTCCTCAAATTTATCCAGGAAGAAATAGATTCGGTCAAATTGATGGTTCTGAGATCCAAATATGGGCCCTTGTGTCAAAAAGAGGAAACCTATTAAAGATTTAATACATGTTAAAAGAACAGGGGGGAAAGTGATATTGTGCCAGAATTGCTAGCCTTTGCTTTAGTTATTTAGTAATAACTAAAATAAGCAGCTCAGGATAACTAAGATCTGTGTGTAAACAAATGCTTATCTTGACTTCTGTAAACCACTGAAGTAACAAACAGAATGACAAAAGTCCCCTGGCCCTTGGAATGTCCAGAGACCCCCGCCCTCGTCTCCGCCCAGGAAGTGAATCACAGAATCCCCTAGCCCTTGGAATGTCCAAAACCTTTTCATCCCCATCCCCGCTCCTCACCCCCACTCCCAAGGTGGTTTTTCGGGTATAAAAAGTCTAGGCACCCTCATTTTGACGCCACAGGTTGGAGAGACGTGAGTCCTCTGTGGTCGCCGGCATAATAAATGACCCTGCAATCTGGCATACTTTTGTCTTGGTGCTAACTTTCTACGCTCGGTCCAATACAACATATGTATATTTGCATATACTTAAAATATTTGTGCTGATAAGGATATAAAATCAAAAAAGATTTTTAGGTCATTTTTGAAAACAATACATCCAGCTTAGGAATGAAAATGATAAAATCATTTGGCTTATATAATATCAAATTAAATGGCCTTGCAAATCACATTAACTGAACATTTAAATTAACTTTATTATCTACATAACTAAAACGTAGATGTGGATAAGTGAGACATTTGGATGAGAGCAAGTGAGATTAAATGAAAATTTATTTTCCTACTAAAACAGATGACTGTGTGCTAGCTCATTAACATAAAATGATTATTATTATATTAAATCACTCCAAACAGAGTGTTCTAATTTAATATATTTGCATCTTAAGCTCCTTTCTTAGGAGAATAATTTAAACTTCCAAAGTACAAGAGAGTTAGTAGCTGAGTGCCCTATCCAAAATGCAAATCAGCAAAATTCTGTGAAAGTTCTAACCATGATAGAGCACCAAGACACAAATGAGTCATCTGGCTACTTCCTCTGGGGATTGTAAGAAAGATCTTTTCTTACGGATATTACCTAGTTTCCGTCTTCTCCTTACTCAGCAAACACTTCGTGCAGACACTCTACAAAGCAATCTGGGAATAATAATGAACACAAATGACCACTCTTTAAGTATTATAAAAATTTAATAAAATATCTGCTTTTCAGAAACTTTTGTAAATTTGTTTTAATGAAGCCTAATTTACTGAGCAAAGGATTTTCCCAGATTATTGTTTTAGACAAAATAACTAAAATATACAGGAAACTGACTGTACCAGTGTCATCTGCCTCACTCCCCAATTCCTTCTACTGTATTTATTTGCTCTAATACCTAAGAGAATTGTCTGAAGTGAAGGGGAGCAAGGGCTCTAATCAGAAAGCCTTCCTTTTTAACATTTCATAATTGTAATCTTGAGCAAGTTAGTTGACTTTTCAGTCCTATTTTTTCATCTGCGTAAGGATAATAACTGAACTCATGGGTTGTAGTAAGTATTAAATAAAATGACAGATGTGCCAGTCCCAAGCATTTCACTAGGTATACAATATGATCTTGAAAATGCAATTCCCTTTTCAGTGTAATATTTACTCTCCCTGTCTAGGTTTCCTATATTTCAGCTGATATTTAGTTAAGTCCCTCACAATGTTTTTATTTATAGCCTTCTATACAATTTCATTCACATCTGAAGTCTTATGTTATTTGGATACTTCAGAAAATCTAGCCCTCCAGTGCTAAGATCCCATAAGCATGCTATACTCAGCCATTCTTCTATGGACAGTTTTCATTTGTAAAAGCAGCCAAATCAAGATTGCATAAACATGAGTTTTCTGTGGCAGGAACTTTAAGGCATTTTTAATATTCTCCAACACATTTTTTATAAAGTGTTTTTGGAGATAATTGGCATCATTTTAAGGCACCCCTAACCAACTCTTGATTTTTCTAGGAATGATTTTTTTAGTTTGTAGATTATCCTTCACCTTCATTTCTCCTCCCTATTTTGCCTGCCTCTGGGCTATTTTTACAACTCATTAGTGTTTCCATAAGGAGATGGGAAATGGAAATAAAAGAAGATGAAGCTCAGATTCAGGCAGTACCTATGCAACATAAAACGGACCTTCAGGGATGAAAGAAAATCCATCTGGTTGGCTGTGGAGATGTTAATGACTGAATTATACTCACTGTTTGATTTCATTCTGTTATCCACATACAGAGCTTGTCAGCTACTTAAACTCGATTTTCTTCTTGAAATGGCTGATTGGTACTCATTATTATGGTGATATTCATCAGTCATCTAGACCATCAAGCATGCTGAGTGATTATCTTGATCTTTGACTGTTGGAAAAGATGTCTCCACATAGCTTTCAGCTTCATTCTGTTCTGTTTGCTGATTTACTTACCTCTTCTCATTCCTCATCTGCCTGTTAGGACTTGGCATCTACCAGCAACTTCAAATTTGGTAGAAACCTGTCAGTTACACTGATATCCTAGGAGCCAGTATAGTTAGTAACTTCAAGGACATTAGGAAATCTGACTCCACTCAGTTTTTTGGCCAGAATAAAGGTAGAATTGGTTTATATTATTGAATAATCTATTCTGTCTAAGGCTTGACCATCAATAGTTTTCCATTTCGTTTTTTGAAAGTTTTTTTTTAAATTAAAAATGCCATAGTCTTTGCCAAAAATATAACCTTGACAAAAAAAATTGCTTTTCAAAACATCAAAATTTAGTTTACTATAATCAGTTATATTATCTATAGTTAGTATCATATTTTGTTAACACATTTTATTCACAGTTTTGGTTATGGAACTCTGGGTGCCCATGGAATTCAAGTAATTTTGCTTTGAAATCCTAGTAACATGAGAATTAAGGGTGAAATATAGGCAGCTGAATGTGTGTAAATGAGTTATTGTTTAAAAGCAGCACTAAACTCTTGGCCAGAGTGCTTTTCCAATATTTAACAATATGGACTTTAATAAGACATCTGAAACACCTATGTATTAAAAGTTTCTTTTAATTTAGTGTCTTTGTGTGAGTCTCTTTTTCAATAGAAATAGAATAGAAGGAAGCCACGAGAAACTTCTAGTCACTCATTGGATATCTCATTGCCTGCTGTTGGCTTAGTATTGTCCATTTCAGTTTGCAGATATTATTCAGATTCCAAAAATACTGCACCTGAAAACTGCAATATTAAATATTGTAATCTCTTTCTCCACTCTCAATTGGCTGAAATCGCTGTAATTGTCATCCAAATTGTGGAATGACCTTAGCAAGGAAAAGTTCAGCTTGATGGAGCAACTGTGACAGAAGTCTTTTTTGGCCAGGCTGCTTTTTGCAGTGGTTAGACTGAAAACATTTATGACAGGACGTGCTGAGGAGGCAAAGAAAAATGGGACTAGAATGAAAAAGAAAAAGCAAGGAACAATAGAGCTGTAGTTTCCTAAATTTGGGGCTGTATGAATATGCTCCCCATCCTGAAGTATGAGAGAGAGATAAAGTTGCTGAAAAGTCTGATCTTGGAATACCACTTTATTATTATAATTACTTAAAAATTATTATTAGAATGAAAAGAAAATGTGCGAGGCATGTTGGCATAGTACAAAATTTATTTAACACCCATTGCTGGATTTCAAGAAACTGGCTCAAAGATGTGAAAGGACAAGTCAGTGTATATTTAAGGAGTAATGTCTTGGTCTTCAGGACGCTGTGATGGTAAACAAAAATCCCACTGTAAAAACTTACGACAGTGGTGGAAATTAATTAGCTTTCCTGCAAACGTGTTGGAATATTATAGCCTAGAACCCAGGAGCACACAGGAAGGGAGTTTGGACTTCAGGAGAGAACAAGGAAGGGAAGGTACTGCTATCACCAGTTTGTCACATTCACGTCACAAAGAGAAAATGGATGAAAACAACAAAAGCTGGTGCTTTTTCACATCTTGAGCATTTAATTGAGATCTCAGGTTGCTTTTAAAATTGAAATATGGGGCAATTAACTCTCTTATCAGACAACAGCCAGACTGCAATGATTATTTAGAAGAGTTAAAAAGGGAGTGAGCTCTCTAGTCAACATGACCTTTATCATTTATTAGGCTGTTTATCTGGCTGCTTTAAGGGTTTTTCAGAAACTTTTCTTTTTAACTACATGGGTAAATATCTTTGTAGTCTTTATTAATTGATTGTTAAAGTCACACTCAGAGTTCTATGCCTTGCATTTGCAAAGGTCAGAAATGTTTTGTGCATAAATGGCATGGGAGGGTTCTATAAATAATATTTCTCATTTCAAAAGGTCACATGGAAAGGAAAAAATTATCTTTGTACTGCATGTGTTTCATGGCACATCGTGTACTTTTGTAAATGACTCTTTGCCAACGTACCATATAATAGGCTCTTCTTAACACTGACATTTCCCTCTCTTTAATCTGGATTTTACTGTAACTGGGTAAGAAGGAAAGTGTATGCTTTATAGGTTCAGCAATCAAGGCATATCTGATTAGAGGAATCATGAGAATCATGAGACTTTTAAAGTTGAGAGAAAGGTTAAAGATTAGCTCAAATGTCTTCTTTCAGTAAAGAATACATTAAGACCAGACATGTCACATGATTTGTTCCAGTAAGAGATCTAGTTATGTCAGAGAGGACCTAAGACTCAAGTACCTTGATTCTCAATTTTCTGCTGTTGATGTCATCTCAATGAACTACTTCTTTCACATGAAAGGTCTTCATAAAGCTAATTCTCAAAAACAGTCTTAACTAGAATTGTTTGCTTTTATTTACATTTTATTTAAAATAATAAAATAAAATCTTTAATAAAAAACCTAAGTACATTTTATTCATAAGTTTAACATTTATTTACTATAGAAATAAATTTTATTTCTTTCTCTGTAGTAAATAAATGTAAAATATTGTCAAATAATGCAAATATAGCTTGATGAATTATCATAAAGTAAGCACATTCATGGAATCAATACACGAATAAAGAAACAGAATATTTCCTGCTCTCCAGAAACCTCTCTCTGGGTCCGTTTCTAGTCCCTACCCTACCTTCTCCCCAAAGGTAATCATGCTCTTGATTTCTTTCACCATATATTGATTTTTGCCTGATTTTGAATTTCATATATAAATATATTCTTCTGCATCTGGCAAAATGTATTATATAATTTATAAGTGATGTTTCACATAACTTGTTTTCTTTAAATGATATGTGGTCTTCCTTTGTTTGAATATGCCACCATTAATTTATCTGCCTCAACATTAATGAACTGTGGGGTTGCTTCCAATTTTGGACTATAGGTTGATTATTCTTTATACAAAATGTTTGGAAAGTGGAGTGTTTTGGATTTTGAATTTTTTCAGATTTTGGAATATTTGCATATACATAATATGGTATCTTGTGGATGGGATACAGATCTAAACATGAAATTCATTTATGTTTCATGTAAACCTTTTTTACTTTTTTGAGATGGAGTTTTGCTTTTGTTGCCAAGGCTGGAGTGCAATGGTATGATCTCAGCTCACTGCAACCTCCACCTCCCATGTTAAAGTGATTCTCCTGCTTCAGCCACCTGAGTAGCTGGGATTAGAGGCACACACCCCACGCCTGGCTAATTTTGTATTTTTAGTGGAGACGGGGTTTCTCCATGCTGGTCAGGCTGGTCTCAAACCCCAGACCTCAGGTGATATGCCCTCCTTGGCCTCCCAAAATGCTGGGATTACAGGTGTGAGTGCCGTGCCCTGCCTGTTTCATGTATAATACACTGAAAGTAATTTTATACAATATTTTAAATTTTGGACATGAAACAAAGCTTTGAGTGTGACTTATCACATGGGATCATATTTGGAATTTTCCACTTGTGGTTCAAAAAGTTTGGGATGTCGGAGCATTTTTAATTTTAAATTTTTGGGTCAGGGATGCTCAATCTATATTACAAACAATACTTCCATAAACATTCTTGTTCGTGTCTTTGGAGGCAGATAGATAGATAGATAGATAGATAGATAGATAGATAGATAGACAGATACAGATATAGATGTAGATATATATCATACCTCTTAGGTGAATCCTGGAAGTGGAATAAGATAATGAGGTTTGTACAGGTTTGATAGACACTATCAGCTTTCCAAAGTGGTCACACCACTTAACACTCCCAACAGCAGTGTATTCACTCCACATTCAGACCAAAGCTTCTGTATTCATTCATTTTCATGCTGCTAATAAAGACATACCTGAGACTGGGTGATACATAAAGAAAAAGAGGTTTAATGTACTCACAGTTCTATGTGTCTGGGGAGGCCTCACAATCACAGCAGAAGCAAGGAGGAGCAAGTCACATCTTACATGGCAGCAGGGAAGAAAGAGCTTGTGCAGGGGAACTCCTCTTTATAAAACCATCAGATCTCATGGGACTTATTCACTATCATAAGAACAGCATAGGACAGACCCATATTCATGACTCAATTACCTCCCCTGGGTCCCTCCCTCCCATGACATGTGGGAATTGTGGGAGCTACAATTCAAGATAAGATTTTGGCTTGGGACACAGCCAAACCATATCATTCTGCTCCTGGCCCCTCCCAAATCTCACATCCTCACATTTCGAAACCAATCATACCTTCCAAACAGTCCCCTAAAGTCTTAACTCATTTCAGAATTAGCTCAGAAGTCCACAGGCCAAAGTCTCATCTGAGACGAGGCAAGTCCCTTTTGCCTATGAACCTGTTGAAATCAAAAGCAAGTTAGTTACTTCCTAGATACAATGGCGGTACAAGCATTGGGTAAATACAACCATTCCAAATGAGAGAAATTGGTCAAAATGAAGGGGCTACTGGTCCTATGCAGTGGGGCAGTCAAATCTTAAAGTTTCAAGCTGATCTTCGACTCCACGTCTCACATCCAAGTTGTACTGATGCAAAGGATAGGCTACCATGGGGCTTTGCAGGGTACAGTTCCCCTCCAGGCTGCTTTCACAGGCTGGCATTGAGTGTCTGTGACTCTTCCAGGTGCTTTTCCAGATTCCAAAATCTGAAAAAATCCAAAATCCAAAACACTTCTGTTTTCAAGTGTTTTGTGTAAAGAATACTCAACCTATGGTCCCAAACTGGAAACAACCCAATAGTGCAAGCTGTTGGTAGCACCTCAACATCCTTGAAATGGTTCGTAGGCAGATAACAATTCTGTTGTTAATTAGAAGGGGTCACAGGTGGTGGAAAGCTAGGTGGTCTGGGAAGGTCACACGAGGCTCCCTCTGTATTTTGGGTGGTCTCCCTGCTGCACTGTGCCATCTGTTCCCCAGCTTGCAGGGTACTGCCTGGCTCAGGTGCCTGGGTCACAGATGCACCATTGGATCTAGCTTGGGCCCTTGAGCAGGATGCACTCTGGCAGTGGTTTTTACTTCAAAATAGTACCATGTTGCAGCAGCCTGGATCCGGGGAGTGTGGAGGGAACCCAGTGTGACTTTTCCTTCCTGGAGTAATGAGTCACAGACCTCAGCTCCCTACATTGCGTTGAGTCTGTGAGTAATGTGGGGCTCCCCTGCAACTAGGATTGTAGGAATTTGTGTTGGGAATGTGGGTTGCTAGGGATCTCCACTTACCTTTAATCTGAGTTCTAAGCTGATCTTGGCTGGGTGCTTCACTTCCTTCTCTTTCTTTCCATCCTGAGTCATGCTTCTATCCTGAGTTTCTATATCTCAGAATGTCTTGTTACTTTCTTGCTGTGTTCCAGTATTTTCCCCTAGACACTATTTGGCATGTGGTTTTCTAGTTGTTTTGATCCTTCTTTGTGGAGGAGGCAAGTACTGGGTGGGTATCTCTACTCCGTCATCTTGTTGATATCTTTCTTGCCAGAATCTTGTTTTATTTTATTTATTTTATTTAATTTTTTGAGAAAGATTCTCACTCTGTTTCCCTGGCTGAAGTGCAGTGGTGCAATCACCACTCACTACTGCCTTGCCCTCCGGGGCTCAGGTGATCTTCCCACCTCAGCCTCTCCCTAGTAGTTGGAACTATAGGTGTATGCCACCATGCCTAGCTATATATATTACATATATATATAT
>NW_022437007.1:413273-422452 GCF_009761245.1 Sapajus apella
TACACATATATATATATATATACACACACACACACGTGCACACACACACACACACTCTCACACACATACACTCACACACATATATACACACAAAAAAAATTAGCTGGGCATGGTGGCATACACTTATAGTTACAGCAACTTCCAAAACACATGATTAAGATTGTACAAAATCAAGCCATGTCTACAACATACTTAGCTGGGCAGGGTGGCATACACCTATAGATCCAAAATATATATGTATATTTTGTAGAGATAGGGTTTCACCATGTTGCATAGACTGGTATTGAACTCCTGGGCTCGAGTGATCAACTTACCTAGGTCTTCCAAAGTGCTGGGATTACAGGTGTGAGCCATTGCACCTAGCCCCAGAATTGTAAATGTTATCTAACCTAGTACATATGTGGTGGGGTCTTACTGTGTTTATGATTTGCATTTTCCTGGGGATTAATTAGTGTGAACACTTTAAAAATGTTTTTTATTTCATATTTTTTTCTTTTTTGAAGTCTTTTGCACATTTTTCTTTTGGCTTGTCTGCTTTTTTCTTACTGATTGATATCTTAGTCTGTTCTGGCTGCTATAACAAAATATCATAAACTGGGTAGGTTATAAACCACAAAAATTTAATTTCTTATTGTTCTGGAAGCTGGAAAGTCCTTGAACAAGGCACCAGTAATTGTCTGGAGAGGGCTTGCTTTTTGGCTCGTAGATAGCACCTTCTCTCTGTCAGAAGGGGTGAAGAAGATCTCCAGGGTCTCCTCTGTAAGGACACTAATTATATGCATGAGGGCTTTACCCTCAGTAGCTAATCACCTCCCAAAGGCCCTACTGTCTAAATTTTCACCTTTGGAATAAGCATGTCAGCATGAATTTTGGGAGTGCAAAAACATTTGGACCACAGCAATTGGTAAGAGTTCTTTATGTGTTCTGAATGAATTATCTGCCAGCTAAATATAAGTATGTTCTAGACAATGGCTTGATTTTGTACAATCTTAATAATGTGTTTTGATTACAAGAAGTTCTTAATTTTAATATAGTTCAGTTTATTAATGTTTTTCTTCATGGTCAGTGTTTTCCGTGCTCTCTATAAAAATGTTTGCAAACAGGTGTGATGGCTTACATCTGTAATCCCAGCACTTTGGGAGGCCAAGATTAGTAGATCACCTGAGGTCAGAAGTTCAAGATCAGCCTGACTTACATAGTGAAACCCTGTCTCTACTAAGAAAGACAAAAATTAGCAGGGCATGGTGGCAGATGCCTGTAATCCCAGCTACTTAGGAGGCTGAGTCAGGAGAATCACTGGAACCCAGGAAGTGGAGGTTGCAGTAAGCCAAGATCGTGCCATTGCACTCCAGCCTGGGCAACAGAGCAAGACTCCATCTCAAAAAAACAAATTGTTTACTCTTAAAGTCTTGAAGATATGTCTTTTAGTTGATTTATTGTTAGGCCTTTTATATTACATCTAATTCACTTTTGTCATAAATCATGTGTTCATATGTAGATGTATTTCAGGACTTCCTGTTCCGTTACTTTGGCCTATTTGTTTTTCCATGTGTCAACACCATAATAATTTAATTTCCTTTTGTTCTAATTCTTTGAACCTTCTGTTAGTTGTAGTTGCGGTCTTCTCATTTCATCCTCTCTCTCTCTATTTCTCTATGGAGCATTCTGAATTATTTTTTCATATTTCTTTTTAGCTTATTAGTTTCCTCTATGACAGATCTAATTTCCTGCTAAATCATTCACTGAATATTAAATTATTGTTTTGAAGTTCTTTTGAAGTCTTATTCTGTTCCTAAGATTGTGTTTACTTTCTTACGTTTTAAAAAATGTTTATATTTTTCAGATAATGAAAAATGATGTTTATATTTTTTCAGATCATGGTTTATGAAAAAACATTATTACAAAGTTTATTTTTATAACATTATTGTTTATTGTTTGATGACTCTCACTTATAATTTTGTTTAAGTGTTGATTATATATTCATCTTCAGTGAAGATTTTTTTTTTTCTGTGATAATTCCTCATGACAAGACAACATTCTTCCAGGGAGGTTTGGAATTTGCATCTGCTGGGTGTTTTATGCATCTCATTGGCCTAGAGCCCATTTGATGCTAGATCTTCTCTGTTTTCTGGACCACATATCAATGGAAGCCTCAAATCTGTGTGTTTCAGACCCAAGATTTCTCATTGGTTTTTGGTTGTACTAAAAAACCTCACAGACACAGATTCTGTCATTCCTCAAAGAGAGTAGAATGAAGATCATGTGTATTTCTGGTGCTAAAATATGTGAAATATTCCAAAAAGAAAAAAATGCAGCACAAATGTAAACCATTCTCATTATTTTTTATTTCCTGTAAAGTTGTTATTTGCATATGTTCAGTTCAAAGAAACTTTAAAATGCTCACTGGAATTTATTATTCTATTAAGTAACAAGAAATTGAAGGTCTAATTTCAAAACTACAAGGGGAAATCTTTTCCCTTCTATGGTGGTCTGTCCACATATTATTGGAACTGAAAAAAAAAACCATATTTTGCTTTTACTTTTTTATTGTTTGCATGTCACCTCTAAAACTCACGCTGAAACTTAATTCCCAATGCAGCAGTATTGAAATGTGGGGCCTTTGAGAGGTTATTGGATTATAAGGGCTCTGCCCTCATAAATGGATTAATGAGTTAATAAATAAATGAGTTATCACGGGAGAGAAACCTGTGTCTCTGTAAGAAGAAAAGGAGAAACCTGAGCTAGCACATCACCACACTCAGCTCCCTCACTATGTAATGCCCTGCATGTAACGCCTCAGGGCTTTGTGCAGGGTTTCCACCAGCAAGAAGGCACTCACTAAATGTGACACTTCAAGCTTGGACTTCTCAGCCTCTGTAAGAATAAAAAATAAATTCCTGATGGGTGCGGTGGCTCATGCCTGTAATCCCAGCACTTTGGGAGCCCGAGGAGGGAGGATTACGAGGTCAGGAGATCAAGACCATCCTGGCTAAGCTGGTGAAACGCTGTCTCTACTAAAAATACAAAAAAGTAGTCCTGCGTGGTGGCAAACACCTGTAGTCCCAGCTACTCGGGAGGCTGAGGCAGTAGAACCGCTTGAACCATGGAGTCAAAGGTTGCAGAGAGCCTAGACTGCACCACTGCATTCCAGCCTGGGCGACAGAGCGAGACTCCGAGAAAGAAAGCAGGAAAACAGGAAAGAAGGAAGGAAGGAAGGAAGGAAGGAAGGAAGGAAGGAAGGAAGGAAGGAAGGAAGGAAGGAAGGAAGGGAAGGAAATTTCTTTTCTTTAGAAATTACCCAGTTTTAGGTATTCTGTTATCCACAACAGAAGACAGGCTAAAACAGAAAATTGATACTAAGAATAAGAAGTGTGGCATTGCTGATAACAAATACCTGATAATGTGAATGCAGTTTTGAACTGTGTAATGAGTAGAGGCTGGAAGAAATTGGAGGAGAGAGTTAGAAAAAGCCTAGCTTCTGGTGAGGGCTTAGATGACACAAGAAGAGTCATGAAGATTTGGAACTCCTGAAAGATTGGTTAAGTGGCGTGATCAGAATGTTGATAGAAATATAGACAGTAAAGGCCATTCTAATGAGGCTTCAGATGAAACTGAGGAACAAGGCATTGGAAATAGAGTAAAGGTCATTCTTGGTATCAACCGGAAAAGAACTTGGCTGAACTGTGTCTGTTCCTGGGGCCTTCTGGAAGGCCAGACATGAATGTGATAAACTAGGATATGCAGAAGAAGACATTTCTAAGTAACGTATACAAGGAGCTGCATGGTTACTTTGGCCACTTACGGTGAGGTGCAGAAGCAAAAGAATAATTTAAAACAGAATTTATAATTCAAAGGGAATCAGAGTGGAAAGATTTGAAAAATTCTCAGTCTGGCCACTTAAAGATTGCAAAAATGAAGAAGTATGTCCAGGAGAGAAAACCAAAGTGTAGTCCAGTGACCATTTGCTAAGGAGATTAACACAGAGAGAAGGCAGCCAGGCGCTGTTTTTCAAGACAATGAAAGAAAGACCCTGAAGGCACTTCAGAGGTCTTTAAGGATGCCCCTCCCATCAGAGGTCCATCAACCTAGGAGGGCGGCTTGTTTATATAGGACAGGCCCAGAGTTCTCACCATAGGCTCACTGCCCAGAATCTCCTTGGGACTGTATTCCCCACACCCCAGTGCAGTGCTCCATGGGTGCTCTAGCCATGGCTCAGGCAGCCTTAAGTGTGGCTTATGTGGCAGCTCTAGAAGGTACAGGTCATAAACCTTGGCAATGTTCACATGGTACTAATTCAGCAGGCTTGTTGAAAGCCAAGAACCTTCACCCAGATTTCAAAATACGTCACTGAAAGCCTGACAGCCTAGACAAAGACTTATCATAGGGATGGAGCCCCCACGGAGAGTGCCCATTGAGTAATGCCGAGCAGAGATGTGGGGCTGGAGCTGTTGCAGAGAGTCCTCATCAGGGCAAGGCCTAGTGAAGCCATGGGAACAGGACTACGGCTAAGAACCCAGAACTGTAGATCTACCAGTGGGCAACATCAGATTGGGAGAGCTGGGTGGACTAAGCCCAGTCAATCCAGAGGGGCAGTGCTGCCTGAGGCCGTGGGGACCTACACCAATATGCAGAAGACGTCAGACATGGAGTCATAGATTATTCTGGAGTTTTAGAACCCAATGTCTACTCTCTTGAGTTTTGGAATTTCATGGGTCCTGTTGCAATTTCTTGCCTATTTCTCTCTTTTGGAGCAGGAATCTGTATCCTATCCTTCTCTCACCATTCTATCTTACAAGAAAATACCTTGTTTTGGTTCCACAGGCTCACAGGTGAGACTTTGGACTTTGAACTTTTGAGTTAATGCTGAAACGAGTTAAGACTTTGGGCTATGGGGAATGAATGTATGTATGTGAGAGAAACATAAGTTTTGGGAGGCAAGGGTTGGAATGCTATGGATTGAATGTCCCTTCTAAAACTCAAGTTGAAATGTAATCTCCAATGTGGCAGTACCGAGAAGTGTGACCTTTAAGAGGCTCGGCCCTCATGAATAGATTAATCCATTTGTGAATTAATGGATTAATAGCTTAATGGATTAACAGTTTATCATGGGAGAGGAGCTGGTGGCTTCATAAAAAGTGAAAGCCAGCGCAATTAGCACACTCAGCCCCCTCAGCATGTGATACTCTGTACCACCTTGAGAATTTGAAGGGTCCCCTGAAGGGTCCCCACCAGCAAGAAGGCTGTCATGATATGTGGCTCTTTCACTGTGCACTTTTCAGCCTCTACAACTGTAAATATCTTTTCTTTATAAATTACCCAGTTTCCGGTATTCTAAGTAACAAAAAATACATGAGGATACACCCTATTTACATTTTACATTACACCTTTATCCTCTCCCTCTGATTCTTTCCTATTAACAGAATGGAAATTCCCCCAGGCCTGTCAGCCTGATGTACAAGAAAGTGCACAGGCTTAAGCCAATGCTTCAGTGACTGTGTGTAGAGCAGAGCAGATAAACCTGAGAGGTTTTCATTCTGCTACCCCACCACTAGCTGCTCCGGGATCTAAGTCTCATTATGTATACTTAAAGGCAAATGTACAGTACTTTGTGACTCAGACTGTCCTTCAGATTAGTGGTCAGAAAGAGTCTGGGCTCAGCAAAGAAGCAGATAATGAGAGAAAAAATCAAGGAGAACAGTGTTGGAGTTAATTCATCTTTGTTAAGACACTTCATTGCAGAAATACTGGCAGCACAAGTCATGAGATTCTAGCTGAGGATGAAAGAAAGAAACTCCTATTTTCACTCTCCTGGGGAAATAAGGACTAAAAATGAATTGAGCCAAAAAAAAAAAAAAAAAAAAAAAAGCAGGCAGAATATTCTCATCTGACTGATCAGATTTCTTCATAAAGCTGCATATGTAAGATTTTCAACTTGCTCCTGAAAAGAATTGGAAACATGGAGAGATGTAAATTATAGGTGCAGGAAGAATAAAAATAAATCCAACAAAAAGCTCCTCTCCTCTTTCATGTTAGTAAAATACCTCTGCATTTCTTAGCTCATAGATTAGTTTCTATTTCTATTGTATTTCATGTACTTACTAGTTTGGACTGCAGTGACCTAAATATTGACCCTTCCTCCATGCTAATGTCAAATGGGAATCTTATTTTTTTGTATTATTTCGGTTTAAATATTCCCTTAGTTATAAGTTGTCATAAAAATGAAATCAACCTATTGAGATTTGGAAATAGTTTTGCCTTAAAATGCTAATTTTATTGAATTTATTAAAATCTCAGAATTTTTTTTATTGCACTTTAAGTTCTGGGATAAATGTACAGAACACGCAGGTTTGTTACATATGTATCCACATGTCATGGTGGTTGGCTACATCCATTACCCCATCATCGACATTAGGTATTTCTCCTAATGCTATCCCTCCCTTATCCCCCACCCCTGCCAACAGGCCCCAGTGTGTGATGTTCCACTTCCTGTGTCCATGTGTTCTCATTCTTCAACTCCCACTTATGAGTGAGAACATGTGGTGCTTGATTTTCTGTTCTTATGTTAGTTTGCTGAGAATGATGATTTCTAGCTTCATCCGTGTCCACGCAAAGGACATTAACTCATCCTTTTTTGAGGCTGCATAGTATTCCATGATGCATATGTGCCACATTTTCTTTATTCAGTCTATCATTGATGGGCATTTGGGTTGGTTCTAAGTCTTTGCTATTGTGGACAGTGCTGCAATGAACATACATGTGCATGTGTTTTTATAACAGAATGTAAAATCTCAGAATTTTAATAATAGTTGATTAATGTTTACAATGACAGAATAGAATTTGGAATGAGCTATGACTAATATTGGCTTATATATGAGATAAGAAGGACATATAGAATTGACTTATTTATTATAGATATTGGTATATGTGCTAGTGAAATGTCTCAGGACAATTGTAAGAAGGCTACTTTCTAAACCATCTCCCCTTTGACCTATTCCAAAACAGTAGCTCCAGATCAGCTGCAAAATACTCTTGTCATTGGTTTCTTTTCCTTATCAATAGGAAAACATTTAATCTTGCTGGCTTAGAGATTATCTATTTAATGCATCAAACAAATTACATCAGGATATATGAAACAGCCTAGAACTCCCCAAATATTGCCAGTGGTTTTTAGTTTGACCTAAAATTAAATAATTCTACAGATGTAATAACAAATTCAAATACTTAAGATCAGATATACAGCTGTACGGGGACATGAATATGTGTATATGTATTTCTATAGCTATATTTTTCTATATCGGCATATCAACTTAGAGTTATCAAGTAAAATTTGCTTGTCCAATAACAATAATACTAGACGTATGACTAAAATTTGCCTACTTATGACTTAACTTTCTATTTTTCTTTAGCTCCAGCAAAAATAAATGTGTCCTTACCTTAATGCCATCTATGAATAACACCTAACAACTAAGGATTTCTGAGCACCCACTTTATTTAGAGCTTTGCAAGCACTGTCTATTTTAAATGCATGCAAATGTTTGAGGCTAGTTCTATTTTTATCATGTTTATTTCACATAAGAGGAAACTGAGGCTTAGTAGTAGTAGAGCTAAGATTTGAAACTGGACTCTTCAAAACCTAGAAGAAATCAACACAGGCAGATAGTCAGTGGATAATTAATACAGCTGTGTTTCCACATAAGTATATGCATAAGATAGGTTCTCAAAGAAATGTACAGAAATTATGAGTGTACTTGCTCATAATTTCTGCTGTAGGCAGATGTTTATATTCTACCTAAAAATTTAGATGTTGTATTTTTTAATTTTTTGTTTTCAGCAAAGAAACATGTTTAATTTGGTTAGCTTTCTGAAGTTTCTTTATGTGTTTTATTAACATTAAATGACATAGTATCAGCGAGAGTAATTAGTAATTATTAACATTAAATTACATAGTATCAGTTAGAGTAATTAGTAATTTATTAACATTAAATCACATAGTATCAGCTAGAGTAATTAGTCATTGGCTTATATATTAGATAAGAAGGACAATAGAATTGACTTATTTATTATAGATATTGGTGTATGTGCTAGTGAAATGTCCCAGGACAACTGTAAGAAGACTACATTCTAAATCACCTCCCCTTCCAAGAGAGAGAAAACACTTACATTGGCTAAAGCAGAAAGAGCAGCATAAAATTATTGGTTTATGTGAGTAAAATGTCCAGAGACAGATTGAGGGATAGCTCGATTCAGACTCTAGTGATGTCATTGGGTCCTATTTCTCTTAAGTGGTGGTAACTGACTACCGGAAGTACCAGGTTTTCATGCTCCAAGGACAAGCATAAACAAAGTAAAATAAAATAAAACACTTGGGGCAGATCCACCTACATCCCAGAATTAATCCTATTGAATCTGATTTTATCATGTGGCCTAACGTAATAGTTATGTCTAGGGAAATGTAAAGACTATACTTGTCCCAGTCTGGGTCATATATCCACTCCCGAATAAGGTTGAAGGGGAAGGGACGTTCCATGCAGTCATGTGGACTAATGACGGACATTAGCAGGTCTTCAAATAAAGTTCAGCAAATTATCATAAGAACTAGGAATGGGTGCTCCATAGCAAAAATAATAAAGCCACATGACAATTCTTCAAGTGCTCCAGTGCTTAGAAACTCTAAATAAAGTGGGTGCTCAGAAATTCTTATGAATCCCTTCACAGGGAGATAGTGGTTTTAGGGCAGAACCAATGGAAAAAAAGATGCATGTCAGATACTTAATTTTATGGTAAAGCATTGAAAAATGCTGACTTTTTACTAAACACTGGATTATAATTTTTGTGAGGTAGCGATATAAACATGACGGTTGATAAAAATGCGATCATGAATAATTATAATTGCTGACTATAAAAGTAAATACTGGAACTTACAATATAGGAGGAGAAGAAATTCTGCATTGAACTAAGGGTCTGGTCTATGCTCTAGTCCAGAATTTTCCCTCTATCAGTTAATGTGGAGGGTCTTATTTTAAATTTTTATTTAAAATCCACAGCCAATACCATAAAAGGGTCTTTCCAGGTGTTTACACATATTGCGCCTGATTCTGTCCTCTTCAGGGATCAAGGTTTTGTTTTATGTTTTGTTTTGTTTTGCTCCCTTTTTTTTTTTTTTTTTTTTTTTTTTTTTT
>NW_022437007.1:422552-719265 GCF_009761245.1 Sapajus apella
TTTTTTTTTTTTTTTTTTTTTTTTTTGAGATAGAGTCTTGCTCTGTCGCCAGGTGCCAGCCTGGAGTGCAGTGGCTCGATCTCCGCTCACTGCAACCTCCGCCTCCTGGGTTCAAGCAATTCTCCTGCCTCAGCCTCCCGAGTAGCTGGGACTACAGGCATGTGCCACCAGGCCCAGCTAATTTTTGTATTTTTTTAGTAGAGACGGGGTTTCACCATGTTGGCCAGGATGGTCTTGATCTCTTGACCTCGTGATCCACCCGCCTCGGCCTCCCAAAGTGCTGGGATTACAGGTGTGAGCCACCGCGCCCAGCCTGTTTTGACATTTTACGGCTGTTAACAATAAAAGAGATTTAAACTAAGGCTTGGTCTGGCAAACTTTGAAAAGCAACTCATTCACTCTGTGGGAGAAAATGCTACCAGAGGTTAAGCAATGAATGGGACACTCAACTTGGAGTTCACTGTACCTGTGTGAGCATGGGCCTGTCAGTACTGATGCTTTTCTTCTGAGGCATAAGCGTTTAACATTTTGCCTTATTAAAAAAAAAGAGAGAAAAACAGTTTTATGATTTTCATTGGGTATTCATTCTATCATCCAGTTGAAATGAATGAAAGAGTTTTTCTCCATGGCTGTAGGGCTTTAGTTTTCTCTCTTTTTTGGTTGATAATGGTTACATTCTTGTGTACCAATAACAAGATTACTCATAATTACATTATTAATATATGTAGTGGACACTTACTGAATGTTCATTATGTGCCAGGAATTTGGCTAAGTCCTTTTAAAGAGTTTTTTTGCAGCCCAGACTCCTGAACAGAGACGCAAACCTGGATATCAAACTGCCTACTGAACATCTCCTTTTGGGTGCTTTGAAAGCATCTTACTCGTATCTTTAGTTTCCAACTTTCTATTCTTCTGTATCTTCTAGTTTGATAAAGACACCATCCACTCAGCTCCCCAGCGTTGGGTCTGGGCATCACATTTGGCATATTGTTCTTATTCCCATCCTGATTGCTCAAGCATCAATCTTCAGTTTACAGAACTGTCAACTGTAGCCTACAAATAGCGTGCACAGTGTTCCACCTTTCTTTATCTCTATAGCTGTCACCTGATGCACACCACACCTGTTTGATTGCAAGAGCTCTTAATGGATCTTTAAAGATATGAATAATTTTATTATTTCCTTATGAAACGCTTTTCTGTGGAATAAACGTCTACCTTCCTGTTCTGCCACATCTGCTGTTACCCCTGCCCTCATACGTTAGCTTTTTCTGAACATTTAAATCTTAGTTTAGAAGACACTTCTTCAAGGAGGATTTCCTTGATTCCTTATGCTTGTTTTTATATCTCTATCACAGTCCAAAGTTTGTTTTATTTTTTCTTTTCGAGATTATGTGCATTCTGACTTTCTTCCTCGCCAGACATAAACTACATGAAGGCAGGAAGTACACGAGTCATGTTCACCATAAGATTTACATTGACTAGCAGAATGCAGCTCCTGCATAAACGTGATTTAAATGAATGAATGAACGTACAAAATCTACACAGGTCCTCCATTCCAAACCCTGGTTTCTTAAACTATGTCTTTCTACTTTTAGACACATTTTTATTTCATTTTCACTTCATGAACATTCAATCTTTGCCTCAGGGGCCCAATGCGAGTACCTAATATATTCAATATAGACATTTACATTTTGTTTTCCTTTTGGGCAATATCTCAGTTTTTCTTAGTAATAAAATTTTCATGCTCTTTTTGAAATAGTAAAAAGATCAGAGAAGAACAGATGTTTCTGAGTGAAAGTGATTAAAGCACATTTTAAATAGTGCTGGATTATCCAAAGGCAAATTTAAAATGTGCTTCAGGCAAAAGATTTTGAATTTTGACATTTCCCTTAAAGAATCAAAGTAATACTGATGGAATAAAGTCAGAAATTCTTTAAACTTCCTAAAACTCAACTTGATATTTATTACTGATTTTGCTTTTAATTATACAAGAGGCACAACAATATGAGGATCACTAAAAAACCTTAACAGAACCACTTTTGAATATGAGTGTTAGAGTTGTATAATTTTCTACATTTTCTAAACCACTGCTTTCATTTATATAATAATAAGAAGCATACATTATTATATATCAGATACTATGGTAGGTATTTTACATTCATTCTCTTTAATTCATGCTATCTTGAAAGTCAGATGTTTCCCTCCCAGTTTTAGAGATGAGAAAAGTAAGACAATGAACCAGGTAAGCAGCAAGGTCTGCTTGGCTCTCCAGCCCGTACTCTTTCTGGCAGGTCGTACTAGCTCTCTGTGTGTGAATGAGGCTATAACTTCTTCCCCATCATATTCATCCTGGTAAGACAATTCCAATGCTGACTATGCAGCGGGATTGCATATATTGCTCCAATCTGCTTAAATTGGCTACTGTGCAAAACTCAAGCAAAGCCCTAGTAGCTCAATAGAAAATCTATATGTTTCAGCAGGATGCCCACAGGGAAGCAGCAGATCTCTAATTTGGAACAATCAGCACAGCATGGAGTGTGGCAGGGCTGCTTTGTAGAAATATACAAGAGTTTCAGTCATTGTAGTTGTTAGAAGAACTAAGATTTATTGTAGAAACTAAGCATTTCCTTTAGAATCAGTCATTGCATGGATCTGAAGTCAGCAGCTAAATTTCTTTTATTCAGGGCCTGATTATGTGTCCCTAACTGGCTAAATGATGTTATTTAAATACAGAACAGTATTTAGTATGCAGAAAAGTAGGAAGGAAATGTGAGTAAATAAAACACTGTTCGTGATCAAACTGGTTTAATCCAACAAAACATTTAAAATAAATACAATTTTTCTAAAAAAGTCTGAAAGTAGCTACAAAGGTCAGGGGAAATGCTATGGCCATGATTTGTGGCAGATACTTCTTGGAGAGGCAGTCCTTCTTAACTGTTTGGGTTGGTTTTGCATCAGTTTCCCAAGGTAGGCCCTTGAGATGCCATGGGTCAGTGCCAGCTGCTCTCTTTGCGAGAAAGCTAATGCTGAGCTAGATCTGCTTCCAGTCTCCAGGAGAACCAAATGTGCATATGTTTATAGAAATTTTTGAAGAAACTTTGTATAGGAAAAGTAGTAAGAAAAGTTAATAAATCCGATGGTAATATAGTCAATGTAAATTGAACACATAAAAACCAGTGAACCACATTTACCTCAAAGGTAGCATAGTAACATTTTCCTTAGTTTTAATTTACTAGCAAATGTCATCTCTTGATTTTTTTTAAAGCCTCCTGTATAAACTGTGAGTCTAAGGCAGCCCTCTTCTTTCTAAGCCTTGCCCCATCCCCCAGGATGATTTTACCCCTGCCCTGCTTTCAGGACATATTCTCTTCCCCCGAGATATTGCTTGCCTGACTAACTTTCCACGCAATATCTTTTTGCTTTTCATGTGAATTTCAGTGAGTCACAGTGACTGTGCCTGTTATAACAGTTCAACATGCAGCTGGTTCCATAGTGACAAAGGCACCAATTTTCCACATGTCATGGAACATAATGGTTAGAATGTGGTGTTAATAAGGTTGAGTATGCTTATCAACTTACAGATCAATAAGCATTACTTAGAGAACTTATCCATATTAAGGGTAGTGTGAGGAATTATATCTCTGACCCCAGGGATCAACCATGCTATTGCACATAAGGTGAGGCAAAACTGTCACTTGTCCCTTAATATCTATTCTCCGTTTCCTCCACAGTTAAAGGCTATGGACTCCGTGAATAAAACATTAAGGAAAAAATGTAAGACAGTGTTTCCCAGCTTCCCCTCCTGCAAAGTGGAGTTATGTGTCCAAAGCTGCACTGCAGAGATGGGAGCGATGAGCTGGTAGGACCCTGAAGCCTCCAAGCAGGAGAACCCAACCCTGCACTGCTCATCTCCAGACTTCTCTGTGAGAAAGATATTAACTCTTGTCTTGTTTAAGCCACTGTTATTCTTGGCCTTGGTTACTCAGCAGCGAAGCAATCCTAACTAATGTATAAGGCAAAGAGTGTGGATGTCCCAAAGCACATTTAGAACTTAGATTTTCAGAATACTAGTCAAAATGATGAAAAGAGTTGAGCATGGTACTTAATAAGTGGGTATCCAGGATTATTTTTTGCATCAACAAAATTAAACAAATAATTATTCAATGTTGTTCTATTAGTGTTGGGGTTCAGGGGTTCAGGGGAGCCCTCAGCTCCCCTGAGAGGACGTTCCTCCAGGTTCTTGGTCTATCACTCTCTCAAGAGTGGGAAAGGAGATCACGGTGCAGTGTGCTCAAAAAGTAAATACCGGACCCTAAACAGAGTTTGCAGAAAGTGATTTATTTAGATAAAGAGAAAAAGGAGAGGAAGAGAGACAGCTTCTGCAAGAGAGACGTGAGTGTGTGGAAGGGGATCCAAGAGTCCAAAGGGGTGTGGAAGAAGGGGACTTTTAACTTGGGAGGAACCCCTACCTTCTCCAAGACCCCTGGTCAATGAAAGGAGTTCCTTGGAACTTCCGCTGGGGTGATTGACTTTTGACCCTTTCCGAGGCCCACGAAAATTTAAACAAAGACAGTTAAATCTCCGGGATGGAGAGATGGGAGGAGGGCATGGGCGCTGGGAAGTTCTTGCCCTTAAAACTTCGCCCCCTTGTGGACCTGGAAACAGAACACATTCCCTCCTTAGATTAATTAAATGAGAACAAGTGCAGTTCACCTGATTAAGCACCATATGCATAGCCAGTGCTCCATAATGATCATATTCTCCTTCTATATAAAAGCACTATGTTTCTTTGATAAAGCATTTTCTATTTATTTTTTATCATAAATATAATTAAGAAGTATTAAAATAGAGGATTTTTCTGACCTGAAAAATATCCCATAAAAGCATTCATAAACTTGTTACACTTCTTTCAAATAATGTTATCTTAACAGATGAGTTGTTTTATTTCAAAGTAACAATATTTTCCCATTACGATACATGGTTGCACTAGTGACCCTCAATGAAACATATCTCCTAGTAACAGTGCCTTTGGGTGGTGGTAGTCTAGTAGTCTTCATCCACGTTGACACTAGGCTTGGTCATGTGACCTGCTTTAAACAACAGGACCTCAGCAAACATGTGGCAAGCAGAAGCTTAACAAATATGTGCTTATACATTGAAGCATGCCCTTTCGGAATGCTGCTGCCACCATTTGAGAAGGCTTGGGCTAGCTGCCTTAAGGATGAAAGATCACACAGAGAGGAGGCACCAGCTGTCTCAGCTAAGCTCAGCTGCTAGATAACTTTCCAGATGAAGACAGTTGTAAAAGTGATCTCCAGGTGAGATCAGGAAAAAACCACCCAGAGTCATGAGAAATAATAAATCATTGTTTCACACCAGTAAGTTTTGGGGTGATTTATTATTCAGCTATGGATAGCAGACATTTGCACACACAAACTACTTTTGTGTATGTGAAGTATACACACATTTTTCATAGTAATGAATAGAATACAATAATAGCTAAGCTCTACTTTTCTCGTTATATTCTACATAACCATAGCAAAAATTTTACTTTATTTTTAATGAGTTTGACAGCTACAAATTAAATTGAAATGATCAATTATTAAATTTGTTCATTGTGCAAGCTTAACCAGAGGCTGACACTTTGGTTAGCTACAAATAGTAATATTTTTTTAAGTTATAGAAAAAATATATGATAATCAATCGTAAGTATTTTTACTTATTTATTTTAATTTTTTTTTTTTTTTTTTTTTTTTTTTTAGAGACAGGGTTTTGACCTGTTGCTAAGGCTGGAGTGCAGTGTCATGATCATGACTCACTACAGCCTCAAACTCCTGGGCTCAAGTGATCCTCCTCCTTCAGCCTCCCAAGCAACTGAGACTATAGGCAAAAGCCACCACATCCAGCTAATTTTTAGTACTTTTTATAGAGATGGGATCTTACTATGTTGCCCAGGCTGTTCTTGAAATTCTGGGCTCAAGAGATCCTCCCACCTTGGCCTTCCAAAGTGCTGGGATTACAGCCATGTGTCACTGTGCCCAGTCCAGTATTTTTATTTAAATTGTAGGACTTTAGAGGAAGATAAAACTGAAGAGGGAAGACAGGAATAAAAGAGAGAGAGAGAAAATGAGATTGTTGCTCTGGCCATATTTTTAAGAGGTAAATGACTGAGGAACCAATCATACAACATACCTGGCTATTTACCTGTTTTCCAAGAGTTCTCTCTATGTGTTTACCCCATCAATGAAAGACAGTAGTTAGAGGCAACTAGATGTTTCCTGCAGATGGAATCAATATGCAAACCAGACAGAATCGCGTTCCCCCTTTAATGTTTTTATTATGATAATCTGCTTTCTACACCAGTGTTTTCTAAATGTTATGTCTTGAAGTATCTTTTAGGGCATCTAAAATCAAAATATGAATGTCAGAGTTTTGAGTGGTATTAGTTCCACAATTTCAAAATACCCATGCTAGCTATGAACTGTTATCATCTTCAGAACAAGAGAAACCTCTCCCAATTAATGTCTTTACACTTGATTCAATTAATGTCTTTACACTAATGATGACTGTAACATTTTTATATAGGGAAGTGTATTTTTATTACAATTGTGTTACTTGCTGAGTTTACTTTTTTGATGGGCATTCCAAGGACCTTTTTTACATACTGTATTAGATCTTTCGTGTGTTGCTCTAAAGGGATACCTGAGGCTGGGTAATTTATAAACAACAGAAGTTTAACTGGTGCATGGTTTTGCAGGCTGTACAAGCATGGCACCAATATCTGCTTGGATCCTTACAATTATGGTGGAAGGTGAAATGGGAACAGGGATTTCACGTGGCGAGAGTGGGAGCAAGTGAGGCAGAAGGTGCCACATACTTTGAAATAACCACATCTCACATGAACTCATTTATCATCAAGGGGATGGCTCTAAGCCATTCAAGAGGAATGTGCCCCCATGAGCCAAACACCCTCCACCAGGGAATCGGTAATATAATGTAATTCCTTACATTGCATACTGAAGTGTAATCTCTGCCTCCAACAATGAGGATTATATTTCAGCATGAGATTTGAAAGAGACAAATATCTGAACTGTGTCACATGTATAATATTGTTGGTATATACTGAGCCCAAAAGCCAGAATACCTGAAGTCTAGACCCAGAGGCAACATTACCTAGTCACATGACTTATAAGTAATTTAACTTCTCTAAATTTTCAAATTAAAACATAGGGTTAGTAGTATCTTCTCCGTTTTCCTCACAAGATTTTGGAAGAGCCAAGCAAAGTCATGTATGTCAACAAATTATTCGATATTAATAATATCTTACTATTTAGAGTAAACAAGATATTTTGAACGGTAACTGAAAGGTTACTGCTTAAAATCTTCTCAGCAGTTCTTTAATATTTGTGCATTATAAATTTTTGACACTGTACATTGAAGGTAGTCCTATGGATATAAACTAAGAAATCATCATTTTGGTCTCTCAATGTATTTGGAGGAAAATTATTGAGGTGCAAACAAAAACCTTGAATTACTTCTGGAAAAGAAGCATGGTTTCAATGACATATTATTATAAAAAGGCATGTGCCCAGTTTGGGACTTTTCCATGGTCACAAAAGAATTATTTGTTTTCACAAATGTTGGTTAAAAATGATGTGAACCTTTTTAAAGTGACACATGACCTACTTTGCCACATTCCAATTATATGTGATTTTCTTGATAATATAGCTTGATATTTGCTAGATAAACTGTTTCTCATTTCCTCTGAGTACTTTGTTAGTAGCAAACACTTTGAAAAAATCTTGGAATCTATGGAAAAATATGTTGCAGACAATATTATTTGCATACCATCAATCTTATCATTGACTTCAAAAATATTATTTGAATCATTTGCATAAAAATGAGATCTTTGTCTTTTAAGAGTTTATATCCTCCTGCTGCTATATATCGTATACTGGATTATCACTCCAAGTGAGGAATAAACATCAGAAACAGATGAACTCTTAAAAATAAAGGTCCGCTTTTTATGCAAATACGTCCAATAATTAACACAGAGAAGGAGGAAAGTTATACACAATTTCTCTGACAGAAGTCAGTAGAGTTTTTCAAAAATAAAAAAAGCTTTCATGTTTTGATTTAACATGTGAAGTCAGTGGAGTTTGCATATGTTACTTTGATCTTCAAAACCCTATGTGGTCTCCGTGCTAGTGATTTTCAATGATGCCTCTTAGGTTCCTGGTGGTTCTTTTACTCAAAAGGGCTAAGGAGAAATAAACATGATTGTTTTCTCTCAAAGTTTAGTTTGCAAACATGTTTTACATTTGAAAATGATGCTGAGAATAATTACAAGGTATGTGTATAGCTATACATATGTGTGTGTGTGTGTCTGTGTGTGTGTGTGTGTGTATACATACATATGTAGTGCTTGTAGTGCTTTATAACTTACTTGACTAGCTATATAAACTAAAATGTTTTCCTCTGACAAAAAAGCAGTCGTTTTCAGTCTTTTCAAGCATGGAAATAAATTCTTGTTATTAAATAATTGTAAGTTCCCTCTCCACAAATAAATGTTACATTTTTATTTATTCCAACTTCAGACAGTACTTATTGTATAATCTCTTTTTTTTGAGATGGAGTCTTGCTCTGTCGCCAGGCTGGAGTGCAGTGGCACAATCTCGGCTCACTGCAATCTCTGCCTCCTGGTTGTAGCAGTTTCTTCCGCCTCAGCCTCCTGAGTAGCTGGGACCACAGGCACGTGCCACCAAGTCCGGCTAATTTTTTTGTATTTTTAGTAGAGACGGGGTTTCACCATGTTGGCCAGGATGGTCTCGATCTCTTGACCTCGTGATCCGCCAGCCTCGGCCTCCCAAAGTGCTGGATTGCAGGCGTCAGCCACCGCGCCCTGCCTGAATAATCTCTTTTAATAGCTGTATTTTCCCCTGCTCCTCTTTCCAAAATAAACAACTCATCATATCTTTGACTCGGTTATTGAACAGCACATCTCTGCTTGGGGCAGCTTGACTAGGGCTGGTGGTAGCCATCTGCTACCCTGATAGCGCCCTCATCTGGCTGCTGAGCTGGGTGCTGGCCCGTGGCTGGAAACAGGTAAATACTGCTAGCCAGGGAACTAATTTGCTTCACATGTGGATCTTTTATGGGCTTCTGAGGTTTCTTCCCAGCTTGCACGCTGGGTTCCCAGAGACAGTATGCCAAGAAACAGAAATGGAAGTTACTGATCACTTAGTGCCTGAGCCGAGAAATCGGCACAGCATCATTTTTCTCATGCTCTATTGATGAAGCACACTCAGAGCTCTCCCAGATAAGCGAAGAGTATGGACAGAGACCCCACCTCTTGATAAGAAAACTGTCAGAATTTTCAGCCGTCTTAAACATACTGCAGTTCATTTTCAAAAACGTACCATGTCCCAGATATTGGTACTGAAGCTTTACTTTATCCTTCCAGGATAAGCATCCTCATCTTCTGCCGCTCACTGTAGGGAGCACAGCGCATCCCGGAAGGGCCTGTTTTGCTCCCTTTGCTTTTCCCGTGTGATAAGGCCCCTTTAGGACTGCATAGTAGTTCTGCAGATATGCAAACTACCACAGCCCTGCTGCTGTGGGCTTTCTCACATAGCACAGTGTACAGAGAACTCAATCTAACAGTGACACCTGCCCTCACTCCTTCTGGCTGAGACCTTGATAGCCTTTGGGACTTTATTGTGAATACTCTTCGACCTCCTAAGGCATCAGTAGACAAAGCTCAAGAGGGGAAATTCCTGTAGTAAAGTATGGAGTCAGTGATCTGTGAAGGGCTGTTGCTTTTCTTCCTCTACTGAAGTCTCTCGCCTCTTTCCTGCCCACACAGGCATAAATAGTATCAGTTTTTTTTGTTTTTTGTTTTTTTGGTGGAGGGGCATGGTTGGTGAGATTCCTTGTCACTCCTATGCCACACCTTTTAATTTCTTATTTGTGTATATTCATAGGGTACAACTGCAGTTTTTCTACATTGACATATTGCACCGTGGTGAAGTGAGAACCTTCAATGCCTCCATCGCTGGAGCAATGTGGATTGTACCCATCAGGCAGTCTCCCATCATTCACCTCCTCTCATCCCCTCACCTCTCAGCCTCCATTGTCTATCATTCCACACTCTGTTTCCATGTGTATGCATTATTTAGCTCCTGCTTAAAACTGAGAACATGTGGTATTTGTCTTTCTGCACCACACCTTATTAAAACGCAGGAGACCATACCTAAGGATGCAAAAATGAGCTCAAATTAAGACTCCTCAATCTAGTATTCTAATAAGTGGTATATTGCTATTTTCTAGATAATAGGACTTATGACCGACTTCTTAAACAGTGATTTTGTGGTTTAAATATGCTATGGATTGTGGGTACACGTAGTCACTATTTCAGAAGACAGCATCACCTGGATATATAAATGACATTTGAGATGAAGGCAAACATTTGAAAATAGCCCCTGCTCCATTTCCAGGACCTGCTTGGAGCCTCCCACTTGAATACACAATATCTCTTTTTTTGTCATGTCAGGCTTAATATAACATCACCAAACTGACTTCCTTTTCTTCTACTTTAACCTGGAGTTTTCGATGTTTGAAACATATATGTATATGTATGGGTATATATATATATTCAAAGTGACTTAAGCTTATTCAGGATTAGATTCAGGAGGTCAATGATAAACTCAGTATTGATAAAAATGACAGTTACACCCTGAACTTTAAGTTTAGTTTTCTAGAAAAATTGTACCTTCCTCTGAAGCAGAAGCAACCAGCCAGAACAATCCTGAAGATATTATGCTGCTCAATTATATAGAACTAAAACAAGTTTCTAAAAATGACCTGTTTCCATTTAACCAGTCAGTTTTAGCGGTTCCTGTCATGTTTTATTTTTTATGATAAATAATGAAGTATGCAAAAGCAAGCTGACTTTCAATTGTGTCTTTGTCTATAATTCTCGCAGTAGAGCCATTCACTTTTTAATTTGCAAATTTTGACCTAAATACAGAAATATAGAAAGACACACATATTTTTGTAATACTCTAGTGGGTCTGCATAATCATAGCACAACTGGATGTTACACTAAGAATATGGTGCAGCCTTCCATGACCAGTCAAGGCTTACTTATGAACGATACAGACTGTGCTTTCAGACTGGCCCTGTCAGTCTGACACAAGGAACATTTTATTTTATTTTTCTATTCTAGGGCATTACTTCAATGCACTATCAATTGCTTTAGAGTAAGAAAAGTACTGTTTTTAGACTGAACCAGTTTTTATTGTGAATTACTCAAAAAATGTTAAGAAGAGTGTATTAGTGAGGGGGCTAGATTTACTAACGTTTTTGGGAGTGACTCTTCCTTCTAACCTTCCTTCTTCCTAATGATTTGCTCCTTTGTTCTTTATGGATGTGCTAGTTTTCCTTCCCTCTCATCTTCTACTCTTTTCATAGTTTGGGCAAACTATATTTGCCTAAACTTTTTTTTTTTTTTTTTTTTTTTTTTTTTTTACAACTGGCACAACTTTAGATAATAATCAGAACTTCAGTAACGTAACACCTTCTGTGATCTAACTCCTAAAATGAAGGGATTTTAATTAGTGTGCTTTTTGGTGATATACAATTGGCTACAGCAAGCAGAAAAGGTATCCCTTTTTCTAAAAACATTAATTAAATGAGCCATCTGATTGACCACTGGATGTTAAAAAAAAAAAAGCCCTGTAATGTGAGACAGCCGATTTCAGGGCAGTAATCATGAAAAGGTGAAGAAAAAAACACTGCCTGGGTCAACTCCAAAAATAAAATAAAAATATTTCTTCTAAGTTTTTATTATTTTATTAACAGTATCTTTCCCTAATGTAAAATTTCTATTGGATTTGAAAGAATAGTGAAGACTGAAAAGAATATGTGATTATAGAATTAATCTCAGTTGAAGATCTGCAAAGTTTCCAGAAGGAAGAACCTATTACCTCTTTACAAAACATTCTTATTATGTGCCACACCATAATCTGGTCACTTAATCCCACCTATGCCATTATCCCCTACAGGGCTAACCCATAGCTAAGCAGGTTCAAAATATCCATAAAATGTACTTGCTTCTTTCCATCTTTCATTTCTAGATAACTTTCCTTTTCCAATACAGTAGCTCTATCAGCAAAGTGTTCTGCAGTGGTGTGATGGTTAGTTTTATGTATCAACTTGGCTAGGCCATGAGGTGCCCACATATTTGGTCAAACGTTATTCTGTGTGTTTCTCTAAGGATGTTTTTGGATGAGGTTACCATATAAATTGGTCGACTTTTGGTAAAGCAGACTGTTCTCCACAATGTAGGTGGGCCTCATCCAATCCACTGGATGCTGAATAAAACAAAAAAACCTATCCTCTTTCAAGTAAGAGAGATTTCTCTGGCAGACTGTCTTGGAATTTTATCTGCAACATTGACTCTAGTTCTACAGATCTACAGATGGCCTTTGGACTAAAATTGGAACATTGGCTCTGTTGGGTCTCCAGCCTGCTAGACCAACTTGCAGATTTTAGACTAGCCAGCTTCCGTATCACATGAGCCAATTCTTATGATAAATCTCTTTCTGTATGTACACATCCTTTTGGTCCTGTTTCTCTGAACCACAACTAATACGAGGGTTTTATTGAAATCTCAACCAATAGATGGCGCTATTACCAACTTGCAATCACATTTTGTCTTAATACATTTAATTTCTGTTGAACATCTTTCACTACTCTTTCTAAAAATATTGGTACATGGAGTAAAATATGTGCACACTTCACTCAGATGTGCAATTTTTTTTTACTATGACGTTTCTCTTGCTAATGAGCCATCACTCCGCTAATGGAGTTGGACTAGAGGTAGAAGAGCTAAAACTTGCCGGTTAAATTTAATTCAAATTCTTAGCATAGTTTCTTTAAGGTTTTCTCCATTTGTTTTGGATAATAATAAAAGTTCAAGCTTTAACAACCAGTCCTTATTCTCTCTAAATTTTTTTTTACCTCTTCTCCTCCTCTTACAAGAGATGGTATTGAGATGTAGGAGAAATCTTACGGTAATGAATGAAAGGAAATTGGAAAAGCTAGTTTGTGTGCTGCTCTTTGTACCCTTTTTACGGGCTGCTGTGAAATATCCTAGTCCATCTTGATTACTAGGCATGCCGTTGGAATCTGCTGTAGTTATACATCACTAAAAAAATCATAACCTGTCATTTCTGAATTGGCAAAAATCTTGGGAAATTTGCTTCTGGCTGACACTAAGATCCCTCTGGTCCTGACTATAACCTTTATTGAGTCTCAGACTCGGAGATTTACCTACTGGTTTTTGGTACAGGAACATCTTACATAATTACTGCTACTCTCCCCCATTAACAAGCTCGCTTGCTAAATACCTCTGCTTTCTTCTAGAGTTCCACTTAGAGCACATGGGATTCTGGATACTTTTCATACCGCACTCGAAACTAGTAAGAGTTGAAATGCTAACTCCAGCCCATCCCAAGCCTAAATATGCCATACCATTCCTTTTACACTACCACCTCTGCGGGTGTGGAACACAATTTAAAGAGGTGGCTTTTATGAGGTGGGAGCAAGCCCTATGATCAGACATTTACTGAGGTGTCTAACTTCTCAACAAAAGCCAGGAGTGAGGGGATGCTAAACATCTTCCTTTTAGTCTTACCTCAAAATACTTCTCTCTTTCAGATTTTTCACCTGCTCTGGAGAACTTCTTTTTTAGGTTATTTTACTTTCTTCTTTACCTATACTACATTCTGGGACCTGTGTAAACTCCACTCATACTTTTTGTAGGTAATAATCTTCATGGTGGCAGAAATGGTTCTAGGGGAAAAAACTAGATTAATAATACAAGAAAATACATGGGTTTGATATTTTGAAAACATGATGCCTATTGGTCATTATGATATTATTTTTTGGTGTATTTACATTTTGAGAGTTTCTACTAAACAGAACCAACTTTTTTTCATCTTTAGGTTTTACTGCGAGTTGCAACTCAGTAGATAAGTAAAACAAGATTCTATAGATTCTACTATCTGAGATGTAAAGGTTTGGGATGCTGTGAAAAGTAGTTGTAAATCTTCACAAAACACAGAACTGTATAAACCTTTTAAGAGTGTGGCTTCTTATTGCAATATTACCTTCAAAATAATTACACAATCCAAGTTATTTTGGGCAGTGTCATGGTCAATTGCAGTAATTAAGTCATGCCAATGGCTCTTTGAGCTGAATATAGTACGTTCTCTAATTTCTTTCATTATATTCTTTGCTTGCCCATAATGATGCATATTTTTTTTAATCTTAGAAAATGAAATAAATCCTGCCATGACAATCTTAGAATTTTTTATAACGTGGACTAAATAAGGTTTATGATGAAAATGAACTATTCCCTGAGGAATACTCAGACCTCAGATGAAGGAACTGCTGGGAAAAATAAAGAGCTAGCATATCATGGATCAAAGGGTTCTTACTTGGTTCATTAGGTGCTGCAGCACTATAGGGTGGGATATGAAGTGAGATGGTGGCAGAATTAAGATTGGGGAAAATTAGAGAAAAGAAATCATAGAGTACTGGATTCTGTGTCTTAGGTAGAAGATTATTGACAAGCAGACATGATGTAAAGTCCTGATCAATTACATTGGGTCAGACAGGGCTATAATCCCAGTGGGTGACCAGGAAATTTACTGATAGTTTTTACTAGACCTAAGATAAGGCAGTAAAAGTTAAGGAAAAGCTGTGGCTTGAGGGAAGCCATTGGAGGATTTTGAGCAGTTGTGAGACAGCCTGAATAATGCTACTAAAGGTCACCCTTTTAGGGGAAGAAGTTATAAAAACAAGGAAGATTGTTTGCCTCATTTTCTACTATAAAGTTATAAAGTTATAATGTTCCCCTTTCTATGCACAAGTCTTTGTAAGTGGGCCACAAAGTCCGACTCACATTCAAGGGAAGGGAGAGAGTCTATCATCTATCTATCTATCTATCTATCTATCTATCATCTATCTATGTATCTAACTTATTTGGAATTATTGGGCATTGTTTAAAAAATTCTATTGTTATTATGTCTTAGAAACGAGATTTTTATACTTTTTTCAGGCTAGAGTACAGTGGCTGTTCCACAGGCACAATTCCATTACTGACCAGCACGGGCGTTTTGAGGGCACTGTTTTAAAATGCTTTATGCATGTTATATATTTAAACCTTATTACAACTCTATGAGCTATGTGTGTTGCTATCATCACCTTAAATTTACAGACTAAAAAAACGAAGACATCGAAAGGTCATGTATCTTTCTTAAGGCTGCACAGCTAGATTTGATACAGAGCATCTGGCTACATAAGGTATTTTATTAACTGCAGCTACTGCTACTGTTCCCTGCAGAGCTTGGCTAATAAAAACAACCTGGAAAACCAGTTGATAAGGAAAGAGTGTAGACGTAAGGTTTCTGCCTTAGTCCTTTCAGGCTGCTATAACAGCATGACATGGACTGGGTGGCATGTAAACAACAGAAATCTTGTTCTCAGTTCTGGAGGCTAGAAAATTCAAGATCAAGGCATCAGCAGATTCAGTGTCACAGGTAAACATAATTTTTGTTAGTGATACTCAAGTCCTCACTGTGCCTTCACACTGTGGGAAGGGAGAACTCTGGTCTCTTCAGCCCCTCATAAGGACACTAATCCCACTCGTGAGGCCTCACCCTCCTGACCTAATAATCATCTCCCAACGGTCCTACCTCCCAATACCATTACACTGGTGATTAGGTTTCAACACATGAATTTTGGTGTGTTGAAATTGGCTACAAATATTCAGTCCACAGCAGTTTTTCAACCAATACCAGTATGTCAATCAACAGATTAATGGATTAAAAAAAAGATGTGACATATTTATTCAATGGACTACTTTTTAGTCACAAAAGAAGGTAACTTTGTTATTTGCAATAGCATGGATGAACCTGGAGGACATTATGTTGAGTAACATAAACCTGACACAGAGAGACAAATACTGCGTGATCTCATTCATACGGAACCTTAAAATGTTGATTTCCCCGAGGTAGAGAGTAGAATGGTAGTTATCAGAGGATGGGATGGATAAGGGGGAAGGGAATTTGGAGAGGTTGTGGTCAAAAGATAGATCTATATAGTTAGGAGGAATTGGATCAAGAGATGTGTGTACAGTATGATGACTGCAGTTAACGATGATGAATTGTATCTTTAAAAATACCAAGAGAGTGCATGTTAAGTATTCTTACTGTAAATATGATAACTATATGGGGTAATGCACATGTTAATTAGCTGGATTTAGTCATTCTACAGAGTATATGTACATCAAAACATGTTGTACATAATAGATACATAAATTTTATATCACTTACAGAATAAATTTGAAAAAATAATCCTATTTATTATTTCTTGAAATTTTTGAATGAACACTATTTCTGCACGATAATCATATATTTCCTAAAGTTTAAAAAATCTAAAATCCTTAATGTAAATTGGATTACTTAACAACCTCACAGAATTACATGAAAATACAGAAGAGATATTGCAGTTCATAGTTTCTTCGTAAAGTGATGAAAATGTTCTAAAATTGATGTGATAGTGTTTGTGCAACTCTGTAAATACCATTGAATCATATGCTCTGAATGAGTGAATTATGTGGTATGTAAATTACACCTCAATAAAGCTGTTAAAATTTTAATTTTGTCACAATAATGACCACTGTGTAAACATTTTTGCCTTGCAGTCACACACTCAAGGAAGAATGTGTACACTTTCTAGATTGGACCTTCTTCCTTGGCCTTTGACATCAATATGCAGTTTCGGCTGTGGGATCCCAAATGGCGGTCCAGGCTCCAATAGACCAGGCCCTGTGCTGAGCATTTTATAGACGTTATTTCATTTAATTCACTAAAATATGTTGGTGTTCGTGTCTCCATTTTACGGAAGAGAAGACTGAAGCTGAGGATAGTTAATATTTTGGACTGAATGTTTTGTCCTTTCAAAATTCCTGTGCTGAAGCCTAATCCCTAATGTGATAGTATTTGGAGGTGAGGCCTTTGGGAGGCAATTAAAGAATGAAAGTGGAGCTCTCACGAAAGCAACTGGTCCTCTTATAAAGTCTCGGAGAATGCTCTCACTCTCTTTCACCATGCAAGACTACAAAGGGAAGTCTACCACTTACAAACCAGGAAGAGGGCCTCACCAGAAACTGACTTTGCTGGCACCCTGATCTTAGACTCCACAGCCTCCAGAACTGTAAAAAACAAATTCCTTTTATTTATCTGTGATATTCTGTTACAGCAACCTGTGCTAAGACAATTAAGTAATTTAACTTCATTCACACGTGTAGCTAAGTCATAGAACCACGAAGTGAACCAGATCTGCCTGATGTTAAATACTATAAATTCTTGTCTTCTGATGCGATCCCCTCTTGCTGTGATATTCCCTTGCATTGAGATGGGAAACAGATTTAAATGACTGAAAAGTTTCCCTTGAAGCTGCTTTTTCCTCTGGCAGCCTTCCCTTCTTTCTCACACTCCTCCTCTTCCTCTTTCCCCTCCTCCTCCTCAGCTCCCTCCTCCTCCTCCTCCTCGTCTTCTTCATTCCTGTCCTTTTTCTCCCCTCCTCCTATTCCACTTCTTCCTCACTGTTCACCTCCTTCTCCTCTTTCTCCTTCCCCTCTTCCAGCCTGAGTCCTCACTCTTCCCTCCTTGTCTTCCTTTTCCTCCTTTTTCTCTTCATATTCCTTTATTTTTTGCTAAAAACCAAAAGATAACAGAGAACTTTGGAAATAATAGAAACAGAATATATAATTCAGGAATAATGGCAGTTTAATTAAAATCTGGCTCCTTTCTGCAAGTTTTATAGAGAAAAAGTATATGGTCTTGGACTTTATTGTGCTATAAAATCTTGATTTTAATTCCTAAGAATAGACTTGCTTTTTAAGGTTACCATCTGCCTGAAACTGGTTGAGAGTAGCCATAGATTACTGTACTTCTATATTCTGGAATGGGAACTGGAGAAGGGAAGTCATTGTTACCTTGTTCATGGGCTGGGCTGCCCTTTTTTTTTTTTTTTTTCCTAGAAATGTTGCTCTCCTTAGTATCTATGAAGGCACTGTGGCATTTCTTTGTCACTTGAGGCTTACTGAATTAATAAAATAATACACCAAATATCCGTTAAGTACCTCCTATATACATAGCACTATTGAGAAATAATGGGGCCAAGGGTGACTTAGGGTCTGTATCAATCCGAAATTTTATCAGTCTGTCCACTACCATAAATGCCCCAACGAAACATGTAAACTAAGTAAAAACTGTTGCTTTGAAAATGAAGTTTCAAGACAAATCCCCTAGGCTACCCTTGCCTTCCCCTTCCACAACAGGTGGTACTAATCTCCTCTTTACATAAATTTTGGATCTACTATTTCTGTGGTGGGTATTTTGGGAGAACCCAAGCTTTATAAAGTCTGGTTTTTTCCCTCAATGAGATTATAACCTAATTGAAGTGTGAATGTATAAACTAGTGAAATAGTAAATAGCAATATTCACTGAGAAAAAGAGGTGTCAGAAAGAGTATGAGTTTCAGAAGCGTTCACAAGAGGAGCAGAGGTCAAAAACCAGCCCTTGCTGTTCAAGGTTTAGATTTCAATTCTGGTTTCACCACTTGCTGTATATGTGATCCCAGGCATTAGCTTTCTCGCTCTTCATAGGCTATGGTGAGGACTAAATACATTAATACACTTAAAATGTGTAGAACACATCTTCGAAATTCAGAACAATGTGTTAACTGCCATTATTGTTTCCAGAAGGAGGGCAACCTCACATTTAGATGCTCAGGGGAGCTGTCTCAAAAGAGAATGATTTGAACTGCATTTACACAAAAGGTTAGGATTCTGATGGGAAGAACATCTTAAATCAAGAGATTCAAACACTGCGTGTAGAAAAAGTACATGGTGTTTGCTATTGTAATGCTGCAATGAATTTTTTTCTCTTTTGTGTACCTTTTAACCAGGGTTCCAGGTAAAAACTATTAACAACTACTATTAATTTATAATAATGGGAGAGAATTAGAGATTCATTGCAGCCTAGTGTTTTCATGGTGATTTTTAATAATGATGAGATTAAATTTAACAGCAAACACAGAGCACTTACAATGGGCCAGACCTTACGTTTTGAGCTTTATGTAAATGGGTGAACTCACTTTATCTCAACAGTCCTAAAGGATGGTTTTATTTTATTTATTTTTTAATGGTTAATTGAGAGGTACAAGGAGCTTAAGAAACTTGCCTATGACTATTCAGCTAGAGAGTGGTGGAGACTGGATTGAATACATGAAGTCAAGCTCCAGAGCCCTCACTGAATTTAATCCAATTATAGGGTGAGAAAATATACTTAAAATTATGTAGTGGAAAAAAGATGTTTTAAAATACACAGAATTTAGTGTCTTTAAAATCATACTATTTAGGCTACATTTTGCTCTGTTCCTGGGTAAGCAAAAGTCTGGTGTCTACTCTTAGGAAACAGAATAGACTGACCAGTATGATGACTCCAAACTACTGACTGAAACGTATGTATTTACAAAATTAGTAATATCCAGGATTAATTTTTCTATACTATTAAAAGGCCTTTTAATATGTTACCATTGATTTAAAAACATGATACATGATTCTTTTTCGCTTTATTGCATTTTACATGCCACATTCACACATGCACACAGACATACACACACACACTCACTTTTCCATATGTAGTCTCAAAAGTTTTCCTTTTTAGCTGGATATAAGCTCTAGCCTGTATTCAGGAGCATAAACTAGATACCTGAGGACCTTTCCAGAGCTCTGATTCTTAGGATATACAGCAACTTGAGATAAGGAGGAGAAGTAACTCTTAAATAATTTTTAGTAACCTCACACTCCATTTGTCATTTTATGTTCTTGACCCAGAAAGAGAAGTTATTCAGAGGCAGTAGCTGAAGCGTTCACTAAGTAAACAAATAGAGTAATGGAACACAGTATGTGGTTCCACATGTGTCTTTCCATTGCAATGTCATAGGTCACGAATGATACAGGGAGTTCTAAGCAAGATGTAGCAAATAGCAAAGCATTTTGTAATGTAAAAATGTAGCTTTTTTCACTGAACAGCACTTTTGATTGGCTAGAAATGATGATGGCTCTTTAAAAATTTATAATGATAATATTAAATTATAAAGACTATCTACTTTAATAAGTAAGATGCTGTCAATACTTACCAAGAATGACATTTATTTACTCTTTGCTACATAGATATTAATTAGCATGCCCGGAAAAAAAATCAGAACCTAGACATCTGGCCAAAATGAAGAGACTTCAGACTTTAGAAGATGCAAATAATTGTGTACCATTTTTCATAGTTTATTTTTTCTATTTTAATTCTAAAAAAATATTTCCAGTTATTTTAAATATGCATCTTTGCATTTATTAAAAGGTCTAGGATAGTATTGCCCCTCAATCGCCGATCATCAGAATTACCTAAAAAGATTTTTGCATATAATTTTAGAACAATTTAGTAGCTTTATATTGGGGCCCAGAAATTTCAATCTAGATTATTTGTGATTATTAAACCAAGCATGATTTCTTGATTATCACTTCTGTAAATGATCAAAAAAAAGTTTCATAAACTACGACTTTAATTTTATCTTCTCAAGGCACATTGGCACACTTACTGAGAAGGAAGCATAATATTTTAGCAAGCATAATATGTGCCAACCAATTTACTTACAGTTTAAAAAATTTAACTATTGGTCAAAGAGGGAAAGTAAACAGTATATGTTCACACAGTTGGTGGATACTGGAGTTAGGATTCTGACCCTTTCTACTACACCATGCTTCTCCTCTGAGGCGATTGTTTTGGATTCGATGATAACTGCAGGCATACCTTCGAGATATTGTGGGTTGCCTTCCAGACCATCTTCATAATGCAAATATCACAATAAAGCGAGTCACACAAATTATTGGTTACCCAGTGCAAATAAAAGTTATGTTTACACAATACTGTATTAAGTGTGAAGTAACATTATGTCTGAATGTACATGCTTTATTTTAATAATAATTTATGACTAAAATATGCTGACAATCATCAGAGCCTTCAGTGAGTCATAATCGTGTTGCTGGTGGAAGAGCCTCAATGTTGATGGCTGTCAACCAATAAGGGTAGTGGTTGCATAAGGCAGGGTGTTGTGGAAGTTTCTTAAAACAGGGCAACAATGAAGTTTCCTGCATCAATTGACTCTTCCTTTCAAGAAAGATTTATCTGCAGCCTGCAATACTGTTTGATAGCATTTTATCCACAGCAAAACTTCTTTCAAAATTAGAGTCAATTTTCTTTTTTTTTGAGATGGAGTTTCGCTCTTGTTACTCAGGCTGGAGTGCAATGACGGGATCTCGGCTCACTGCAACCTCTGCCTTCCGGGTTCAAGCAATTCTCCTGCCTCAGCCTCCTGAGTACCTGGGATTACAGGCGTGTACCACCATGCCCAGCTAATTTTTTGTATTTTTAGTAGAGACAAGGTTTCACCATGTTGACCAGGATGGTCTCGATCTCTTGACCTCGTGATCCACCCGCCTCGGCCTCCCAAAGTGCTGGGACTACAGGCGTGAGCCACCGCGCCCGGCCTACCATCAATTTTCTTAAATCTTGCTGCTGCTCTACTAGCTAAGTTTATGTAACATTCTAAATTATTTGCTGTCATTTCAACAATATTCACAACATCTTCATCAGAAAGATATTTCATCTGAGGAAACCACTGTCTTTGCTCATCCATAAGAAGCAGCTCCTCATTTGATAAGATTTAATAACCAGATGGTAGCAATTCAGTCACATCTTTAGGTTGCACTTCTAATTCTAGTCCCCTGCTATTTTCACCACCTACACAATTATTTCTACCATTGAGATCTTGAGCCCCTCAAAGTAATCTATGTGGGTAGAAGTCAACTTCTTCCAAAACTCCTGTTAATACTGACATTTGGCCTTCTCCCATGAATCAGAAACGTTCTTAATGGCAACTTGAATAGTGATATTTTTCCAGAAAGTTTTCATTTACATTGCCCAGATCCAGCATAGAAATCACTATCTATGACCATTATAGCCTTACAAAATGTATTTCTTTTTCACATTTTTGCATTTATTTTATTTTTATTGCTATATCACTTATGTGCTGCAAGAAACATGGGAGTTGTACATATCTTTTGAGCGTATATGATATTTTGATATATGTAATGATCAAATCAGGGCAATTGGGATATCTATCACTTTAAACATTTATCTTTGTTTTAGAGACATAACTCTTCTAGCGAATCAGAAATATACAATAAGTTCTTATGAACTATAATTTTCCTACTGTACTATAAAATAGAACTTATTTCTTTTATGTATTTTTGTGCCCATTAACAAACTCCTTCCCTTCCCAGCCACTGGTAACTACCATTCTACTCTCTGTCTCCATGATATCCATGTTTTCAGCTCCCACATGTGACTGAGAACATGTAATACTTGTTGTTCTGTGCCTGGCTTCTTCATTAACATAATGGCTACCAATTCCATCCATGTTGTTGCAAATGATATATTTCTTTCTCTTTATGGCTGAATAGTATTCGAATGTGCATATGCATCATATTTTAAAAATCTATTCATCTGTTGATAGACACTTAGGTTGATAACACCTCTTGGCTAGTATAAATTGCGCTGCAATAAACATGGGAGTGCAGCTATTTCTTTGATATACTGATTGTTTTCTTCTTTTGGATGTAGTCCAGCAATGAGATTGCTGAATCTTATGGGAGTTGATTATATAATCCAGCAATATTATTGCTGGGATATATCCTATTTCTAGTTTTGTTCCCTAAGATATAGTCTATGCTGAAGAACGTTCTGTTTGCTGATGAGAAGAATCTGTATTCTGTAGCAGCTGGATGAAATGTTCTCTAAATATGTATTAGGTCCATTTGGTTTAGAGTATCATTTGCCTCCAGTTACTTTGTTGATTTTTGCCTTGATGATCTATCCATTGTCAAAAGTGGAGTATTTAAGTCCCCTGCAATTATTGTGTATTGTAGTCTATCCCTCCCTTTAGATCTATTAATATTTGCTTTATGTATTTGGTGCACATATTTACTGTTGTTATATCCTCTTGCCGAATTTGTCCCTTTAGCATTAGATAATGACCTTTATCTCTTTTACATTTTTTTTTTGCTTAAAGATTATTTTACCTGAGGTAAGTATATATACTTGTGCTTTTTTTTTTTATTTCCATTTGCATAAAATGTATTTTTCCATCCCTCACTTTCAGTTTATGTGTGTCTTTGCAAGTGAAGTGAGTTTCTTGTAAGCAGCATATAGTTGGGTCCTTTTTAAAATTTTATTGAACTGGTTAATATATTTTAATTGGGAAATTGAAACTGTTTACCCTCCAGGTTTGTATTGATAGGTGTAGACTCACTGACTTATCCTTTCTAGCTGTAAAAGTTCTAGATCACATTTTCTTCCAATATAAAGCTATTTTTCTACATTGAAAATATAGAAAACATAGAAGGTAGCCACCTTCATCAATTATCTTAGATAGATCTTCTGGATAAATTGCTGCAGCTTCTATGCCAGAATTTACCAACTCACCTTGTACTTTTATGCTTTAGAGATAGCGTCTTTCCTTAAAATTCATGACTCAACCTCTGATAGCTTCAAACTTTTCTTCTGCAACTTCATCACTTTCTTTGGCCTTTATGAGTTGAAAAGAGTTAGGGCCATGGTTTGCATTAAACTTTGGCTTAAAGGAATATTGTAGCTGGTTCAATCTTTTACCCAGACCAGTAAAACTTTTTCCATGTCAGAAAGAAGGCTGTTTCACTTCTCATCTTTTGTATGTTCACTGGAGTAGCACTTTTCACTTCCTTCAAGAACATTTTCTTTGCATTCACAAATTGATAAGCTATTTGGCATAGGAGTCCTAGTTTTCAGTGTATTTCAGCTTTTAACATGCCTTTCTAACTAAGCTTAATTATTTGTAGCTTTTGTTTTCAAGTGAGACATGTCAACTCTTTCTTTTACTTGAATTGAAGGCCATTACAGGGTCATTAATTGGCCTAATGTTAATATTGTAGTGTTTCTGAGAATAGGAGGGTCTGAGGAGAGGGAGAGAGATAAGGGAAACAGCCAGTGGAGCTGGCAGAACATACACAACCTTTGTCAGTTAAATTAGCCATCAATTTGTGTTGCCCCAAACAATTATAATAGTAACATTGAAATTTTCTGATTACAGATCACCATAACAGGTACAGTAGTAATGAAACAGTTTGAAATATTTGGAGATTAATCAAAATGTGATATGGAAGCATGAAGTGAGCACATGCTGTTGGAAAAATGCTGCCAGTAGACGTGCTTGAACCAGGGTTGCCAGAAACCTTTACTTTGTAAAATATGCAATACCTGTGAAACACAATAATGCACAAAGCAGTAAAACGAGGTGTCTGTAATTGAATAAATGCTTTCTTTGTCATACATTAGTTTCCATTTTTATATAGTGTATAAGTAATTATCTTTCTGTGTCATTGAAGCTGTATGTTTAGATTGGATAAAACATTTGCAAGATTCTTTCTTAAGGCATGAAAAATATTTCAATAATCAATAATTATAGACAAATTTGATTAAGCCGTCTAAAAGACGAATATTCTGTTGTGGTAGTAAAATAATTGTATTTTTTTTTCAAATTGTTTTTTTAGAATCGCAGGTACGTGTATAGATTTGTACAAAGGTAGATTGTATGATGCTGAGGTTTGGGTTGTGACTGAACCTATCACCCTAGTAGTGAGCATAGCACCCAACAGGTAGTTTTTCAGCCCTTGTCTCCCTCTAGTAGTCCTCCCCCATCTAGTGGTTCTCAATGTCTACTGTTCTCATCTTTATATCCATATGTACCCAGTATTTAGCTCTCATTTATAAGTGAGAACATGCAGTACTTGGTTTTCAGTTCCTTCATTAGTTTGCCAAGGAAACTGGCCTCCAGTGACATCCACATTGCTTCAAAAGACATGAATTCATTTTATTTTTATGGCTATGTAGTATTTCATGGTGGACATGTGCTACACACATTTTCTTTCTCTGACTTACCATTTATCGACACTTACAGTTTTGTTTTGTTTTGTTTTGTTTTGTTTTGTTTTGTTTTGTTTTGTTTTGTTTTTGAGACAGTCTCACTCTGTGGCCTAGGCTGGATTACAGTGGTGTGATTGGGGCTCCCTGTAATCTCCGCCCCCTGGATTCAAGTGACTGACTCTCCTGCCTCAGCCTCCCGAGCAGCTGGGACTACAGGTGTGTGCCACCATGGCTGGCTAATTTTTGTATTAGTAGAGACAGGGTTTCACTGTGTTGCAGGCTGA
Source organism: Sapajus apella (assembly GCF_009761245.1). Classification (NCBI taxonomy): domain Eukaryota; kingdom Metazoa; phylum Chordata; class Mammalia; order Primates; family Cebidae; genus Sapajus; species Sapajus apella. Next base: position 447,991 of record NW_022437007.1, read on the forward strand.
TCTCAAACTCCTGACCTCAGGTTATCCGCTCACCTCAGCCTCCCAAAGTTCTGGGATTACAGGTGTGAGCCACTGTGCCGTCAATACCTACGTTGATATTATGTCTTTGCCGTTGTGATTAGTGTTGTGATGAACATACAAATGCAAGCCTCCTCTTGGTAGAATTTGCTTTTGCTATATACCCAGGAGTGGGACTCCCTGATCAAATGCTAGTAAAACTTTTAGCCCTTTAAGAAAGTGCCAAACTACTCTCCACAGTGGCTGAGGTAATTTACATTCCTACTAACAGTGTATATGTGCCCCTTTTTCTCTGCAGCCTCGCCAAAATCTGGTATTTTTTGACTTTTTAATCATAGCCATTCTGACTGGTGTCAGATAGTATCTCATTGTGGTTTTGATTCACATTTTTCTGACGATTAGTCATGAGGAGCAATTTTTCATGTTTGTTGGCTATGTGTAAGAAGTTCATTCATGTGCTTTGTCCACTTTTTAATGGGATTATTTGTTTTCTGCTTGTTGATTTGTTTGTTTCTTATAAATTCTGGATATAAGATGCTAGTTGGATGCCAGCTTAGGAATACTTTCTCTGATTGTATAGGTTATATGTTTACTTCCTTGACAATTTCTCTTGCTGTGCAGTAACTCTTTAGTTTCATTAGGACCCCCTTATTAATTTTGGTTTTGTTACAATTGCTTTTGGGAACTTAGCCTTAAGTTCTTTGCCAAGACCTACATGGAAAAGAGTATTTCCTAGGTTTTCATCTAAGATTTTTATAGTTTGATGTCTTACATTTAAGCCTTTAATCCATCTTAAGTCAATTTTTGTATATGGTGATAGATAGTGGTTCAGTTTTATTCTTCTGTTGTAAATGGATAGCCAATTATTCCTGTATCATCAATTGAATAGGGAATCTATTCCCCATTGCATATTTTTGTCAAGTTTGTTGAAAATCAGATAATGCAGCTTTATTTCTGGGTTCTCTATTACATCTATTGGCCTGTGTTTCTGTTTTAGTACCAGTACCATGCTGTTTTGGTTACTGTAGCCTTGTAGTATAGTTTTAAGTCAGTTAGTGTGATGCATCTGGCTTTGTTCCTCTTGCTTAAGATTGCTTTGGCTATTTGGGCTCCTTTTGGGTTCCTTAAGAATTTTAGAATAGTTTTGTCTAATTCTGTGAAAACTGATATTGGTAGTTTGATAGGAATAACAATAAACCTATAAATTTCTTTAGGCACCATGGCAATTTTAATGATATTAAGTCTTCCAATCCACAAGCATGGGATGTTTTTTCATTTATTTGTGTCATTTCTGATTTCTTTCAGCAGTGTATTTTAGGTCTCCTTGTAGAGATCTTTCATGTCCTTTAGATGTATTACTAGGTATTTCATTTTTTTGTGTGTGGCTATTACAAAAGTGTTTGTGTTCTTGATTTGGCTGTCAGACAGAATGTTATTGGTGTGTAAGAAATGCTATTAATTTTTGCATGTTGATTTTGTATACTGAAATTTTGTTGAAGTTGGTTCTCAGCTCCAGGAGCCTTTTGTCAGAGTCTTTAGGGTTTACTAGGTATAGAATCATATTGTCAGGTAAGAGAGATAATTTAACTTCTTCATTTCCTATTTGGATGCCTTTTATTTCTTTCTCTTGCCTTTTTGCTCTGGCTAGGATTTCCAGCACTGTGTTGAATATGAGTGGTGAGGATGGGCATCTTTATTTTGTTCATGTTCTCAAGGGGAATGGTTCCAACTCTTTCCTGTTCAGTATGATGTTGGCTGTGGGTTTGTCATAGGTAGTTATTATTATTTTGAGATGTGTTCCTTTGATGCTTTGTTTGTTGAAGGCTTTTATTATGAAGGGGTGTTGAATTTTATCAAAGCCTTTTCTGCATCTATTACAATGATTGCATTTTAAAAAAAATTCTGTTTATGTGGTGAATCACATTTATTGATTTGCGTTTGTTGAACTGAGCTTGCATTCTAAGAACAAAGGCCTGCTTGATCATGGTGAATTAACTTTTTGATCTTCTTATGTTTTAGTTATTTCGAAACCTTTGCTAAGAACTTTTAGATATTTTTGTTCTGTTATTTCCTGATATATAAAATAAATGATAGTTTATTACATATGATTAAATTGAGCCATTTATGTAAATTCACAGTATCAACGTATATTACTAGGACATATGCTAATGGAATTTGCAGTTTTTCCAATATGTAAATTCACCGATTACTACCCCAACAATGCTATATACAGTTAAAGCTGTGATTTTTCTGTCATTTGGATTTATTTTTAATCTTAAGCTATCTCTTGACAGTCTTAACCAAGCTTATTCTTTAAATTCAAAACATTATCAGGGCTGGGAGTGATTCTTTTGTTAAGATAACATCATTTAGGAGGACATAAATAAACTTTGGATTTGGAGGGGAATGGGTTTTAGACCTTTAAAGAATAATCAGGTGGAGCCTGGAGTTTCTTAGCAGCACAAAGCCCCCAAGACTGCTAACATGAGCAGCATGTTTATAGTAGGAAATGCCAAACTTTAGCTTGTAGTTTTGGGATCCCTCTTTGACGTGCAGCATCTTTCTTTTCTAAAATTGTGGATTTTCCTTTAATCCCCATGTTCTAATGAACTTTTATCATTCAGATTTAAATAGTTTTAAAATTTGCAATTATATATGTAATTACAAGAGTAATAACTATCAAAACAATTCAAATAATATGAAAGCACATAGAAAAAGCACATGTCCCTTTAATTGCATTTCTTTCTTCTTACTCCATTCCTAAATTTGATGTGGAGGTTGAGTTTTCTTGTTTACATATATGGGAACATTTTCCTGATAGTCTATTATAGTTTGAATGTATGTCCCCACCAAATCTCATATTGAATTGTAATCCCCAGTGTTGGAGGTGGGGCCTTGTGGTAGGTATTTGGGTCATGGGAGTGGATCCCTCATGGTTTGGTGCTGTCCTCACAATAGCAAGTGAGTTCTCTAGAGACACAGTCATTTAAAAGTGTGTGGCACTTCTCTCCCAGTCTCTCTCTATAACTTCTACTGTAGCCATGTGGCATGCCTGTTTCTGCTTTGCCTTCCACCATAAGTAAAAGCTCCCTGAGGGCTTCCCAGAAGCCAACCACATGCTGACTTCATGCTTGTATAGCTTGCAGAACCATGTTCCAATTAAACCCGTTTATAAATTATCCAGTTTCAAATGTTTCTTTATAGCAATACAAGAACAGCCTAACACATTCTGTTGACTTGATTTTTTTGTACTTGTTTATTTTCATGTTTTTGGACAATTTTACAAATCTCCATTATAAATAGGATTTCAGTCTTTATTAGGATTATTATGAAAAATGATGGAATAGATGTCTTATTACATGTAGTTGTGCACATGTATGATATTGTTTGTAAGATGTGTTCCTAGAAGTAGAATTGCTGGGCCAAAATGTATGCACATTGTAACTATTAAAAGATGTTGCCAGATCACTTTCACATAATTCCATCTACACCAGCTCCAAAACAAAATTGTATCAATCTTTTAAAATTGTGCAATCTAATACTCCAAAATTTGATATTTTATATTTATATTTTGAGTTTCCTCTTTTAAATTTTAAGTATATTTGTCTATTATTACACTTACAGATTATTTGCATTTTTTTCTGATAAACTTTTGTTTGGAAATTTTCCCCATTTGTATGGGATTTATAAGAGCTTTTATCATTTTTGGAAATTTATCATTTATTTGTAACAAGTCATATATATGTTAAAATAATTTTTCAAAATTTGTTGCTGATACTTTCCCATGCCACTCACTAGAAAAAAGTTTTAAATTTGTATATAATAAAATCTGTTACTTTTTTTCTTATGACTGTTGAAGATTACTGGAAGAGCTTTTCCAGCCCAGAATTATATTTTAAAATATTTTCCTTGTTCAACTCCCACTTATGAGTGAGCATATGTGGTGTTTGGTTTTCTGTTCCTGTGTTAGTTTGCTGAGAATGATGACTTCCAGATTCATCCACGTCCCTGCAAAAGACATGAACTCATTCTTTTTTTATGGCTACATAGTAGTCCATGGTGTATATGTGCCACATTTTCTTTAAACAGTCTAGCTGGACACAGGGAGTGGAACATCACACACCAAGGCTTGTCAGGTGTTGGGGGGCAAGGGGAAGGAGAGCATTAGAACAAATACTTAATGCATGTGGGGCTTAAAACCTGGATGATGGGTTGATATGTGCAGCAAACCACCATGGCACATGAATACCTGTGTTACAAACCTGCACGTTCTGCACACGTATCCCAGAACCTAAAATTAAAAACAAAAATAAAAAAAAATTTTCCTGTGTTGCTTCTAGTAACTTTTTTAGATATATTTTTGATATTCAGATATTTAATCTATTTGAAATTTGTTTTTGAATATTATATGAAGTAAATATATAACTTAGTTTTTTCCAAATATACATCTAATTGCCTCAATATCTCTAATTTCTCCTGTTTTAAAAAATACTAAACATATGGTTATATGTATATATCTTTACATACATATACTATGTATTTTATATATGTATTAAACATATATAAAATACATATCCGTGGTTACCTGTGTACATAGTGTATGTTTATATGACATACACATGTGTAATTATATATTTGTTTCATTAATATATATTGTACTTTATGCCAATAATACATTATTTTGATTAGTATATACTATAGTATATTTTAATATAATAAAAGACAATTACATATTTATTATCCTTTTTTGGATATTTTATACATTTAATTTTCCAAATGAGCTTTAGAATTGCAAGATATTTTAATGGATCACATTAAAAAATAGGGGAGGATGGATGCAGCAAACCACCATGGCATGCGTATGCCTACGTAACAATCCCGCACGATCTGCACATGTACTCCAGAACTTAAAGTATAATAATTTAAAAAACCTCAAAAATAGATCTTAAGATCTCAAAAATAGATCTTAAGATTTATTAAGAAATCTAATTGATATTTGTTTGCATTGAATTTACAAGTCAATTTTTGAAAAATTATGACTTTGTAATATTAAGTCTTCTCAAGCAGAATATCAAAAGGTAAAAAAACAACAGATGTTGGCAGGGCTGCAAAGAAAAGGAAATGCTTACACACTGTTGGTTCGCATGTAAATTAGTTCAGCCACAGTGGAAAGCAGTTTGGAGTTTTCTCAAAGAACTTCGACTGAACTACCATTTGGCCCAGCAATTTCATTACTGGATATATATGCAAAGGAAAGTAAATCATTCTACTGTAAAGACACATGCACTCTATGTGAATACAGCACTATTCACAATAGGAAAGACATAGAATCAACCTAAGTGCCCATCAGTAGTGGACTGGATAAAGAAAATGTGGTACATATACACCATGGAACACAACATAGCTGTAACAATGAATGAAATCATGTCCTTTGCAGCAACACGGATGCAGCTGGAGTCTATTATCCTAAGCAAATTAATGCAGGAAGAGAAGACTTCAAACACTGCAATTTCTCACTTAGAAGTGGAAGCTAAATATTGGGTATTCATGGACATAAAAATGCAACAATAGACACGGGGGACACACTTTATTAGTAAAGGGGAAGGGAGTAGGACAAGGTTTGAAAAACTACCTGTCAGGTACTATGCTTACTGCCTGGGTGACAAGATCATTCACATCCCAAACCAGGATTAAGCAATATACCGCTGTAACAAACCTGCACATTTAGCCCCTGAACCTAACATACAAGTTGAAATTATTAAAAAAAAAAAAATCAGCGTGATTGTCTACTGATTCAAATATTCACATATGTCCATCATTAAACAAACTATGCTTTACATAGGTGTTTTACATTTCTTATTAATTTTATTCCTAGGTGTATTGTCTAGAACTATGTTGGCAGAAAGCAAGAGAAACTCAAAATAACACTCACTCAAAGGTGAAAGACATTTAGTTCTCTCTCACGTGACAGTATCTCGCAAAGAGCTAGTATGATAGTTCCGTCACACAGTCTTCAGGGATCCAGGTGCCTTCCGTATTTTCTTACCATCTCTTAAGATGTCAATTCTGGTCATTAAGATTTGAGATAACTGCAAGAGTGGCTCTCATACCCCACAAACAAAAGGAGGAGAGGAGAACATCCAGGTGTCTTACAAGGAAAGCTTTTGGAAATGAATGAAGAATGATTCCGCTTACATCTTTCTTATATCCCTTTGGCCGGAGCCACATGGCTATACCTTGTAGCAAGAGAGCCTGAGAAATATTGCCTTTATTTTGGGAAGCTATGAGTCAGCAAAAAATGTTTAGTATTCTATTAGTATGGGAGAAGGCAAAAATGGACATGAGGGCACAGCTAGCAGTCTTCACAACAGTAGGCACTTTTTAGTTTGTGTTATTACTAACATTATTTTTCACCTATATTTTTCTCCCATATCTTTTCTTATGATTACATAAAGTACAACTCTTTTATAACTTGAGAAATAATGCCTCCAAATTTCCAAAACGTAGGAGTGTGATTGTGCAGAATGACCAAGGTCACCAAGGTGAGCCTGTATAGCAGCTAACTGAGCACTGGAATCAGACCATATGTTTCAAATCCACCTTGGTGCTGTCTGAGAACCGTTCCGCCTTCTGTGCCTGATTAGATATTCCAGAATGTCTGAAACATTTTCAGGAATACTCAGGTCAAACGAAAGTCCTTTTTCTGGTCTTAGCAGGGAAAATTAGGCTGCCAGAATCCTGAGAACAGAGGAACCCATCCTTATCCTCTTCTGCTCCAAAAGTTTTCACTGCTTGGAGTTTCCTATCTAGCATCATTCTCTTTTCCACATGTTTTTCGCCCACAGCTAGAACTTTTGCCTACCCCTCCTTTAGAAGTGTCGTTCTGAACAAGAAGGGAATTATCTTTGTTACGTACAAATTCCCATCAATGGTAGGTACATTACAATGGTAGGTACATTATAGTGGAAATTTTGGTAACAAATACATATAATAAAAGTCAGTAAAAAGATAAATACAAAAAGTAAGCCTGCATCATGTCTAACTCCCTATGTTGAAATAGTATTTTTTTCTTCCCATATGCCTTTTGTTTTCTTTCTTGCTTTTTCTTTTTCTGTAAACTCACAAATGACTGTGAGATGTGAGGTAGATTGATTTGCACAGTTTTACTGTTAAATCACCCGTTCTCCTACCTGGAGTGTTCAGACCCTTCCCACATCATTAATCTCAGCTGCTGAGCTGATGGGAATTGAATTCTACAAACAGGTTGTCGGTCAAAGGAGATGTCCCCAGGCAAATACTTATATTATTTTTACCTAGTAAACCACGTTTTCTTTTTTAAGCAAACAAAATAAAAATAAAAACAACAATCTGTTTTCCCCATAGATGGATACAATGACTCAAAATGTGTTGAAAGTGAAATGAAAATGAATCACCTTTGGACACCTTCAGGATTTGCAACATCTAAACTAATAACTAAGGAAAAAATGTATAAAGTAGTAGATAAAAGACACAATTAAACCTGTGGTTTGTGAATATTTCTGCCTGGAGTTAGACAAAACAATTTGTGCCATAGTCCTCAGAGTTGTTTTCAACTAAGGCAGTGTAACATAGTGGTCAAGATGAGAGGCTCGGTGTCACGCAGACTTGGTTTGTAATCTCACCTTTGCCCGTTACAATCATGGCTACGTTATTTCCTCCTGCTAAGGTTCAGCTTTCTCATATTTTGACTGGAAACAACACCTTCCTGTGAGTCTTGTTATAAGCATTAAGTCAAATAATTTGAGCAAAGATTTTAAACTCTAGTGAAACAGTAAATATTAGCTGGAACTACTGCTGGTACAAGTAGTACTACTATATTTTTATTAGTACTATGAGTATTTGCATTCATAGTATGTGAAGATGCTCATCTAAATGCTGTGGACCCCAAGGTGTGGAGGGTAGGATGTTAACCCTTGATATGCTTACAGTCTAGTTTGGGAGAATATACTTAAAATGTCATGTTTTATGGATAAAAGTATGATAGCTTTTATTGAGACAGAAATCATGTTGTTTTTCTGATAATGACCTCCAGTAAATTGTATTGCCTTGATTCATTTTCAGTGTGATCCTGCCATTTATCCCATAATAAGTGGTAACTATTTCCATAGTCCTTGAACCTGAGTGGCCTTGAGACTTGCTTTGGCAAAATGATGTGTGACTTGTAAAGCTAGGCTGTAAGCCTTTTTGCTCCTTCCACTGTCACTCTCTTGGAACATTGCTGAAATTACATGAAGAATATTTTTCTAGCTTCTTGGAGGATGAAAGACCATATGGAAGGGAACCAAAACATTCATTCCGGCAACTTTCAGTGCCAACTGCCAGGTGCGTAATTGAGGCCATCTTGGATCACCCAGGCTCAGCTGAGCCATCAGATAAATGCAGCTACATGAGTGATATTAGGAGAAATCAGCAGAGAAGCCACCAGCAGAGCTCAACCTTGATTGCTCACGATCAAGTAAGTGATTCTTGTTCTAAGCCACAAAGTTTTGGGGTGGTTTGTTATGCAACAATAGGTAACTGATCCAGTTTTATATGTACTTTTCCTCTACAAATGTTTGTCACTTAAACAGTTTGAAGGCCCAGAGTCATGCACATTTCTTTAAAGCACATATGTTGGATCCAGGGACTAAACATTTCAGTTTATGCTCGCTAAGTTAACATTCAAATAGAGAGCTTTAAAAAAAAATGAAAAAGAAGGAAATGGCAGCATACAGACAGTAAACAATCTGATCTAAGAAAGAAAAAAGCAAATTTATATTTTCAGTAGGTTTCTTCTTGAAATCCAATGAGTAAAATACATTGATATGTAAGAGTAAAGTAGAAACTGTGGTAAAATTTTAGTAACTAAAATTCTGAAAGGCATTTTCCCTCAGCATGCCACCTGCAACATTTGAAGTATCAGAAGAAATTGGAACCTGGGCAAAATTGGAACCTGGCTTTATCATACTTGGTCTTGGGGAATATTGACCATCTCTGCTCTGCAAATAACATGAAATCAGAAGTAAGCCCAGGGTAAATGCAGGAACTTAGGGAACAGCCCAGTGAAAATCCGTGTTCTTGAAAACAAGAATGCAAGAAAACAAGAAAGCTAAAAGTGTAGGAATTTTAAGGGGTCAAGAATTTTTAGAAAGACTGTAAGTGGGTGTTTAAAATAATTGTGGTTTAGCTTGAAGGTGGAAGGGAGGAAGGAAGGAAGGAAGGGAGGAAGGAAAGGGGAGGAAGGAAGGAAGGGAGGTAGGAAGGGAGTGAGGGAGGAAAGGAGAAGGAAGAAAGGAAAGAAAAAAAGAGAAAGTTACTGTGGTTAAATTGGGTGTCCCAATAGTGTGAACTAAAATCTACAAAGGCCATGTTAGCTGAGTAATTAAACTTTCTTACAGTTCACTATAAGAAAGCCCCTTGAGAGAAAAACAGGAAGGGGTTTCTTCCAGCTCCAAGAATCCTTGGGTGCCATCTCACAGATGGTGTACTATGCCTTTTGTGCCTTTGAACACTTGAATGAGCCATTCCGGAAGGTGAGGATTTCTCTTGTTAACCACACCTATGCTGGCGTTGTGATGGTATACTCTAAGAATTAATATTATGTTTAGTAGTTCTTAACATTTTATCCATTTTCTTTCAGTGATAAGATGATTTTGCTACTTAAATAGAATGTACTAACTGGTGTCATTGAAAATCTTTTTATAAATAATTCAAGATTGAAAGAACACTTGTATACACTCATTTTATAAAAGCATTTTAAAATAATAGCATTAAAAGTGATGATAAATCAGTCTTGATACTTATGTTTGAGTTGCAATTATTTTCTTTCATTTTTAATCTATCATTAATTTATCATATAATATAAAAATTAACAGGCATTAACTGGACTATAAATAATGAAATTTGTGAAACAAGAATAATTCCCTTACTAGTTCAGAATTACCCTGATGTAACTGTTACATGAATATCAGAATTCTGAAGCTACTCCAAGGAAAGTTTTATGACAACAAATAACCATATTTATTTATTTTATTTTAACAGCTTATATTCTTTGAATATCAAACAGTTCTTTATAAAAATTATTTCTTTCTTATATGGTAGTAAGGTAAGAACTTGGTGAATATATTAACCCTTCTAGAATTTTATAGTGTTATATTATAGTGAGGTAACTGATATATGACCTGTACCTAAATAGTTGTTCCCAGTTTTATGTCATTATTTGTATCCAACAAACATGGTGTAAAATTTGTCAAGATCCATCTTAGGTTACTAGTAAATTTCTAGTTTTCAGACAATTTCATTATGTATATTTTTTTATTTTGTAACAATGAAGTTATTGAGGATATAGCACTGAATAAGTCACTCAAGTTCACAGACACTACAAATGGTATTTGGATCTCACATATTTTTCTGTAACACTCATCTCAAAAGCAAAAGGACATGAACATTTTGATATGTTAACCAAGTTGTTTATAAGTTCAACCATAAAATACAAGAATTTCCAACAAATTATCTCCAAATAATGTCAGTGGGGTGAGTATATTTGGAATGAGGTATTTAGCATTGGAGAATACTATTCGTTCTATGTCAGCATATGTTAGAGGCACACCCTTGTTCTCACTGATAATTGTCTCCCAGTTTCCCAGGTAACACTACTGTGAGTTTTACATACTATACTTTAGAACATTTTCACCTAATGTCTTCCACAGAGAATTTTGAGGTGATGTTGAATATATTCTATGTCTGAAGGCATCTCGAAGGAAGTGACATTTGAGCTGAGGTTTGACGGAGAAGATACCTAAAGAGAGACCATCACAGGAAGAGGAAACCGCCACTGCAAAGGCTTTGAGATAAGGGCATGCTTGGTTGATGGGAGAAATAGCCAGAGGCCAAGATAGCTCGAATTAGTGAATCAGAGTGGGGACAATAAGTGAGGCAGATGGAGAGTTAGTCTGGGCTAGCCCAAGTCATTGTAGAACTTGGTACATTTAGAAAAAAGACTTTGGATTTTTTTCTAAGTGTTATGGGAAGATTCAGAAAGGTATCAAGCAAGGAATAATCTTTAATGTCTTAATGGGATTGCTATGGTGGCTCCATGAAGAAACAACCAGGGTACAAGCAGGGAACCATTTAGGATGCTATGCCCAAGTTCTAGGGAATGATGATGGCATGGAACGGGGCAATCACACAGGAGGAACGGGAAGTGGTGGAATGTATGTGCTGCTTGAACAAAACTTCTTTTTTTTTCTTTTTAATTTTTGTGGGTCCAATGGTAAGCTTGTACAAAGGAGTAGAAATAATGAATAAGATCTATTATTTGATAACAAAACTTCTTGATGGACTTAACATGGGATGTGATATGTAGCAAGACACTAAGAACAATGTGCACACATGTCAATGCTATTTACTACAACGGGTAAGCCTAAGGGAGAAATGTTTGCAATGATTTTGTTTTAAGAAGCTTGCTCAACTGAAAACCTTGGCATATTAGCCTGAAGTTTATGAAAAAAGTTGAGTCTGAAATAAAATTTTAGTCTTCAGCATAAAGATTGTATTTAAAGCCAATGAAACTGGATGGGGTCATCTGGGGGTTAACAGAGATAAAGACAAGTTACTAGGAGTAAGCCCCAGGGCCCTTCCATATTTGTACATTAGGGAAGGAATGGCATTCATCACAGGAGACAGAGAATGGATGGGTATGAGAAAAACCAGGGAAGTGTGGTGTTCCAGAAGTCAAGTGATCAACTGAGGCAATACAAGGACAAGCCAAGAATGTCTAAAATGTTCCCAGGAAGTCAAATAAGATGAAGACACGGAAAATGAAACATTAGAAGTAATGTGAACAAGAGCTGTTTTAGTAAAGTGGCTGCGATGAAATCCTGGATTAAATGAGTTCCAGACAGAGCCAGTGAGTATGAAAATAGAATCAGGGAGTGTGGGCAACTCAAGTTTTTCCTTAAGGGAGAGTAGAAAAATAAGGAAATGATATCAAGAGAATATTTTTTTAAGCTGGAAGAAGCAACAGCACCTTTGTATGCTCACGACAAGATCCAGTAAAGAGAGTACTCGAGAAGGGAATGCCCTTGGCAGACGAGAAGAAATGGGATCTAAGGTGTAAGCAGAGGTGATATCTTAGTAAAAGTCGGTTTATTTTGTCTGTTGTACAGATGATATATTTTGTGAGGTTGAAGAAACTAATGAGAATGTCTTCATCTGCATGGGAAGTGGGAGAGGATATGGAGTGGTTCAGGAGAGAACAGAAGATAGGAAATAATTGCCCGAGGAAGTCAGAGGATGGATTGACTAAGGAAATGTATTAGAATTATAATGAAAGTAATGAAAGTAATGAAAGTTTACTCAGATTGGAACGGACTGCGATAGAAATGACAAATCATACACTTGAGCCTAATTTGCGTAAACTTCAATAAAAAAGCATATTCGGTATAGCAGGTGAGGAATCTGGCGGCTGTGATGTCTTAGTGGCAATCATATTTAAGCTTGAGAAAATAGCTACATTAGTTTTCCCAGTAATTTTCTGATTTGGAGGACACCATTCATTTCATGGGGATATAAATGTCAGAATCTTCCTTGTATGAACATAGATTGTCTACGACACTTGTCAGGATTCTAACAAAGTCAGTTGTGTCTAGAGTAGGACTCCATCTCAATTCGGGAACATAGTATGATTATTTTGACACTTAGGCAAAAACACAGTTTCCCAGACTGAATTCACAATAAGAAAAAAGGATGAAGAAGATAAGCCTTCTCTAAGTGGGAATCCAGATATTCACCTCTATCCCAGCTCACAGGATACTGAGTCTAGTGTAGCTTATGTTATCTCAGACCAGGAATTCTGATTAGGGGGGCTCCCCAGTGTATTCATTCTCTTGGTCACTTTAGGCTGAATGTCTGTATGGGATTGGCATACAAATGAAAGGCAGAGAGAATGGCAGATAAATGGAGCAGAAGAAGACAGGATTGAAAAGAGAGTTTTAAGGAAGTTTACAGATTTAAATTGAGTTCAAAACTGTCTATTTAAAGTGTAAAGTTAAGAGGAAAAGTGAAATGTTTTCAGGACCAGAATTGAATTACAGTGTTTGGGGAGTAATTTGATGTTGTGTCTTCATTTGGCTAAGATTTGAAAAGAAAAAAATAAAGAAACATAGCCTTCATCTCCTGACAACTGAAAATATGCACATCCATCTACAAAGATGATTTTTTGTTGTTGTTGGACTAAACTAGAGCACAAATTGATCATGTGTGTCCTTGGATAGAGGACATTAAGCAACAGAAGGTACAGTATCTTTATGTACAGTTTTACAATCAGTAAGGAAAGCCTGCACAATTTATTTTTGTGATTAATCCTCCATAAAAATAGAGAATTTGACACTAAATTAAAACTAAGCAAAGGCAATTCTGTGAGAAGTGGAGATAAAGTTGTACAGAAACTTTGTTCCTGATGGTCAAGCTCAAAGCAATGTCAGAACACGGCACCTTTCTATTAAGTGAGTAATAAATACAACCATTATAAAACAGCTTTCAAATATCAAGTATCTTAAATGAGTTTTGTACAGATGTTGGAGCTGACTCAATTTCTGTTCAAATCCTCTGAGAGCCACTGAGTACAGATATTTTACACTCTTGATGACATCAAAGCCTGATGTTTTAGATGACTAACAGGGCAGAAACTGAACATGATACAGTCATCGTATGACACCAGTCACAGTGTGACACCCCCAAGGCATGCAAGGTGTTGGGCATTGCCGTAGCTTTATCGTGTGCCTTTATTTAGTCTAAGAGGTTGAGGTCCCCCTGATGCCACTCACACCAGTACCTTAAAGGAGATAATAGAACACATATAATTTCCCATTTCTTTGTTAATAAAGGTAGTGCTGAATACTGAGCTTCATACAGAGTAGAATTTGATGATAAATTTCAACTCAGTATTTTATGACCTCTTAGATCAACATCATAAAATTGATTCACATTTTGTGAATTTCTCCTAAGAGAGGGTTTTCTATTTATTCTATAGCAAGGAATAAAAATTGAAAACAAATTTCTTTTCCCCCGATATATATTATTAAGTCTTTATCCATAGAATACCCAGTTCCTATTTTAGTGCCATTGAACCCAAATCTTATTGAGATTATAACTGCATTTATGAAATCTTCTACTATCCTTCTTTTTCCACCACATGATTTTGTGACAAATTAATGATGATTCTAAAAGAAGAAAGAAATTACTCTATCGAAAGCATTGAACAGATATAGAGTCAGGTTAAGAAATAAGAATTTGGATTTAAAAATCTAGTAGCTTAAATATAGTCACATTTTAAATTGCAAATTATCATGTTTGAAAGTTATTTTGATGAGTGTAGTGTAGTTTTCAAAGAAAACTTAGACATAGTTTAGGTTGACTCAGATATTTTACAGAATACACATACATACACATAATTGATACTTTTTGGAGATCTGGAAATCTGTTATTAGATAATTTTCATTGACTATCTTTTAAAGTTAGTATTTGAGTTAAAAGTAAATTCAAATATTTTAGGTACCACTTAAAATATTGCATATACTGCATGCTTTATTTTTAAAATTGTGAGGTTTTTTTGTACATTGTGGAATTAATTAGTATTTAATGCTCAATGTGACACCATTTGACTAATTATGGGTATGTATGTTTTCATTTAATTTATTATTCAGTTTTGAAAAAAAAACTTTTCTCTCCATTCATCACTACAGTATATATTCTCTTTACTAGGTAAAATGAAGATTGTTTCTTTATAACAGTTTTGAAAATTAATTATTTGATAATGTGACTGTAAGTTAAAGTTACAATCTTGCCAATTGTTAACCATAGAATCTTCTAAAAAGACTTAACTTTTCTTGGCCTTGGTTTCTTTAATCCAAACATAGTTGAAATGATTTCTAAGATCCTTTAGAGTTTAATATCATAAAATTCTGTAAAATTATCAAGTCATGTCCAAAATTTTTATAAAAAATAGATAACATGATTATTACAGTTTGATACAGATTGCGTTATTAATAGCTGTAATAATAAAGTATAAACATTTATCAGCTGAGATTTGTTTCTTAGCTGATGCATTGACCACTAAAAAGTTAGTATTGTATTTTCTCTTAAGATGATTCAATTTCTAAAATAAACCCTGTCATCCCTTTTAAATCTATATGTGGGAGAGCTTGCTATAATGGGAGATCTGAAATAAGTGTGCCTCCAGGAGATATGTTTACCTTCAGAACTAAATACATAACCCAAATATCAAATGAAACATTCTTCCACTAGAAAATGAGTTGTTTTGAAAAGAACAATGTCTGTAGAAATTAAGACTACTTGATGGAAATAGTCAATATAAACAAATTATTAATGACAAAACTAGTTATTGATACTTTCAGAGGCTTTTAATATGTACTTACTCTTTTTATCTTCACAATGTAAGAGTGTGGAAAACAGTGCAGATATTACCATTCTATTTAACAGATGAGAAAGCGAGAGTAAGAGGTGAAGTGCATTATTTCAGGATCTACAAGTAATGCAGATGTATCAGTTCCCCCTCCCTTGCCCCAGTCCTCTAGTGTGTCCATGGGCTCTGCGTTTGCATGAGGGGGAAGGTTAAAAGCAGGAGATTCAGTTTTAGGGTCTCTAAAGCTGGGTGAGTCATGTGTAGGTCTACAGTAGCCTGCAGTTGCTGGTCAATGATGGCAGCTTCATCCACTATCCCCAAAGGTAGACTTGAAGGGCTTAAAGGTCTTTCAGTCTCATCTTGCTTAAAAACTTGCGAGAGGGGATGGGCGTGGTGGCTCACGCCTGTAATCCTAGCACTTCGGAAGGCCAAGGCAGGTGGATCATCTGAGGTCGGGAGTTCGAGAAAAACCTGGCCCACATGGTAAAACCCCATTTCTACTAAAAATACAAAAATTAACTGGGTGTGTTGGTGGGAACCTGTAATCCCAGCTGCTTGTGAGGCTGAGGTAGGAGAATTACTTGAGCCTGGGAGGCAGAGATTGCAGTGGGCTGGGCCACAGAGTGAGGGTTTATCTCAAATAAAAATAAATAAATAAATAAAACTTACAAGACCAGCAGCAAACCATCTTTTTTGAGGACAGCTTTCCTGAGAATAAAACTGAGTTCTTTTCTTGAAGGATCAGATTTATATTATACAAAACCATAAACCAAGTATGTTGACTGTACTCATAATGTTTCCCCTGTTTCTACAAAGGGAGAAGTTCTTGTAATTAAAAGGCAAACACCCCTCTTACCTCTCCATCTCCTCCCAGGAAGAAAGGTGCTCTTTTGAGGTCTTGTAAACTCAAGCATTTCAGCCTCAATCTGGAGGCTGAGGGGAGCTTTTTTGATCACTCATTCCTGGTACTTCAGAGAGCAGGGTGGATTCCTTTTTTAGAACCAGTGGGCATTCTCCTGCTAGCTTAGTGTCCCGCACTCCCTCAGCAAGTGCTGCTGCGGCCCTTCTCACAAGTTTCCTAAAATCATGTCATCTTCCCAAGGCGAATGTTAATTTTCTTTCAAAATCTGCACAGAGTAGTATTGTATGGGGAAAACATTTATATATTAATGTTACTTGGACTGTTCTATCTTGGAATGAATCATCCTGACCACTTTGTTCCAAGGAGCGTTTGACAAATAACAGATCCTGTTTATATTACAAGGACGAGCTGTATATTTCAAGGAACAATTGTGAATGAGACTGAACCACCCAGTTTGGGAGGAGAAGCCACTCTAATACCAATTATTTTGATTCCAAACTTTCTGTTCATTAGGAATAAAGTTGTATTCAGTTCATTCTGATGATTTAAGTACATGGGTATATACGAGTACTTTTTATACGCACACATAAATATAGATTTCAATCTTCCATGTTAACTCTCAATTTGGTGAGGTTCTGCAGCTTTCATGTTAATAGCTACTGTGGAAGACTTTACCAGTGCTATCCAAACTTCCACTTTTATTTTAATTCTTGCTACATACCTCCTTGAAAGTATGTGTGGCAAAGTGACTGGCTTTGGGCAATAAAATGGGAATGAAACACTTGTGGATGGAAGCACATAAAAACGTGTGCAGTTTCCTCATTCACATCTCTTGCCATGATAAACCGTAAAACCTTGTACTGTAAGGGTGTCATTATTATAATATTCCCATTGCCAAACCTGCGCTGAACATAAAGAATGCATGAGAAATAAGCCTTTGTAATTTTAAGCATGAGATTTTGAGGGTTTTATAAACTCAACATAACTTAGCCTATTCAGATCATGATAGCAAATACATTTATCTCTGAATTTATTAAACCTTCTTGTCTTTATAAGCACAATCCCTTCAACTTCTATTTCATTCAATTGAGATATGGCTTACTGCAAGCCGGGTGTGTTTATTTTTGTATATAGAAATCCTGCCACATACGCCAACGTTTCTATTTTACTTTCCTCTGAGTGGTGTAAATGCGTCATGCATTTCTAACCTAGTGACACAATTTTAATATTGCTACAAAGGCTTTGCTATAAATGATTTTAAAATATTTGAGTGTACAATAAAAGAGTAATATATAGGTGAAAATCATAAGATGTGTTAAATACATATACAGTAGAAACAAAGAGCTTGGAAGATATAGATAGAATCCGTAAGATGTGAAGTAAAGATAAGATAGGTAGTCAGCAGAGTATAAGTTGAACACAGCTATAAAAAGAGACGTTAAGACACCAGACAGTTATGACACACTGAACATATATGAAATACATACTACACATACAACTCATGAAGCTCTAAATATATATAAGCCATAAGGTATTTTTAATGTTTTCATGTGTTTACTAGTAACATTAATTCTAGCCCCATATGTCTCCTACTCAAGAAATACAAATAAAATGTATAGCTTCTCATAGGGCTAACAGTTGAGTACAGTAATTGATCTCCTATTTGCCTTGAACCTCTCTGGTAAAGCAATTGTATATGCTGGACCCAGGTCTCTCATGCTATAGGGGCTATTTACTTAAACATCATCTCTGGTGCTTGCAGCCATACCTTTAGTAAGACAGTATGGTTCAGAAGAGAAAGAGGGCAATGGAGGTGGAAATGGAGACGGAGAGAAAGATGGAGGGACAGAGGAGAAATATGAACATCAGCATTGCACAATCTGGAAGTCATGTAGTGTGGTTTTCCACTCCACTCACACACTATCTCAAGTGTGCCAGCTATGTCACTTTTTCCCTTTGTATCTCACTGTACATTTCAAATATAAATCAATTAATTGAATATCTGAGTTTGCTCCGTGAGGCTTTTTGCCCTGTGGCCTTTGAGACTTTGCCTGCTGGTGTATTTGGAGGATATTATTGTATAAAAGTATTTACCTTATGACAGGTTTCTTCATAATAGGAAATGTTTTAAAGCAGGACTAATGAACATAGCACAACTAGTTGTGCTGTTACATTTGATGATTATTAATCCTGATACCCAGCCTGTGAAATGTACAAACAAGGAAGTTCTGCTTTCTTTCTGCACAGTTAGCCAGTTTTCCCAATACCATTTATTAAACAGGGAATCCTTACCCTATTTGTCATGTTTGTCAAAGATCAGATGGTTGTAGGTGTGTGGCATTACTTTTGCAGCCTCAGTTCTGTTCCATTGGTCTATATCTCTGTCATGGTACTAGTACCATGCTGTTTTCATTACTGTAGACTTGTAGTATAGTTTGAAGTCAGGTAGTATGACGCCTCCAGCTTTGTTCTTTTTGCTTAGGATTGTCTTTGTTTTACATGTTCTTTGTTGTTTCCATATGAAGTTTAAGGTAGATTTTTCAGTTCTGTGAAGAAGGTCAATGGTAGCTTGATATGGATAGCAATGAATCTATAAATTACATTGGGCAGTATGGCCATTTTTACAATATTTGTTCTTCCTAACCATGGGCATGGAGTGTTTTTCTAACTGTTTGTGTCCTCTCTTATTTCCTTGAGCAGTGCTTTGTAGTTTTCCTTGAAGAGGTCCTTCACGTCCTTTGCTAGTTGTATTCCTAGGTATTTTATTCTTTTGTAGCAATTGTGAATGGGAGTTCACTCTTGATTTGGCTCTCTGTTTGTCTGTTATAGGTGTATAGGGATGCTTGTGATTTTTGCACATTGATTTTGTATTGTGAGAATTTGCTGAATGTGCTTATCAGCTTAAGGAGATTTTGGGCTGAGATGATGGGGTCTTCTAAATACACAATTATGTCATCTGCAAATAGAGACAATTTGAATTCCCCCTTTCCTAATTTAATACATTTTATTTCTTTTTCTTTCCTGATTGCTCTGCCTAGAACTTCCAATACTATGTTGAATAGGAATAATGAGAGAGGGCACCCTGGTCTCATGCCAGTTTTCAAAGGAAATGCTTCCAGTTTTTGCCCATTCAGTATATCATTTTATGAAACCAACATAATCCTGATACCAAAACCCGGGAGAGACTCCACTACAAAAGAAAGCTTCAGGACAATATCCGTGATGAACACTGATGCAAAAATCTTCAATAAAATACTGGCAAATTGAATGCAACAGCACACCAAAAAGCTTATTCATCACAATCATGCAGGCTTCATCCTGGGGATGCAAGGCTGGTTCAACATACGCAAATCTATAAACATAATCCATCACATAAACAGAATGAAAGACGAAACCACGTGATTATCTCAATAAATGCAGAGAAGGCCTTTGAAAAAATTCAACAGCACTTTATGCTAAAAACTTTCAATAAACTAGGTTTCAATGGAATGTATCACAAAATAATAAAAGCTATTTATGACAAACCCACAGCCACTATCATATTAAATGGGCAAAAACTGGAAGCATTCCCTTTGAAATCCGGCATTAGACAAGGATGCCCTCTCTCACCACTCCTATTCAATATAGTATTGGAAGTTCTAGCCAGAGCAATCAGGGAAGAAAAAGAAATAAAGGATATTCAATTAGGAAAGGAGGAAGTCAAATTGTCTCTATTTGCAGAAGACATAATTGTATATTTAGAAGAGCCCATCACCTCAGCCAAAAATCTTTTGAAACTGATAAGCAACTTCAGCAATGTCTAAGGACACAAAATTAATGTGCAGAAATCTCAAGCATTCCTGTACCAATAACAGAAAAACAGAGAGCCAAATCAAGAGTGAACTGCATTCACAATTGCTACAAAAAGAATAAAATACCTAGGAATACAACTAACAAAGGATTTAAAGGACCTCTTCAAGGAGAAATACAAACCACTGCTCAAGGAAATAAGAGAGGACACAAACAGATTCCATGCTCATGGTTAGGAAGAATCAATATCATGAAAATGGCCACACTGCCCAAAGTAATTTATAGATTCATTACTATCCCTATCAATCTACCAATGACCATCTCCAAAGAACTGGAAAAAACCACTTTAAACTTCATGTGGAACCAAAAGAGAGACCGCATAGCCAAGACAATCCTAAGGAAAAAGAACAAAGCTGGAGGCATCATGCTACCTGACTTTAAACTATACTACAAGGCTACAGTAATCAAAACAGCATGGTACTGGTACCAAAACAGAGACTAGACCAATGGAACAGAACAGAGGCCTCGGAGGCAACACCACACATCTACAACCATCTGATCTTTGACAAACCTTACAGAAACAAGCAATGGGGAAAGGATTCCCTGTTTAATAAATGGTGTTGAGAAAACTGGCTAGCAATGTGCAGAAAGCAGAAACTGGACCCTTTCCTGACACGTTATACTAAAATTAACTCCAGATGGATTAAAGATCTATACATAAGACCTAACACTATAAAAGCCCTGGAAAAAAAACTGGGTAAAACCATTTAGTATATAAGCATAGGCAAGGACTTCATGACTAAAACACCAAAAGCAATGGCAACAAAAGCCAAAATAGACAAATGGGATCTAATTAAACTTCAGAGGTTCTGTACAGCAAAAGAAACAGTCATTAGCTCGAACAGGCAACCAACAGAATGGGAAAAATTTCTGCAATCTACCCATCTGACAAAGGTCTCATATCCAGAATCTACAAATAATTAAAACAGATTTACAAAAAATAAACAAACCCATTCAAAAGTGGGCAAAAATATGAACAGACGCTTTTCAAAAGAAGACATATATGAGGCCAACAAACATATCAAAAATGCTCATCATCACTGGGCATTAGAGAAATGCAAATCAAAATTACATTGAGATACCATCTCATGCCAGTTAGAATGGTGATCATTAAAATATCTGGAGACAACATATGCTGGAGAGGATGTGGAGAAATAGGAACACTTTTACACATTGGTGGGGGTGTAAATTAGTTCAACCATTATGGAAGACAGTGTGGTGATTCCTTGAGGATCTAGAAATAGAAATTCCATTTGACCCAGCAATTCCATTACTGGTATATACCCAAAGGATTATAAATCGTTCTATCATAAAGACCTGTGCACACCTAGGTTCATTATGGCACTGTTTACAATAGCAAAGACTTGGAACCAACCCAAATGTCCATCAATGATAGATTGGATAAAGAAAAAGTGGCACATATGCACCATGGAATACTACAAAGTCATAAAAAATGATGAGTTCATGTCCTTTATGGTGACATGGATGAATATGGAAACCACCTTTCTCAGTAAAGTGACACAAGAACAGAAAATCAAACATGGCATGTTCTCACTCATAGATGGGTGTTGAACAAGGAGAACATGTGGACACAGGGAGGGGACCATCACACACTGGGGTCTGGTGCAGGGGGTCAGGGAACAGACAGCAGGGGAAGGGGAGGGTTTGAGGGATGATGTGAGAAGAAAAACCAGATATAGGTGATGGGGGGATGGAGACAGCAAACCATCTGGCCATGTATATACCTATGCAACAATCCTACATGATCAGCACATGTACCCCAGAACCTAAAGTACAATTAAAAAAAAATTAAAAATTAAAAAAAAAAGAGAACAAAAAGAGAAAGTGCTGCTTTCTTCAAGTTTTAGAGATTTATCTCTATGATCAGTACTTTTTTGTGGTAAGACTGTACCTGGAACAGAAGTATCTACTTTTTTTTTGCATTTTCTCCCAGACATAGTTTGATATAGCTCAAAAATTATCATTTTTATTTCTTTAGTCCAATTTGATGAGAACAGTTTCACATTTCAGTGTAGTCAAAAAATGGGTAAATGTATATAGAAAAAGGTCAATGTAAAAAAGAGATCTGTTAGTCATAATAATACTAATTAGAATCCACTCAGGAGTGCAATTGTAGCTGTTTTCTTGATAATTCTGAAAATTCAGTTAGTTTGAATAAAATTCTGTCAGAGGGAACTCAGTGATACTGATTCTTTTTAAATTATCACTGTAAGATCTCAGAAAGCTATCACCCTGTAGTGTCACGTTGATAGTGCACTCATGTTGAATAAACTTAAGTGACTATTGCTGCCCTAACAGAGAATTCAACTGCTGCTCTTTAATTCATCAGCATGGGCAAACATCTACTAAAAGAACACATGTGAAAGATAGGCTTATGGACACCTGACTATGGTAAACAATGTGACTATTGTCCTTCAAGGTAAAATCATATTATACTTATAAGTCAATGTCACACATTTCATGACATTTTTTTCTAAGCTGAAAGAGGTCATTTTGTTCTGCCTCTTTCTCTTTTTTTTGCAATTTTTTTATAAAATGAATATTTTATTTTTCTTGAAAGTCATCAAAAGAGGAATACAGTCATTATGGAAAACTTCATGGAGGTTTCTCAAAAAATAGAATTACCTCATAATTGAGCAATTTTACTTCTGCTTATGTGTCTAAAGAATATGATATTAGTACGTCAAGGAAATATTTGCACTCCATGTTTAACGCAGCACTGTTCCCAACAGCCAAAGTACGGAATCAACCTGAGTGTATGTCAACAGATGAATGAATAAAGAAAATGTGGTATGTATACACAGTGAAATATCATTCATTTTCTTCTTTAAGAAGAAAAATCTGTCATTTGCAACAACATGGATGAACCTGAAGTGCTAAGTGAAATAAGCCAGGCACAGAAAGACAAATCTGTCATGTTCTCACTTATAAGTAAAATCTAAAACATTCAGACTCAGAAAAGCATAGAATAGAATGATGGTTATCAGATGCAGGGGGAGGAGGGCAGTCGTTAGAATGGAGACATGTTGGTCATAGGATACAATGTTTCAGTTATACAAAAGAAATACAAGATAGATATTTGAAAAAAAAAATTAAATTTCTTCCAGGCGGCAGTTTGCCATAGTAAGAGAAGCTAAAATTTGGGGCTTGGAAAGAGTTGTATGAACCTGGTAGAGCCTGACTCTTCCTTGTTCTATCAAGCATGGTGCATTAAGTGATCCTTGAGAAGGTCTGAGTTACCTTTAGTGGAAAGAATGCATCCTTATACAATTCCAGGAGGGTCTACTTCTTCTTCTCTTTCCACTAGCCAATCACTTCCCAATATTTTGATTTTCTTGGAAACTTGTTCTTGAAAATCTACATCAAATGTATTTTTAAGAAATCTGAAAATTAGCTGTCTAATCAAGTAATTTAAAAACAAACTATTATTTTTAAAGCTAAACAATAAAATAAGTTTAATTTTTTTTAATTTTTAGTTTTTATTTAAGTTCTGGGATGCATGTGCTGAATGTGTAGTTTTCTTACATAGATATATACATGTGCCATCATGGTTTGCTGCACCTATCAACTTGTCAGCTAGGTTTTAAGGCCCACATGCATTAGGTATTTGTTCTAATGCTCTCACTCCCCTTTCTTCCCACCCACTGACAGGCCCTGGTGTGTGATGTTCCCATTCCTATGTCCATGTATTCTAATTGTTCACCTTCCACTTATGAGTGAGAACATGTGGTGTTTGGTTTTCTGTTCCTGTGTTAGTTTGCTGAGGGTGATGGTTTCCAGCTTCATCCATGTCCCTGCAAAAGACATGAACCCATTCTTTTTTATGGCTGCATAGTATTCTACAGTGAATAAGTTTTGTATGAGACAACTACTAACAAAAAAAAGAAAAGAAAAGAAAAGATAAAAAGGAATTTTGAAGGGCTTGATGAGTTTAGAAATGGAAGACGTGTGAAGATAAAAAGTTGGCCAAGGAAAGTCCAACTGCCTGCTATGGAAACTTATTCAGTGCCTTGAAGAGAAATTACTAATTGTTAAATTCAATTCAGAAGTTAATCCGCCTTATTTTTAACTGTAGGGAAACAGAATTAAACTTAATTCTGCCTCTGTAGTAGAAGCACACTGAGAATTTAAAATTCTATGGTAAAATATTAAATAACATAGTACTAATATATTTTGAGAAGAAAGTATATATAGACAGTAGAGTTATCCTCCAGGGAGAAAAATCACTTATGTATATTTAAAATATTTTATTTAAATACAATTCTCTTGCAGTGCATAAATTGCTATTAAATAAAATAGGACTTATAAGCATCACTGCCAACATTTACCCATCTTATGAATTCTAACACTTTAGGTCCTATAAGCTCCAACTGAATAAAAATAAATTAATTAATGCTTTAGAAAACTTAGGAAAATAACAGCATGCATTCGTTTTCAGCTAGAAGTACAGGGACATTATAGCTTTGCTGAAATTTTAGTTATTCTTTTTCTCTACTTTGCTTGACATATTTAGCTACCATAATAATCTTGATTTCTGGTGAATAGAATAATTAAGCACTTCTATGAACGTAAGACAGAAATTTAGTTACATACACATGTGTGTATATTTACTCAAATTTCTAAATAATACCAGGTTCCAACATACCTGTTTTCACAGCCTGCTCCTGCTGCTGCTGCAGGATTACTGATAGGCAAAGTGCTTTCCAGGGTGCTGAACTCAAGCTTACTGACCCAAGTCCACAGCATAACCATTAATCCAATACAAACACTCTTTCCTGCTGAGTACTTATTTGATCTCAGGAATCTCAATTACCCAAGCAACCATTATCAATTTCTTACAGATGATTTTCAAATTAAAATATATTAGTCAACACAAGTCTAATGATGTGTCTCAGTCTTACATGGGCTACAGAACTTCTGAAAAAAAATTCTGTGAATAAAGGACATGATAGAGTAATGTATATTGGAATAATATCTTAATTTTCACATAACAGTACCTAATGAATTATCACCAGACATATAAATAATCTCCTTTTAGTAAGAAAATAATAATAACTAGCAACCTAGTCTGTGCCAGGCACTGTTGAAATTGCCTCGTGTATATTAAGTAATGTGATCATCACATCAACCCTATAAAATCCATACTCCTATTGATCTCATTTTCTAGGTGAGGAAATTGAAATAAGCAACTAGAAAATGGTGGAACCAGAAGTAAAACTCAGCTAAACTGGCCCTAGTAAGTGTACTTTCAATTACTACAATATACTCCTGCTACATGGGAAATCAAAGTATATGCAGAGGTTACTTTGTAAGAATAAAGAAAAATTATTGATATAATTTTATGATTAATGGCAATTGATTATGATGTTTCATTGAGCTCGTTTTTAGCATAGTAGAAGTATAATCAGTCAGGGCAAGAAAATGGGCAAGGGGACTCCCTGGTTTCTGATGCATTTTTCTTTGTATTCCATGATAATAACTCAATTAGCAATTTGTTTAATAGAGTCTATATTGCATAGTAATTAAGCAGTCTTAGAAGTTAGACTACCTGAGTTCTAAATACCACTTGGGACATACGTAGTTGCATAACATTTGCAAGTTGCTTTTCTTTGTTCCACTTCAATTTTTGTGCCTATAAAATAAGGCAAATAACAAGGTCTGTTGCACATAGTCTTTGTGAGGATTAAATGAGTTAGTGCATGTAAATCACTCAGACAATGCCTTGTATTTAACAAACCCCAATAAATACTAGTTATCATTATTGCATGTTTTCATGGCTTTAATTAGATTGCTCATAAACATTATTATCTTTCACAAAATATTTTGAGGCTAAACAACATTGTTTAAATATTTATTTTTTTCTTATGCATTGATTTTATGGTTGAGACATAAAAGTTTGATGGTTTTTCATTTTCTATATGTAACTTCTAAATTTGGTCTATATAGTTGAGTACATTGGAAACAACATACATTACAAATGAAGGCATCAAGGTAAATAGTGTTTTTCACTGTGCAAATAATTTACAATGTATAATATTGGTGACAAAATGTTACTAATATCAGAGCTCATATATGTATCAAGTCAATTAAACTTAACAGAAGAATTGGTATTTCTTGACACGTGTGGTCAGTGAATCATTATTGGGTAACTTAGATAATAAAGAAACCAGAATAAAGTACACAGTTGTCACAATGAGATGGTCAGATGGCATACTATATACATAGGTATCTGGTATTGAATCAAAAATATAACTAAATGAGCACTTTTGGAAATGCTGCAATGCACTAATTCCTAATAGTTATTGCTTCATTTTAATATCAAAAGTAGCATAATTCTTTTTACAAAGCATTAATATTATAGATGAATTTATTCTATATTCAATACCCATATACCCTGTTAAGTTCTGGAAGCAAAGAAAAAACAAGACAGACAAACAAACTGCAAGAAAAAAATGTTTTCATCTTTAAAGTTCTCACAGCATTGTGGGAAAGATAAGCAAACACATCATGGCAGTATAGTATGAGGAGGTATGTCCAAAGTGGCATGGGAATTAAAATGAGATTGGCCATGTAAGAGAGTTTTCAGAGTATGTATTTTTTTTATCTTCTTATCTTCAATAAGAGTGGCATCTTATTGGAAAATATATTTTACATTTTAAGGTGTTGGTTTGAAAAGGTCTGATTTCAAATCTTAATTTTATTCTTTATGATATGTAAACCTATACAAACCCCTCAAACTTCACCTCAGTAATTATATTAAGTATTAAACGAGATAATGCACATAAAATACTTAAGTAAAACTCTAGTCTATTGGCATTCAATATAATATTTCTATTAAAAATATGAGAAGAATTTGCCATGAAAGGGTTATTGAGTATAGATGAGTACCTTTCAGAAATAGAAAAAAGATGACCTAAAGTGAAGATGCAGAGAGAGTCTGGCACTTAAATAAAACGTAAACGCATGTGGGTGAGTAATAGAAAAATAAACTGGAAAATTAAAAAGAGTCTAGATTTTATCTTTTGAATGTAAAGATTATTTTAACATATACAATGGAATATTTGATTACCTGCAGAAACATGTAATGACAAAGTCAGTATGAAGCATGTCATGTTTTAAATGAGCAGACATTTAATTAATCACAGTAGCATAGCTTTAAAAAATAGTAGTATACGCATATACAAGACTTGGATTATTTCATGGAAAATGCTTGGGTGATAAGAATTTGTAGCAACAACTCTCTAGTTGGAAAGTACTGCCAATGACAATGGGGAACACTGAGGGTTTTGCTCAGGATAGAATGGCACTATCAGGTTTGCATTTGAGAAAGGACACTCTTCCGATGGCTGAAGGATGTTTTGCACAGAAAGTGTGGTGGGGGTAAGACTATAGGCATAAAATCAATCGAGGTCATTTCAATGATCATTTCAATGGTACCACTCTGTGTTTTGATAAGAAAGAGACGGTACAATATACTGGGATTTCTTACGGGATCGTTTAGTAAAGAAAATACTTAGATGTGAGGAGAGTGAAGATAAACAGGTTAGAACTGTCAAGAGTGGGAAGCCATGGTTACCCTGAAGCCTTACTAACCTTGAGGTACCAAGAAAGCCTGGCTGATGGCTGGAATCATGGGAGAATCTATCATCATGAAGCAAAGCAGCATCCTTCAGAACCACACTGAAGCATGGAGAAAATGGGGAAAACATAAACCCGGGTCTCCATCTTCCCACCCTCTAAATCCTTCTGGTGTCTCCAAACAGAGCCCAACCAGAAGCCGAAGGGCAAGGAAAATTCCAAAGAGGACGGTTCCTTTGGGCATAGAGAAAGAGAAGAAATAATGCAGAGTACATTTAAGGTTGCTAAAGATAACAGGCCAGCCGATAAGGACAACTGCAAGGAATATGGAAAGGGGGAGCAATTCAAGAGATTTTTATGTAAAGGCCTTAGTGACAGTGTCACACCAAAATTTTATTGGCCATTTTTTTTAAAAAAGCTAATTTTTAATTAATCAAAATAAAATAATTAGAAATAGTTGTATGTAGTAATTAGTAGTAGCTGTATATGAAGTACTGATTATTCCAGTGGGGTGCAAGTGAGAGAAAATCTCTTGCAGTAATATTTAGATTTCTTGTTTGAAAACCTAAATGAATGCTGGAATTATTTACCAAGAAAAAGATTACAAAACACAGAGCAGTAAAGAAGAAGAGCTATGGCTGGAGTTGAGAAAAAGAAGTCAATAAGCACCATGAGGTTCACTTTTAATGGCTAGAATTGCTATTTTATTTGACTCTAGTTGGGTTAACCTGGTTCTCAGAGACTTAAAAATTAATACTCCTCTAAAGCTATAGTATTAAAAACTCATACAGGGAAAGGGCTGGCATAAAGGTCCACAGTGGAACATAACAATTTCACAAGTTGTCATCGCTTGCTGTGGAAAAAAATACCTGGATGAGGACAACTGTGGAGAAACTCTCCTTCCTATATATATGGCTTCAGGGTCTCAGGTTCCCTGGCAGCAACTCTAGAGGGCTTGCTAATGTGAAATTGGGAAACAACTGTGAATTTACAACATCACCTATTCTGTTAGGCTCAGCAGCGTGTTGAAAAGTGGTGTACTGGTCAGGTCAAACAACTTTTCCCACTTCCTATGCTTGAAGTTGTTTTATACATCTGTCCTTAAAAGTACTGATTTCTTTTTACAAGTCTAATTATGAATTGCTCTTTAAAGAATGTTTTTGCGGATAACATTTTTCCTTGTATCTCTGGTTATTTCTCTGTGGTAGAACCCAAAGAAATTTAATCACTATCTCAAAGGCTATAGGAAGTCTTAAAGCGTTTGGCATGTGCTGCCAATGTTTTCTAGAAAGCTTGAACGAACATATGTTTATATCTATAGTATATACAACTCTTCCTTTGCCTGAAGAAAGTATTATAAGTTATAAAAATCTTTACTTGATACTTGAAAAATTATATCTCAGATTTTTTAAACTTGAATTTTAAACTTCAATTTTAGTTCTTTTCTGACAGCAGTAGTTCTTTTCTGTGTGATTTCTTTATATCTTTGTAAGAAATCTACTGAGGTTTTAGTACTTTATTGATTTGTATATATATTGAATATA
Source organism: Sapajus apella (assembly GCF_009761245.1). Lineage (NCBI taxonomy): Eukaryota > Metazoa > Chordata > Mammalia > Primates > Cebidae > Sapajus > Sapajus apella. The sequence goes on from NW_022437007.1 coordinate 477,305, forward strand.
TCAAATGTATCTGTTGCAGAAATTTATTGTAGTTTATTAAGCTTTAAATTTATACATAGTATTTTAGATATTCTGAAATTTTATATGCTATTTAATAAAGTATATTACTATTTTTATCTGTGATTTATTTCATTGCTTATAATTTTAGAAATTCTGTTCTTTCTGTCATAAATGTCTCTTTATGTTCTTCCTAATTTTAAGTTTATTTGTAGTTATTTTCAGTTTTATAATGTTTAACACAAATCTTTCCAGACTCATTTTGCTTTACTTTATAAACCAAACAAAGCAAGTTATTTAACCTTTCTGAGCATGTTTTGTCTCTTATAATGTAAAATGGAAATAAGATTACCTACCTTAGAAGACTGCATGAGGCTTAAATTAATACATGTAAAGTGCCTGACATATAGTAGATATTCAATAAATGTTAATTCTTATTCTAAAATCTAGAAATATCTAAAAATTAAAAATTATTTCACAACTCATTTGGCAGAAAATTGACATGAAATGATGTGAGGCTCATTTTATCACACTCAGCATGGATATATATTTCACTGCCGATCTATCATTGTGTTTGATTTTATGGTGCTGCCCTAGACAACAGTGGGACTATACAAAGTAGAGTATATACCTTATTTTTGCTTTTTTAAAAAGTCAATAAATAAAAACTTTTGGAGTGAAATTTGCCCCTGAATCCAGGATTTCAAGTTGTGTTAATTATTCATCAGCTGCTAATTGATAGGCATTATCCTAGGTGCCTTACTCTATTTAGGCTACTCTGAGGATGGCTTATAAACAATTTTAATGTATTTCTCAGAGTTTTGAAGTGTAGGAAGTATAAAATCAAGATGCTGGCAAATTTGGAGTCTGGTCCAATTCTTGGTTCATATATTGCACCTTCTTGCTGTGTTCTTATGTGGTGAAAGGGGCAAGGAAGCTCTCTAAGGCTTCTTTTAAAAGGACACAAATCACATTCATGAAGGCTCTGCTCTGATTCAATCACTACCCACCCCCACCCCCCGTAAAGGCCCTGGCTCCTAATACCATACATTTCATGATTAGGATTCAGAATACAAATTTTACTGGGCATAAACGTTCAGACCATAGCACTAGATGTTGTCTACATTCCATTATTTTACTCAATCAGAACAATGATCCAATCATACATTCATTTATTCAACCACTATTTTTCAAGAACCAGTTAGAGTATGTTGGTTATATTATTAACAAAACAGACTAATTTCTCCTTCCTTCTTTGAGGTAGTATCATATTACTTAAGACTACATTACGACTCCCTGTTATAACTAATAAAATAACTTTTGCAGAGGTGAAAAGTAGTACTACCTTAAAAGTACACTGTGGATGAACACATATCTTGATTCCCAAAAAATTAAAATAAACTGAGGAAAACTAACTTTATTTTACAGGAGCAAGTGAGGTTCAGTGACATTAAAATATATTAATTAAGTTATAGTAAATGGTAAAACTGGGGTTCAACACTTTTCAAAGGTTGCTCTTTTCACTGTTCCACTTCTACATCTAAAGAAATGAAAAAGATCCCCAACGATCTTTCTTTCCCACACCTCCTCTTCTCCTCCCTTCTTTTCCCAGCCTCCCAATCAGCTACCCATAACTGAGTGTCCTGTATGACTGAACGGGATGTAGCTCAGAGGCTCCATTTAGATCTGTAGAACTAATACACTCCCTCTGTATCATACTTCCACTCTACTTTCTTTTCTCATGAAATCCTCTGAAGTGAGAGATACATAAGGCAGATATCATTATTTTCGTTTTCTAAATGAAGAAGGTAAGGTGGCTAGATGAAAAGAATTAAGTCATAAGAGACATCATTAAGAGAACTAGGTTCAGAAACGAGGTTGTAGTACTCTGAGCTCTTCCACCGGACTCTTAGTGTACTTCAGAAATTAGAGTTGACTTGGAAAATCAGGAATGTCTATTAGAGTCTTTCCTCAGAAAATATATCTGTCAGGGTTTTGACCCATGCTAGTTAAGAATGGGTCTTAACTATATATAGCTGTGGGAAAAACACCTCCTATAAAGATTAAGACCTATAACTAAAAAATCAGAAAATTATCTTTCTGTGGGAGTATTTGGTTCTGTGTTACCTTTAATTCCAAGACTCTAAATGGGGTTAACCAAAGTAATTAAAGCAATTTGAGAAAATACATATGGTCACAGGATCAGGGTGAAAACAATGAAAGCAGATCACTGATATTACTGTTACAGCTAAATAGTATAAGCATTTGATTAAGAAAAATCTCAGTCAAACAGGATCAATCAGCGTCTTTACTTTTCAAATACTTTTATTTTAAGAGAAAATTGTATATATACATGTTCCTTCATAGCACTAGGCTTTCCTCTACCTTTAAACAAAAGCTTTTCATACAAGACCTCTTCTGTGTCGTTAGTGCCAATGACCAGCATAACTGACAAAACAGCTGGAAAATGAACTAAAGCCATGGGACAGGTCCCTTGTCCTGTCAAATAAAGATGTTTAATGATAGAAGAATGTACTGGAAGCAAAGTCAAAATAACACTAATATTTAGATCATAAGATGCAATAAATAAATTTGTACCTGCTAACATATCTCATGACTACAAAGATTGCCATTGTTTGTTTAAATAGTTTAGATAGTAAATGAGTAATTAATTCAAAAATCCAAATTAGCAGCACATATTGAAAAAATGATAATTTGTTATGTATACCTTTTAACTATTTCACACATTCACTCAAATAACCCTAATTAACAGAGTTGCCGAACATCAGCAATTATGAAACGAGATAAAAAAAAAAAGAGTTTGAAAAGAATCTATACTAAACCTTTCTGTTTAAAGAAGCTTTGATTATATATCCGTGCCCAGGGAATATTACTATCTATGATAAAAAAAAAAAAACAACACCATACTGAGCCTTTGAGGTACAATATGTAAAGTAACCTATTTTCCTTGTTAATATTCACAGTAGGAAAGAAAGCCTTCATTTGGATGGGTGATGTAGTTTTTTCTCCCAGAGCTACTAATGGATTAACTGTACCTTGTCGCTGAGGTAGTCTTTGTCTTTATTTAAATTAATGGTTTATGGCTCTTTTTCTTTTTTATTTCATTTTGCAACGATCTGTCTTCAAGTTCAAAAATCACTGTATCTTGCTTTATGTCTGACACTGTTTAAGGATAGACACAAAACCAAAATTTATTTGGTAGCCTGTGATTCTTTTTCTTCATAAATAACTTTGAAAGCATTTCATTAGCAGGGATAATGGAAATAAAATTAGTGATGAGTTTGTTAACTGATGGAAAAGTTCACAAAAGCATTTTATTTACCTCATCAAATACAATACATATATGTGTGTATAGATATATATGTATATATAATGTATGCATGCATGCATATAACATTTCATTTTTTTTATATTTTATTTTTTTCAGAGGAAAAAATTCCTATAAGTTGCAAGTATGCTGTTATGAGGACAGACTTTATATGTTTATCCTGATAGAAACAAATTTTAAATTTGATTTGTTGCTAGATTACTTGCCTGGACAATTTTTGTAACCTCTGTAGGTCTGTTTCCTTATCTTCAAGAGAGGTTACTACACTTATACCATGGAGTGATTTGAAGATCAGGTATAGTGACATATAATAACTTAGCACTGTATTTGGCACATAAGGGCTTACAAATATTATTTCCTTGTATTATGTATAAAGATTAACAAATTTGTATGTAGGAAAACTTGTTTTTAAAAGTAAAGGCCGAGTGTGGTGGCTCATGCCTGTAATCCCAGCACTCTGGGAGACTGAGGTGGGCGGATCACTTTAGGTCAGGAGTTCGAAACCAGCCTTGCCAACATGGTGAAACCCTGTCTCTACTAAAAATACAAAAAAAAAAAAAATAGCGGGGAATGGTGACACACGCCTGTGATCCCAGCTACTTGGGAGGCAGAGGCAGGAGAATCGCTTGAACCCAGGAGGCAGAAGTTCCTGTAAGATGAGATCAAGCCACTGCACTCCATCCTGGGGGACAGAGAAAGACTCTATCTCAAAAACTAGATAAATAATAAATAGAAATAAAAGTCACTTGCTGTAAATGAGTCTATCAATTGAAATGAGTATAAATAGTTTATATTTTGTGGAATTCACAGAGAAAAAATATTAAAATATGTCTATTTTTTTCCCACCAAAACACTTGCTGCCTTTGTGAAGAGAATCATGTATCAGTAAGAAAATGGTGCAGCAGAGCATCATAATTGAGGCAGCAATAATATATCTACTCTAAATCTTCAATTCCAAGATTTAATATAACCACCATTTAAATACGATTTGAATGTGAGTTAGGTGTATAAAAGACTTTTTTGGCCAAGATTTATGATACTTTTACATTTTCTCATGTAACAATTAGATGTCTTATTTTAGTTATTTACAGGTATCCACTTGGATAAAAGTATTTCAAAATATTCAATCGCCACATTTAAAAAATTACAAATAAGTTAAAAAGCATGCAGCAGTAGCAGAAAATGTCATTGACACAGGCAAAGGTATTAGTAGGTTAGCACACATTAGGAAGGAATTGTAGAGATGCAGTAAGTTCACTTTGCTATCAAATGCTAGATTTTATTCATTCTATCTAGCTATATGTTTGCACCTATTAAATATGGCAATGCTTTGTCACACTCTCCACTACTAAGATCAAGGTCCTGAGTGATTGCCACATCACAGTATTTTTAATAATCAAAAAGGTCCCAAATCATATGCTGAAGACATTTCCATAGAACCAAATAAATTATCACATATGAATGCATTTATTTTTAAAGTAAGAGATTAAGGTTTTGTTTTAGTTCCTTAGAGCAGTGATGAAAAAATAAAAAGCTGAAGGAAGCATTTTCTTATCTTTATGGTTACTATTATAAATTCCCCAAATCTGCTAACTATGACCTTCCTCTTGCCTCCATTCTTATGAATTAGTCCAGAGAACGCTGAAGAACAAGACGATAAACAGAGGCAATGAAGATAGATGGGGCATCAAAGAGCCAATCTAGGAGGGAAGGTTTACAACTTGACCTTCTGATGCGCTTAGAACAGTGTCATTAGCAGTACTAATTACTTTTTCCAAGCCATTAGATTGTTTTCCTATTCTCAAAGACTGCCATTGCTTACATTTCCAAATTTTTACGTTTTCTCCTACTTTACTTCCCATTTGGCCTGATTTTATTAAAAAAATTATTATTTAGCTATTTAAAAATACTTGTTTCTAAAATCTGTTCAGTCATTTGATATGTTATTTTGTATTTATTATATAATGATATATATACTAGTGATACCTAAAATATTTTAATTTGAAAAATAAACGAAAGTGAACACTTACAGATTTCACACATTATTTCCAAAGTGTATGCATCACAATTTTTTGATACTGTATTTTATTAGTTTTTAATTTTATAGATATGTAGTAGGTATATATATATTTATGGGGTACATGAAATATTTTGATACAAGCATACCATGTGTAATATTCACATCAGGGAAAATGGGGTATCATTGCCTTGAGAATTTATCATTCCTTTGTGTTATAAGGATTCCAATTATACTCTTTCAGTTACTTTAAAATGTACAATAAATTGTTGTTGACTGTAGTCACTGTTATGCTATCAAATACTTATTCATTCTACCTAGCTATATATTTTTCCTATTAAATATGGCAATCCCCTGTCACAACCCTTCACTACTCTTCCCAGCCCCTGGTAACCATCACTTGAATCTTTATCTCTGTGAGTTCAGTTATTTTAATTTTTAGCTCCCACAAATGAGTGAAAACATGCAAAGTTTCCCTTTTGTGTGCTCGGCTTACGTTACTAAATAGTGCCCTCCAGTTCCATCCATGTTGTTGTAAATGACAGGATCTTGTTCTCTTTTATGGCTGAATATTGCTCCATTGTGTATATGTGCCATATTTTTGTTTATACATTACATATTTATCCATTACACTGATACTTTATTTTTTAAATAATTTCCGATGCTGCTTTTTCATACTTATTACTTTTCCTCAGAAAAGTCCCATTTCACAATTTCACAATGCAATAAGAAGCCTATCTGATAGTGAGTAGCCTTCAAATTGTTGTTATTATTATATTGAATCCCTTTCTTTGTATTTACAAAGATTATGGCTTTTCTAACCATATCAACACTTTCAATAAATGTGATTCCTAGTCTTCTAAAGGATACTTCTAAAGGATAATGGTGATGAATGCAGCGGCAGAGTCTGCCTGTTCCCTCCTAGCACTCTCACTGAAGACTGCCTAACCAGCACTGGCTGCTGGTACTTTTCTCTGCAAGCTTAGTCTCTTCCAGGAATGACAGGTGGTAGGTAATCCTGGGAAGTCAAGAGGCTCCTTGAAGCTTGGACTGATTAGAGCACAAACCACGAGCTGTTGAAATCTGGTCTCTGAACAGGAGAGTTTTTGACATGAAGCTGCTCTAGACTGCTGTAGGGCGGGACCCCAGATCTGGTGTATCTGCCTGTTTTCGTGAAAACAGCAGAATCTTCAAAAATACTCAGGCTGTTTGTCGACTTCTCTAATAAAACTTCTCTTGCTATTATACAGAATCTTAAGCAAAAATAATTGGCATCCACCTTTTATGAGTTTCAATAAACCTTGTGGCTTAAATAGTTTCATCATTGATGACAGTCTTTGGATGAAGCTACAAGGGAGTCGCTCCTCGAGTGCTCATTAATATATGGTGGGAGGACAGGAGATCAATACTAAGGCTAGGGGTGAATTCCTGCTGGTGCCTTCTTGCCTCAGAGCAGCGGTCTTTTCCGTGTTCATGCCATAGATTGCCGAGGCTCCTTCGTTTTTTAATGTTTTGTCTCAGACTGCCGCCTGTAAACAGTGTACATCTTTGTCCCTCACTTTAGCTGCTCATCATTGAGGCTGTCATTGGTCAGACATCCTAAACTTTCTCATTGAGACTAGGGCTCCGAGGGTTCCCTGGGTTCCAATTATTATCCTGGCTGCAGTGTAGATGTTCATCACCGAGATGGGGCACCTGAGCTGCTGAGCAGCCAAAAAAAAAACTTTCTCCTTACCTTTGGCATCTGCCATCAGTCTAAATACTGATTTGGGAATCTTTACGGCCCAGAACAGGCTGTTACTCTCCGGCCCCATCCCCACCGCGCCCACCCAGCCCACGGACACCCTCGGAGCCACCTTTCCGCACAGACACCCTCGGAGCCACCTTTCCGCAGACCCCTCCTCTGTCCTGTCCTTGACTCCAGTTAACCTGGAGATGCTAGTTCTGGGAACTCCTAGAGGCTCTGCTGCCGCCTCCGCCCGCTCTGCGTTCCCCGCGTGAGCGCTGGATTATTCCAGTCTTTGAGCATGGCAGATTTCCACCGGATGACATCATGGGAGCCCAGTGAATGCCGGCTCAGAGAGGGGGACGGAGAAGGGGAGGGGGAGCAGAGGAGGGGAGAGGACTGGGGAGCGGAGCCAGAGCCGGGCTGCCTGCCACCCGGCAGCTCGTCCGCTAGCTGGGGAGGAGCGCTCCGCCCGCAACTGACAAAGGATGGGCGAACGCCCGCGCCCCGGGATGCCGGCCGCGCGCAGCCTGGCGGCCGCCTGAGCGACCTCACCCTCCGCCGGTGAGTGACGGCAAACATCTTTCATTCAATGAACGAATTCTCTCCGGTTGGTAGTCCTGGGCGGCTTGTCCCTGACCCCGAGCGGGGCTTGGCACAGCACCAGCCCCGGACAGGCAGCAGGTGCCTTTGCCTGGTGGGTCCACTGGGGAGCGTGGCTGGGGTTCGCGGCGGGTGCTGCCACCCAGCCTGCTGGCGGCGGGCTCGCCCGGTAGGTGCCTCTCTGGTGAGTGGCGGCGGCTCCAGCCCGCCGCAAGGGGTAGTTGCTACTATTGGCCCCCTGCGCCCGCCCTGCGCGCGCACCTTTCCTGGCGGATCCCCAGTGCGCGGCGCGCTGTTTACACCGGCGCGGTACTAGGCACCCAGCCGCACCCCTCGGAAAGCGCGGAATAGATGACAGCCACTTCACAGGCTCACGCGCTCCTAGTGTGGGCTTGAGGGAAACGGGCACCGATTACCAAGGGAGAGCACTCATTATGGAAGACTCAGGGCAGCCTTTGTCTTGGGTTTAGCGCTGATGCGCTCAGCCCTGAGTCAAGCTCACTGCAACTGTTGTCCGATTCCGGTTCCCAGCAACCGCCCTCCTGGGCGAGAAATATCATTGTTCCTGAGGCTAGCGGGACTGAGAGCTGGGACTTAAGACGCCAGGAGGGTCCTGCGCTCACGGGTGAGTGTCGCAGTTATCCAGGCGCTGACCGAGCTTCTGGAGCTCCAGGAAGTGAAGTGGCGGTCGAGGCAGAGAGACGCCCAAGTTTTATTCCCAAGTGGTGTGAGGAAAATGGCAAAGTTAGGGAGACTCACTGTCGCTCTTTTCTCTGGTTTCTGCAGCGCTGATTTTGGAGATTTTTGGTGACAGATGGATGGAGTCAGAGGCAGGGCCAATATGTAGTTAGAGAGCCTCACGTTTTCCTGGCAATTCTTTTTGTTATTCAGTAGTTCCAGAAAAGATTTTCTTGCTAAACATTTTTGAAATCAACATGTTTTCTATTACAGAGATCTGTGGGTTTAAGGCAAAAAGATTCTGAACCTGCTCAGGCACCTTAGTTTAGAGTTGTCTCGCCTATAAGTGCTATATAGCCAACGTGCCAACACCCACACCCCCTGGCTTTTTGCCTGGTGGACACACGTTTTACTGATCTCCTTGTTTAGGAGGCCCAATTTTCAGATCACAAGGAAGCGGTGGTACCTATCAGAACATCTGTTTTTAAGGTCAATTTGTTCACAAATGAAATATTTTGTGAAAAAGATGAAAAGAAGTGAAAGTTTGCTACTTCGGGGGTTCAGTTACTTTTTTTGAGTTTTCATTCACTACAATAAGAAATAATGTAAAATGTAAAGTCATTTTTTAATTTATGAATTTAATGTATATTAAATGTAACTAATCCCTGAACATTAAGGAGGTTCTTGGTATACAAGTTTGGCATTCCAGAGTCTAACATATGGCTATGGTATAAGAAAGTAGCAATCACAATTATAATTCAAAGGGTCATTTTATTTTCCTTAAAAGAGGCTGACTGATTTTTCTTCAGATGGTCTTTTTTTCTTTTTTTCATTTAAAGATAGATGATTCGAAGCTTTTCTGAAACGGAGGATCAAAATCACTTTTCACCTTTAGTGATTGCTCTTTTGATAAAGTTTGAGTCTTTTCAGAACAGATATATAGAAAATTATTGGAATAATCAATGTGGTGGAAGTAAAAAAGGACCTGGGTGAGATAATACAGGGAGGTTTTACTAAACATGAATGGTGGCACTATCAGAAGGTGGTGTCAGTTTTGATTTTGGAAAAGCTCATTGTAGCTTTTACATGCTTGTCTCTCCTGGGAAGTGCATAATTATATGTCTGATTATGTCATGTTATGTTGAGAGACCAATGTTATGAGCAAAGAGCTTGTTTTTATCAGGATGTATGGAGTTATCAGCAATGTTTTCTTTTGTGATTCAGAAATTATTTCATTGTTTCTTGGCTACTTGTCACAATAGGCTCCACCTGTTTCATCTGAAGTTTTCTAACTTTGTTGTACTCATGTTTTTATAATAAAGCATATGGGGTTTTACTTTAAGGTTCTTCAAGAACCTGTTGCTCATGTTGACTGCTTTCCCCAAGTATTGTAATAGCAAAAACTCTTTTTGAAATAGATCAGTGAACATATGACCAGCTGACATGCTTACATTATGGGGTATGTGCTAAATAAAAATCCACATTTACATACAATATGTGTATAACTCTGATCAAATAATCAGCTAGCAATGATCAACAGGAGGAACCGTGGTATTTGGCTCATGGTTCTTGGCAAATGATATTACCTTTAACAATAAGATTGTTTTACCTCCTTCATATGGTAAATAAAAATGTATATTGAAGAGAATGGATTATATTTTATATATGAAATCTTTAATTTTATTTCAAAAATATTTTACCCTAGAAAGTCAGAAGTACACAGATTCTTCACTCTTCATTCACTGGAGTACTGAGAAAAGTTCTCAGAATGTATCAGCATATAATAAATATGTATAATTTGATTTATTTGATTGTCAGTACAATATTATTTTTTAACTCACATGGAGTAAAATAGTGTCCTTGAACTAGAGATTATTCTCATAATGTTCTTTAATGTATTTCACAAAAACTTTGCCTATTTTGTTGCACAAGGACTCTTAACTGGGCAAGGTGAGAAATAGGAGGAAGTTGCATTATAGGACAAAAATAAAGCCATAGCACAAAGCCCAGGGCAGCAATAGTGATGTTCCAAGGTCACAGAAAAAAGCATGATGTTGGGACACTGGGTAATATCCATGAAAAGGTCCTGTATGAAGAATAAGTTTATGCTATTTGATGACCTCTTGCTTTCATTGTTCCAGTGTGTGATTTAACAGATACTTTAGGACTTATATGATACGGTGAGACTTCCTTTACCTTCCTTGAGGCAAAATTATTTCTTGAGCTCAATCAGGAGATTGTCTTCTGGGCTTTTACATGTGTAATTCAAATTCTAGCTTAAGGATGTTTTATGGATCACAAAACATTGTAGCTTTCACTTTCCTGTAGGCCTTTGATATGGAAATTGGTCAGTAAAACCTTGGTTGAAAGGTTTTTGCATCCTAGACTCTTCTGGAACTACAAGGCTGAAAGTCAATAGTTATAGTGTTGTTGAAAATATTTGGGAGTGTGATGATCTAATATTTAGAAGTTTAAAATAATACTGTTAATGTGGTTTTAAAAATAAAATAAAAATATTCAAGACAAATTCTCTGAAGCCACAATTATCCTTTTGCTATATATTGGGTGAATTTTGCAATTTATGACTCCCCTGGGATACTATTAATTCATTTCTACTTCGTAATGTCTCAGTGATGAACACTGGTAGGAAATATGTGTTCTAGTTTTGACTTTGTCATCTACTTAAGGAGTAGATGTTTGCAGAGTCTGCAAACATTAGCTTCATTCTGCATACAATAAAGATGATAATATCTGCCTTGCCTTTCTCATGGGGGATAGTGCATAGCAAATGAATTAGTGTAGAAACATGATTTGGAAAATACAGGAGGACCTATGTGACAAATATTATGCATTAGTGAACTTAATCACTTTAAAATTTTTAGTTTCAGTTAAAGAAGTAAATTGATAGAGGTGAACCTAATGTGTGATTTCTATTTTATTAAGTTGGTGGAAAAGTAATTGTGGTTTTAGAATATCTGGTATGTTAAATTTGTGGCATTCTTGCCAATTCATTTATTATATAATTTATTCATAAAAATTATGAAGTAAGTGGTTATGCATTTTTTATTGAAAGTGTGCTGGCAACTAATTCACTCATTTTTGTATGTCTGAAAATATTTTTAAATAGATGTAATTTTTAAAACTGAAGATAGCATTTTTGTTTGGCAGTTTTTTCTTTCAACACTTTGTTATTTTCATTTATTTATTTTGATACAGAGCGAGGTTCTGTCACCCATCCTGGAATGTAGTGGTGTGATCTCTGCTCACTGAAACCTCTGACTCCCAGGCTCAAGCGTATCTTGTCCCTCAGCCTCATGATTAGCACGATACCTACCTAATTTTTGTAATTTTTGTGTAGATGTAATTTCGTTGTGTTGGCCAAGCTGGTCTCAAACTCCTGGACTCAAGTGATCTGCCCGCCTCGGCCTCCCAAAGTGCTGGGATTACAGGCATGAGCCACTGTGCCCAATCAACATTTTTTATTCTTTTGATTTCTCACTTTCATTAAACCATCAGTCATATTGTTGCTCTGAGGGTAAATGTATCTTTGTCTCTGGGTGATTTTATGATTTTTCATTTTTTTCTTTGTTTTTTTTTTATGGTATTGTGATATATATATATATATATATCACAAATATATATATATATATATATATCACAAATATATATATATATATATATATTTGTATTTATTCTCCTTCAAGTTTGCAGAGCTTCTTGAATTTGTGGATTGTTATCTTTCATCAGGTGAAATTCATTGTTGAATTCTTGACTATTATCTTTTCATATGTAGTTCTACTTCATTGTGTCTGTTTTCTTTTTCTGAGATCTGAGTTACGTGTTTAATAGATGGTTTCACTGTACCCAACATGCCCCCTGTACTTGTTTTACTATTTTCTACGTTTTTTCTCTCTGTGCTTGGTTGAGTATTCTTTTGACTTTCTCTTCAGTTTACTAACCTGCTTCTACACTATGCCCATTATACTGCCAAGCTCATCCATAGGTTATTACCGTAGTTATTGTATTTTTTTCAATTTCCAAGTGTACATCAGATTTTTTTCTATAGATTCCAATTTATCTGTTTTCTCCATCTTTTCTTCTATGACTTTGAGCATATTAATCATCCTTATTCTAAGGTTTTAGTCGGCTAATGTCAGTAACTATTGCTGTGAGACTCTTTTCAGCATCTCTTTACTCTTAATTTTAGTTATTATATATAAAAATTATGAAGGCTCACCCAAGCACAGTGGCTCATGCCAGTAATCCCAGCACTTTGGGAGGCCGAGGCAAGTGGATCACCTGAGGTCAGGAGTTCAAGACCAGCCTGGCCAATATGGTGAAATCCCATCTCTACTAAAAATACAAAAAATTAGCTGGGCGTCGTGGCGGGTGCCTGAACTCTCAGCTACTCAGGAGGCTGAGGCAGGAGACTCACTTGAACCTGGGAGACAGAGGTTTCGGTGAGCCAAGATTGTGCCACTGCACTTCAGCTTGGGCAACAGAGTAAGACTTCATCACACACACAAAATTGTAAAGGCTCCAGATGATCTATACACCTCCAAAGAGGTGTCGACATTTCCTCTGCTAGACAGATACGTTGGGGAGGTAGCCAACAGTTGTAATCCACACAGTGACTGAGCTAAGTCACGAGCTGTTAGATTTCTGGGCTCCCAGCTGCCAAGTCGTAGATATCGTGAGCCTCTACTCATGCATTTACAGGCCCTCCACACAATCCAGGACAAGACTCCTGAGAATCCTGCTCTTTCCACAAGCTTCCGGCTCCACTCATATATGTAACTTCAGCTTTACCAAATCTCATATGCTACACCTTTTTTTTCTCATTGGGCTCTTGGCCCCTCATATCTCTAATTTTGTATCTCCAGCCCTTCAAGACTGCCAAAGTCTCTGCTAGATTCTCTGTCTCACAGAGCAGTGAGATAGAGTGGTCCTCTACCCAGGCAAAGCCCATATTTTCAGTCTCTCACTGTCTTTACAGATTGACAGTTGCCCCCACTCTTCATTCCAGAGGGAAGTATATGCTCTGAAAAGTCACCTACCTCTGATACTTTTCCCATCTAGAATCTCGAAGCTTTTAGCCTTTACCTCTTCTAAAGCTCCACCAGGTTTTATCAGAATTTTGTCCTTATATCTGGCTTTTCTAGTTATTGTTGACCAAAACCATCAACTGAAATGTGTCACTATTTTTAACTGATTTTAAACATAGATATACAGGGATCAAAGATCATTACTTAGTGATGAAACTGGAGTTACTAGTCCCATCCCACAGCCTCCTAGGCAATACAGCTAACTTCAAATGTATTTTTAAAAGTGTTGTAAAAAGAAGCCAGATTCTATTAAGCAGTCATTAATATATAATGTGCTATTTTCTATTAGGATAGTTTGTCTATTTTTAAAATTTTAAGGTAAATTTTTGTGACAGTGATGACCAGTGATTCAAATAGCCAGTAAATACAAGTTTTTGGTAACTAACATAATACATTGGTAAAACTTTTGCTTCTTTTAGGACTAAAACACACTCAGAAATACAGACACATACACACATGTGTATGTGTATGTGTGTATAAAAAAGTAAGTCTCCTTTCTGAACGCAAGCACTCCGTGGTTAATGAATCATTCTAACTTACAAATAAGCACTATGTTTATGGAGTGAAAAATGTGCGAAGTCTCTTCTTAGAAACTACTGTCCTATTTTTCCAACTGTTGCTCTGAAAAGCAACGGATACAGACTGATTTCTTGTGATATGCATATAATAGTGTTAACAAGCTAGTACTATGTTGATCTCTTCTCTTATTGGTATATGGATAAAACTCAGAATGTATTTCTAGTCCAATTCACAGAAATACAGTTAATTCAAATCATACCTAAAGTAGATTGTTAGAGATATATGATCTGAATTAACCATGCTTTCGTGGATTGACCTGAAATTTTTCTTAAGTTTGCTTAGTGATGGATGGATACTAATGTTGAACTATAATATGTAATGCTATTTTTGAGTGAATTTGTGTATTCCAGATAACATATTAGAAAATACTATTTGGGACACAGTGATCCAAAGTCAGAGAGTGCCTGGAACGGATTCTTCCGCCTGCCTTCCTTTCAGTGTCCTAAGGCACATTAGGAGATTCATGGAAGCTTGGTGAGAGTGATAAATTAGGTACTGACATTGAGGCTCATCGTTTGGGGCTCACTGTGGTGAGCAATGATCTGATTCTCACATGTTTTTTGGGCCCTGCCTTATGTCCTGTCAGCTTCACATCCTCTTCTGGCTCTGGCTCTGGCAATCATAGATAGGCTTTGACTCAGTTGTGCTACTTCCCATCTCAAGCGTAGGCTAAGTATCTTTCACTTTTGGCTCTGTGACTTTACTAGCATGTCTTCTCTCTCTCCCTGCGTCTGACCATGGTCTATGCAGCCTGGAAGAAAGGAGGAGCTAACACCACTGTGGAGCCTTGCAGTCGGTGAGAATGGGTGATAGTTCTGAGATGCACTCTGCAGCTCCTCAGAAGGTCCACGTGGGAAGGAGCCTCAACTGGCCATGGAAGTGACCCAGTTCCATGCACCTGGATTAACCTTTACTCTCTCCCTGGTTCTCTTTACCCAGTGCCTCACTCATACTCTCCAGGATCACCTTCTATTATTTGCACATAATTTTTTAGTTCAGACTCTGTTTTTGAAGATAACCTGGCCCAAGATTTATGACTTTTCCTCTCTAGAGAAAAATAAATAAGAGAAAGGAAAAGAAGCAGGACTAAATCATAAGCCACATCCATTACAATGAGAGAAGAATAATAAGAAAGAAGATAAAACATGTATTTTCAGAGCCAGTAAATTCAAGTTCTTGGTAACTAAACATAATAAATTGTTTTTTAAATTTTATTTACAAATTTTATTTTATTTACAAATCTGTCATCTTTCAGGTTGCCAAGTGACACCATTTAAATAATTTTTCTGATAACTATGAGTGATCTGTTGACATCATGATTAATTTCCATCTCTTCCTTCTTTTTTACTGTCCTTTAACATGTATTTGTTGGCAGTCTATGCTCAGCACCCAGCTAGCTCCTGGTAATGTAATGATGA
This sequence comes from Sapajus apella, assembly GCF_009761245.1. Lineage (NCBI taxonomy): Eukaryota > Metazoa > Chordata > Mammalia > Primates > Cebidae > Sapajus > Sapajus apella. The sequence continues at coordinate 492,777 of NW_022437007.1, forward strand.
GCGAAAAATGTGGCATGATTCCTGCCTCTTTGAAAATTTTTGTTTCTATGAAATTAAATAATCACACAAGCCAGTGCACATAGGCAAAAGTGAGTATAATGAAGGACATACGCACACTAATGGGAAAGCCTATTAGAGGGGAGCTTGACTCAGCCAGGGAGGTCTGGGCAAGCCTCCTTGAGGAAGTGACATTTGAACTGACATCTGAAGGAAGAAAGAGTTAGTTAGGTGCAGAGAAAAGAGAAAAATTTTCTAACAGAGGGACAAATGAAGGCTGCTCAAGGTCCTCTTGTTGGAGGAAGCTTGAAGGACTCACAGTCAGAGGGAGTGTGATGTGGACGAAAGAGGTGTACCAAACATAAGGGACTTTCACAAAATATTTGACATAGGAATGAATTGTCCGTGTCTGTGTGTGTGAGTGTGTGTGTGTGTGTGTGTGTGTGTGTGTGTGTGTAATAGGGGGGCAGTAAAAAGGTCCTAACAAATATAGAGACAATCTATTGGCAAAAAGAAATGTATTAATCTGGGAAGAATGTTGTAGAGAATATGCAGCCTAGCAGATATTAAGAGTTATGAACATTTGAATCAAATGAAATTTGTAGGAATGATCATTTAGAGAATTTCTAAAGAAATAGAATTAAAAGAAAGGGGAATGAGCTATTTATTTATTACTCAATGTATTTGTTCCAGCTCATAGGGATGATACCTTAAACACTGCCTACAAGGTTTTTAAGTTCTATATATTAATTTTTGTCTATTAATTTTTAGAGTGATAAAATTGTGGGTAGATTTTTTTTAAACATACAATATTTGGATTAAAATTTTACTTAAGATTTATTTGAACGGTGTAACACAAAAAGGTCTATATAAATGTTACTGAAGCATGGCCCATAGCCATATTTAATTATTCATTCTGGAATTAGTTTTTGTATTTAGGTTTTAATGAAGTTAAATCGCCTATATACTCACATAAGTTTGGATTTGGGTTCTGCTAATTTCTCCCAAATTTGAAATTCAATCAGAGACTAATTATTTTCCACTTAGAGCTATATTTCCTTTAATGTTTCTTAGCAACTTCATTTTTGTGGAGCCCAAAGTCACGTTCCAGGCACACTGTGAAATGACCCTTTAATATTTAGCATAATGTATACAAGTTCTTGACAGCTATCTTTCCTTTTTAATGAGATAACTTGGTTTATTTATAGCTTAGGTTTAAAACTTAATCTTTTATGAAATCATTTAACCTCACGAATATGTCTAATTTTAGAAACCTTTACAAATAAATGGATAAACAAGTATTTATTCAGTAACTACCATACGAAAGAAACAGTCTCTGCCATGAACAATGGTAGAGAATTAAAGAGACGTGGGGGACTCAATTTGCCAGACTGTTAAGATAGTAAGTGACAAGTATAACATAAAAGGAAAAATCTGAGACTTTTTGGTTCATTCTTATGACACTCAAGGTAGAGAAGATGAGTCTTAAGAAATGATACTAGAGGCTACTTCTATAGTTTTTGTTATGAGGATGAGCCATAGTTGTCAATTTTCAGAAATTGTTAAAAATGATGCAGAAGGCTTTAATTTTTTTAAACATACATGACCCAGTAATGTCAAAAACAAAGACAATATTTATTTTACAAATAGGAAGTATTTTCAACTGTTAATAGTTGTCATGAGACCATAGTTAGCTTTTTGTCCCACTTTTCTTCATTTCCCAAATACATTTAATAAGACTGTTATTATTGTAATAACAATTTAAATAAATCTTGGATTAAAAGATGAATATTAACGCAAAACTTAAAAAATGTTGACTTCTGCTAAATCTAATTCATTTTCATGTGGATTTTAAAAATACTTTTCTGAGTGTATATTCATAATAAAAAATTATATGTAGAGGAAAAAATGATGTGAAAATAATCCTCTGTTTCGTGCTAATTTATATTCTGTGGCAACATGTCTAATCTGAACATTTATTTGAAAACTGTCCCTGAAAACAGTGTAAGAGAGGATATGTGCTGATAAACTGTTTTAAAGAAATTGTTGGTTATCATTTATTAGAACTAAATTATTTTTATAAACAACGAAGAGAACAATTTTATGGTTCAGATAGCTAAATTTTACTTCCGTGTGTTTTCATGGTGATGAAGGAGTAATCTATATTTTTACCTCCCATTTTTTCATGGTGGGAAAAGTTCAGTAGATTATGGACTGTGAACTGACAAGCCCCTCAGTCCCTCTTGGTCTCCTATTCACTTAACAGTGAGTGTGGTGTAATCACCACATGGGTACTGGGAGATGCATGCCTTTAGAGGCAGAATATTTTTATAGTGGTTCTTTCTGGTTGCCAGAAAATTATCATAATTTCCTTAGGAAATTTTTTTGTTATGTAAAGTGGTTTTTGGGCCAGGTGCAGTGGCTCACACCTGTAATCCTAGCACTTTGGGAGGCAGAAGCAGACGGGTCACTGGAGATGAAGAGTTTAAGACTAGGTGAAACCCTGTCTCTACTAAAAATACAAAAATTATCTGAATGTGGTAGCATACACCTGTAATCCCAGCTACTGGGTAGGTTGAGGCAGGAGAATCACTTGAACCTAGGAGGCGGAGGTGGCAGTGAGCCAAGATTACTCATTGTGCCAGCCTGGTGGCAGGGTGAGACTCATCTCAAAAACAAAAAAAATAAACAAATCAACAACAACAACAAATAAAGTGGTTTTTGACATTAATTTTAAATGGAAAGATTCAGTTTCTCTGTTAGAAGAATGAGAAGCAAGTGGTAGCTGGAGAAGCTCAAACTCCAGGCCATGTTCAGCTGCGTTGAAATCTCCATTCACTAGTGAGATGACACTGGACAAGTTGCTTAACTTGTTAGAATGTTGGTTTCCTTATCTGCAAAATGCAGATAATAGTATTTTCTCAGTAGCAAGGTTGTTTTGAGGATTAAAGGTAGTAAGAAAATTCTCAGGCTGAGCACGGTGGCTCATGCCTGTAATTCCAGCACTTTGGGAGGCTGAGGCAGGCGGATCATGAGGTCAGGAGATCGAGACCATCCTGGCCAACATGGTGAAACTCCGTCTCTACTAAAAGTACAAAAAAATTAGCTGGGAGTGGTGGCTCATGCCTGTGGTCCCAGCTACTCAGGAGGCTGAGGCAGGAGAATTGTTTGAACCCAGGAGGCAGAGATTGCAGTGAGCCAAGATCGCACCACTGCACTACAGCCTGGGTGACAGTGTGAGACTCCATCCCCCACCCAAAAAAAAGAAAAGAAAAGAAAAGAAAATTCCCTAATAAATAGTAAGTATTTAATAGGGGTTCATACCATCATTAAAGCAAATATACGTATTCTTTAAATTCTCAGGCATAGTTTGATTTTTATAAGAAATATGCTATACATTGTAAGATTTCAGTTATCTTGCTACTTTTTAGACATGAAGGAAATGAGAGGATTTATTTTCTTGAGAAGCCAAAGGTGACCACCACCACTACTACCAACTGAATGAATAAATAATCAATTAATGAATAAATAATAATGATTGATATGATTTTGTAGTAAGCATTTTATTTTTCCTTTTTCTCTTCCCATATTTTTTACATTTCCAGTACTGAGACCCTATCAATTTAATAATGATAATATAAAGGAATTACATTTTTATTTCAAAAATAATTGTATAATTATTAGTTCATGAAACATGTACAACACAAACATTCAATCTGATACCTGAGGGTGTTTTCACCATGTTATAGTAGGGTAATAAACACAATGCAAAATAAAATAACAAATGTGGATTTCTTTCAATGGTTTATAGCTGTAAAACTATGAGGTAAAATATGTTTATTATAAAACATTAAATATAGAAATATTAAGACTGAAAAGTGAATAACCCCCATTCAATTATCTCCCAACTTAAATATATTGACTTCTTTCCAGAGATGTTTCTAATATATATATTTATGCTAACATATATTAGACTATAACATTTCAATGAATATGTATTATGCTGTGTGTTAGCTTTTCATAGTCTCTTTCTGCTATCTTTTCCAAGTCAACACAGTCTACTTACTGCGCAGTATTACATTTCTGGAGGTGTTCAGCAATTGCGCTTCTAGAAAAGCCTTTTGTATACAGGCCCAAAGAGACATGTATGTATGGCAATGTCATTTGCATTAATTTAAAGATTCTAGATAATCATTAATCATGATATTTTGATGCAATTTAATACTATACAGAAGTTAAAATGAACGAAAATTCACATGTCAACATTGATCAGTCTTTAAAATATAATTTGAGTGAAAAAAGTTGCAAAGGATAATCGTAATGTATAAATGATATATCACTTTTACAAACATTATAATCAAAAAGCAATTCTCTACATTAGTTATAGGTACTTAAGAGTAAAATTATGAAAATGTTGTAGTGGTATTAAAAGAGCAGTTTCTATCTTCAGCAAATCTTTACAGATCTGCCTATCTCTCCATATTGGTTATAGCAATTTACATGTCCATTAGAAATGTATAATGTATTATGAAACATTTTGGGTTTTGAATCCATATTTTTAAACATCCCACTGATGTTTTTCCCTCATTGGTGTTATTGAGCATCTTTTTATGTATATAAGATAAGCAACTTTTCATGTATATAAGACGAGTATCTTTTCATGTATATAAGACGTCACTTAAAGTCTTTTCTTTTGCAGATTGTCTTTTACATTTTGTTATTCTCCATTGGTTTGAATTTTTAAAATGAATTTTTAAGAATTTTTGTCTACTCTAAGTACTTTTTGTCATTTACATGTGTTGGAATATTTTCTTGCATTCTGTCCCTTGTTTTTAAGTTGTGTTACTATGTCTTTTTGTACAGAGATTTTGAAATTTTATTATGCTCAATTTTATCCTCTTCCTTTACAAATTGAGTATTTCTTGTTGAAGTAGTCTTTTCTTACTTAGAGACTGTAAAAACCTTCACTTAGTTTTCTACTAAAACTTTAACATGTTTAGCATTATGGTCTTCGGCCAGTTGGAATATATTTTTGTAGTCATTTTGGAAATAGAGATTAACCCTTCCCATCCCCAAATGTACAGCCAATTGTTCTAGTTTAATTTTTCCCACTGATTTGTAAGGCTAACTCTGACATATCTAAGTGCCATATATTTATATCTGTTCTTGATTCTCTATTATGTTCCATTGGTTTGTCTAATCCTTTGCCAATTTAATACTTGATTATTTAATCCTTTTAACATTATAGAAAAACTGTATATCTATTAGGATGAATTATTCTCCTTATTCTCGTTCTTTAATTTTTTCTTGGCTGGTCTCACAAACTTTGCCATATTATCATAGAGTCTTCTTTTTATATTTATATTTATATTTTTTAAAATTTATTTATTTATTTATTTTTGAGATGGAGTCTTACACTGTCACCCAGGCTAGAGTATAGTGGCAAGATCTTGGCTCACTGCAACCTCCACCTCCTGGGCTCAAGAGATTCTCCTGTCTCAGCCTCCTAAGTAACTGGGACTATGGGGGTGCTCTACCACGCCCAGCTAATTTTGTATTTTTAGTATAGAAAGAGTTTTGCCATGTTGGACAGGTTGGTCTCAAACATCTGCCTGCCTTGGTCTCCCAAAGTGCTGGGTTTATAGGCATGAGCCACTGTGCCCAGCCAGAGTTTGGTTTCTAAATTCCATGAAATAGTCTATGTGATTAATATTATTTGGTTGCTTATTTAGAGCCATTTTCCATGGAGCTACAACTTCTTTGGCTTCTAACTTCTAGTTGGATTTTGCTAATGTAAGACACTACCAGGAGACTGTGGTGAGAGAGAATGGTAAGGGCATTCATTCCTCTGGTCCCTCTCTGCCTCTTAGCAGGTATGGAAGTGAATTCTTACAATGATGGCCATGGCTCCTCTATTTCAATGTTCCAGTTCTATTTGGATTTCTATAATACTGTTTCTTCCCCTAGCCACAGCAGGCCTGAGAGGTTGTGGTGGTTGTAGTAAAGGTGGTAGAGATAACTACTTTCTTCTTTTCACCCCGACCGCATTTCTTAGTCCCTTTGGATGTGACATCTCTTCCCTCCAAGACTTCTGACATACACTCTGTTGAGATCGGAAGTGCATTAGGTTTATAGTTCAATTTGAGACAGCTGTCATTTTTATGATAGAGGTTTCCTGTCCAGATTTTTGTTACACAACTCCATTTATCTAACTCTTCTTATATGTGCTGCAATGATGGTATAATGGATGTCTTCTGTGAAGATCTTGCTTAGCTTTGAGATTTATTTCCAGGATTATTGTGTTTTTTTTGTAATTATGAATAAGGTATTTAAAAAGACACATGTTCTAAATGTTTATTGATGATGTATATTGATTTTTACATGTTGATTTTTCATCCAACAATTTTACTAAACCATTTGATTTCTTCTCATAGTTTACTTGAGGTTCTATTGTATAGGCTAGATAGATAATTGTTTTTTCTATCTAATATTAACAACTTACTCTTTTGAAAGACAGGCTTTAAATGGGGTAGTTTATTTAATCTTCAAATCAATCTTATGGTAGAGGCACTTTATAATACATAAGTACATTAATACATGATAGGTACATTATAGTACATATGTATGTATATAAGTACATATATTGATAAATATATATGCACCTTTTTTTAAGAAGGGTTTCCAGAGGTTCAGTGATTATAACAACTTGACAAAGCATACAATTGGTAGTTATTACTATTTTATTTCTATGTAAGAAAATCTAACCACAGAAATATGAACCAATCTGACTAAAACCACACAGCTAGTAAGTGGCAGGTGCAGGAATTGAACTCGTGTTCACTTTGATGCTCTTGAAATCATAGTATCCAATTTTGAAACGGTCTTATTGTCTTTTCAAGTCTTTATGCCTTTAGTTTATTTTTCTCTTCATAGCACAGTAGTGGAAACACATACAAAGTTGTAGTAAAGAGATTAATGTAGACACAGAGAAGAACTACCCAATCCCCCTTTAAGGGGAATTCAGCTGCTGCCCAGCTGAAGGGAATGCTTTCAGCTGTGAACCTCTCTAGCTCTGTCTCAGCTGCCACGAGCCACCTAGACCCAGGTTACACCACCCACCTCATCTCTGGAGCAGCCCACTTACCTCAGAGAGAGGGCGCTGATACAAACATTCAGCCGTAAGACAATTCTGATGGACCCTTGCTTGGATGGATGGGATGAGACTTTGCTGGCCTGCAGCACAGTTCAGTCTCTCCCTCTGTCCAATCAGAACTTCTATTGTTTCTAAAGTGCTCGTGTCTAATAGATATTTTGTACCATGACTCTTGACAACATCTGCTTATACAGACCCCAACTTGCAGTAAGGTTGAAAGCTGGTATCATAGCCTTTTCCTTGGTTTAAAGTAAGCACTGTGAATGTGTCACAATTTAAATAAGCTTCTTTTTCTCCTTACTAGAGGAGTCATATTTATTTTCTTGTGAATTGATGTTCAAGTTTTACAAATATAATTTTTTGGCTTCTAATCTGTTTATACGGTGAATTTCCAATGATAAACAGTCCCGGCATACTTAGCATAAATCCTGGTTGGTCATTACGTGCACATATTGCTTAATTTAGTTTTAAATGTTTTTTTTTTTTTTTAGGATTGTAGTTATATCAAGAAACAAAATCTCATATTTTTTTCTCATTTTTTGTTGTCAAGCTTTGATAACTAGGTTATATTAACCATAAAAGTGAATTTTTCTATGGAAAATCTTGTATAATTGGAACTATCGTTTTTGTGACTGTTCAGCAAAACTTGCCTATAAAACTTTCTAGGATTAGTGCATTTTAAGTTACTAATTCAAGATAGTAATTATTATAAGTCTCTTGATGTTTTCTACTTATTTTTGAATCATAGCTTTATGTTTTTCTAGAAAATAATCTATTTCATTTTTCATTTGTTCTTAAATTATTCAAGTTAATTATATAGCTTTATGTTTTTAAAAATATCTAATTCATCTAGAATTATGAAATATTGTTTTATTTTCAAAGTTTTTTTATTGCTCACTCTTCTAGGAGTTGATTGGTTTTTAAACATATGTAAGAAAAGTCAGTTTTTTAAAGAAAATCATTTATTTGTATTTTTCTTTTTTCTAGTTCATTCATTGATATTTTTGTCTTCTAATTTCCTGATTTAATATTTTATTATCTTTCTTTTAAAATCTTTTGTGTTGAATTCTTAGCTCATTAATATTTTTGTCTCTTCTGATGTATGCTTCAAAGGGTGTATTTTCGCACTAAGTACTACTTTAGCTACATTGCAAAATTTTGATACACATATAGTATTTCAATATAAGACTTAAGAGATGACGGAGAAACAGAAGATACTAAACAAAATAAACAAAATGACTCTAAGAAAGTTAATTTACACCTTCTTACCCTGGACTTATGCAATTTCACAGGTGAATTTATTTAAATCTTTAATAACAGATAATTAAATTTCAATTTAAATTGTTTTAGAATACTGAAAAATAAAAAACTTACCAATTTTTAAACATAAAAGTTGTAGAAAAATAGAAAAAATAAAAGTAAAAAAGAAGGGAAAAAGAAAGGACTTCAAATCTAAGACATTTCTATCAAATGAATATTGGTGTCAAAATTCAGGTGAAAATACCAAGAAAAGGAATATGGAGATATAGTAAAACAATTAAGTATAAAAATGAAGTTATTTCTAAGAATATAATGCATTTTTGACTTTAGAAGACCTATTAATATAATTTATCCAGTTAACATTTTAAGTGCAAATATTACTAGATATTTTCAATAGATGTTCAAATGATTTTTGATAATACATTTCTGAATAAAACACATTAGTAAAACAATAGAAGGAACTTTCCTTAGCATAGATATATACATATTTAACCTGATGCTTAGAGTAACAATTTCAGTATGATGTCTGTATAAGATTAAGAGTAATAAAAGACTCTCCACGATCGCCATTACCATTCAGTATTTTTATGGAAGTGCCAGTCACAAGCTAAGAAAAATGCAATAAGGAGAAATTTGGACATGAGTAGGCTAATCTGTCCATATTTGAAATATGACTATACTTTTATGGTAGTGGTGTCTGTGAATTATTTTTTTCTCTCTGATGCTTGGGCCGTCTAAACGTATGTCACTTTTGTAACAAGATTTTTTCCTGTTGGTAACTAGACCGTACCTAAAAGAAATGAAGAAATTTAGGCCTTGTGTTATGAACTAAATGATGCAAATTTGTAGTACTGCAGTGGTTTTAATTAAGGTAAAAATGCTATGAGGTTGGTACTTAGTAATGACATAAATAATGAGTAAACTATTTTTAATTGAACTGTTCTAGAATATTTAGAAATAAGAAAATTACCCTATTTTTTACTGTAAATGTAGGTAACAGGTACATATAAACAAACATGTATAAAACTTTTATAATATAAAAACATATAATGCTATAATACAAAAATTTAATATGCTGAAACATACTAAAATGTGTATGCAATGAATAAAACACATAGCTAACTGGAAAAAATGAGACAAAATGCAATAGGTTTGTCAAAGTGATAAGATTATGCTGATATTTTTCTTGTTGCAAAAAATATACTTACTATTGTTGAATCACATTTTCAATAAAATGCTCTAAAAATGATGGTATTTGTTATATGTCTATGTAGAAGGCTCAGGACCTTGACCTGTCATATTAAGACAAGCCCCTGCCTCCTAGGAACTGGAATGTATGCAACAGAGAAAAAGAAAAAAAATACAGTATTAACTTGCATTCATGTTATTATTTAATTTTATAAAAGATTATATGGACATGAATTATTCAATTCACTTATCAATACAATCTTTTCTATGCTGGCCATTCTCCTAGAGTGTAAGCTTTATATGAGCGAGGACTATGTTTGTATCTGCATCCCCTAGCCCCAATTCATTACTATGTATATGTCCTTGGACTGTTTTTTGGGATGAACAAGCCCTATGAAGTATGAAGAAGTGTTATTTATATGCCCCTGAATGAGAAACTTGTATTGCAAAGTTAATGATTTTGCCCCATTAAATGTTGTCAGGATTTTAACCCAACTTGTCTGATTTTATATTCACACCTCTATTAATGATATTATCCTTTTTTTCTTGTAATAATTAGCTAACTTATTATAACAATAGAAAACACACAGGGAGGCCGGGCGCGGTGGCTCACGCCTATAATCCCAGCACTTTGGGAGGCCGAGGCGGGTGGATCACGAGGTCAAGAGATCGAGACCATCCTGGTCAACACGGTGAAACCCCGTCTCTACTAAAACTACAAAAAATTAGCTGGGCATGGTGGCGCGTGCCTGTAATCCCAGCTACTCAGGAGGCTGAGGCAGGAGAATTGCCTGAACCCAGGAGGCGGAGGTTGCGGTGAGCCGAGATCACGCCATTGCACTCCAGCCTGGGTAACAAGAGCGAAACTCCGTCTCAAAAAAAAAAAAAGAAAACACACAGGGAATCTTGCAGCTTCTTGTTCAAAGCAAGTGTAAGCAGTGTGTGCATTTCAGAGGGGACAGAGATCATCAAAATTTGAAAAGCCTGGGAAGGCATTATGATGAAGTGAAGGATAGGAAGAGGGGAAGATTAAGATTAGATACCTTATATTTTCCTTCTCAAAATCTTTCATAATGTTCATACAAAATTTAAAAAAAACATTAGAGTATACGCTTGTTAACAGAAAGTTATTCCCTAGTTAATGAGACCTGTCAAAACTTGATGAGTTGATGCACAAACTGAAGTCAGCAAACAGGAGTTCAAATCTAGTTCAACTTTTCATTAACTTCTGACATTGGCCACGCAGATTAATTCTTCTTATCCTCAGATATCTCATTGGTAAAATATGAATGATAATATTTAAGTAAACAGGATTGCTATATTAAATAGATGTTTTTGCAAAGGCCCTATACATAAATATTTAGTCATTGTTATCTGCTGTTATTATAATTATCATTTATTTTCCTTTACATCTGTGCTAAATTTGGTCTTTCATAGATGAAGTAGAAGCTTGGTTTTTCTTAACACTATTTACGGTTATGTTTATTTTCTGTTCCCTTATGAGTTTTCCCTCTCTTATGAAACAAAAAAGATCTAGCCAGCACATATCAATTTCTAGTTAAGAAGACTTATTATGCCAAATAAAATTTAAAACAGGCATTGTACCCAGGGAAGGTGGAAATTGGAAAGAAAAAAGTAGATTGGAAATGATACATTGTGAAAACCAACCTGAATCAAGCTTTTCTCACTAAATATTGCATTCCCTCTAATTCAATTTTTATGCGTCCAGATAGGTATTTCTGATATGAATATTTCTAAGGCACTTCTTTTTAAGGTCCATTTATTTTATATATTTGAGTGTAGGGCTAAGTGCCCCACAGGGTTGTGGGGTGTCCCTTATGCTGTGCTGAGGCACAAGATCTGAGAACTAACGAGACAGGACACAGAAGTACAAGGAAAATTCAGCTGGGCTCAGGGGGCCAGGCCACCTATAAGCAGAGACAGGTGAGACCCCCAATGTCCAGAAGCATCTGTATTTATTGGGTAAAGGTTAGGGGGCAGGGTAGTGAGTGAAGTCATCTTTAAGGATAGTGATAGGGTTGTGAGCAATAAAACAAGGGGTCTACCCCCATTAGGTCACCTAGGCTATGTGGCGGACAGTAAGCAGCAAGGGGTCTATCCCCATTAGATCATTGAGGCAAGGAGGTGGGCTGTGTGCAGTAAGGGGTCCACCCCCATTAGGCCACTGAGGCATGGAGGTGGGCCGTGCACAGTGAAGATGGTGCAGTGTGCAACACCTCTATCTATGGGCATGCTACTCCTAAGAATATGTGTAGGAGGATGCTTAAGTCATTCAGCAGTGACAGAGCTGTCAAGGTCTACCGCCACCTACTGGCAGCTTCCAATGAATTCTATAGGAGGATGCTTTTGAGCTAGCACAGTAACAATAGCTGATAAAGTTCACAGTCACCAACGTGCAATTATCTGGAGGGGTTTTGAGCCCTCAGATGATCGAGGGATTGCCATTCTGAGGGCTGCCTTCCACAAGAACTGGAGCAAGGTCCTACAACTCCTTTATCAAGAGGAGTGGCTCTTGCCCCAAGCCTTCCATGCAGCGGGTATCTTTATGATACTGAACGCTGCTGCCTAGGCTATGGATTCTGGTCCTGGTATAACTGTTTTTCCCCTAAATCATGCTCTGCACCATGTCTGCTCCCTACATACTTCTGACTATAGGCTGCTCATTCCTTAATTCATGCTCCGTACCATGTCTACTCTAGGCATTCCTCCGATTATGAACCAAGATATAGTTATATAATAGGGAAATAACTGAGTGGTAAGATATTCTTTAGGCACTCATTCTATGAGCTAATATATGATTATATAGACAGCATTATATAAAGGGAAATAACTGAGTAGTTACACTATAAGCTGAGATATTCTTCAAGCCCTAATTCTATAAACTAATATAAACTAATATATAAAGGATTATATAAAAGGAAATACTGAGTAGTAATGCTATAAGCTGAGATATTCTTCAGGCACTAAGTGTGCCAGGATTCTGCTTAGTCTTCTTCCTCGGTGCCTATATGGGGGGTTACCCACATTTGGGAAGTGTCACTGATTACATTCAGTCCAAGAATCTGTTACTCTATTTGTGGCAGGGAATGGCCAAGACATAGTAATCAGCCTGATTAACTGGATGTCAACTCCACTTCCTTCTTAAGAATAGTTTCATAATTATCAATTTTGAGGGATAAAAAACTATCATATGTTCTAAATTTTGTGATATGACTCTTCAGTTTTATTGAGTTTCATTATAATGGCTTTATTGAACATTTTATGTGTTACCCTACACTGAGGAACAGCTGTGAAAAGATGAATAGATCAGAGATTCTACAGGCTATAGAATTACAAAAATAAAAAATGGCTAGAAAGGATAAAGGAAAGAATGGTGAGGGAAATATGTGAAAGAAAACCCTAAATGGATTAAACTACCTACATCAAATAGTGAATAAGAGGATTAAGAGAAAAGAGGGAATTTACCTTTTTATTAAAAAAGGAAAATGGTTCAAGACAAGGTTACAGATGCATTGCAACAAATAAGAGATTGAGTTTAAAAAATTTAAGTCTAAGAATAAAAGGAAACCTCTCAAGGAAGCATTAAAATAAAGAAAAATCAGAACAAGTGGTGGCAAATTGAATATGGAGAGTTGTAAAAGGTGTGTTCAATGTTAAATATGAGCACAAAAATAAATGAGTAGATTTGTCATTAAAATGTAGAGTTAAAAAAATTTCCCGGCCAGCTGCAGTGGCTCATACCTGTAGTGTGAGCCACACCTGCACTTTGGTAGGCCAAGGTGGGTGGATCATGAGGTCAGGAGTTCAAGACCAGCCTGGCCAAGATGGTGAAACCCCCATCCCTACTAAAAATACAAAAATTATTCAGGCATGGTGGTGGGCACCTGTAATCCCAGCTACTTGGGAGGCTGAGGCAGAGAATTGCTTGAACCTGGGAGGCAAAGTTTGCAGTGAGCAGAGATCATGCCACTGCACTCCAACCTAGGTGACAGAGAGAGGCTCCATCTCAAAAACAAAAATTTTCTTTGTGATAGATAATGGTTTTTATACATATTTTGTTCAGATGCTTACTTTATTTGCCATTGCAATTCACAAAATAAGTGTGTTTTTAATATTTGCTAAATTCAAAAGTGATCTCTAAATTTCAGAAAGAAATCAGGTATTCCAGGGCTTTTGTAGAAGCCCTCAGTGCTTTACTCACTTTTTGATTTGTAGGGAATTCATGAGCCCCACATTGAGCATCAGAATGTAGGGAGCCAGCCCTACATCACCCATGGGTACCCCAAGTTTGGTGGTGACAAAGGAATGAGAAAAAAGATTAAGAGAGACAGTGGGACCAGGGGGCCATCATTTGTTACTTTGGGGGAAAGAGTGAAGGACTCAAGCTCTGATCATCCACGCTATTTATTGATTACAATCACTGCGATCTATAGGATAGGGGTGGAGTGACGGTGGAGTGAATCCGTGAGACAGAACTGAATCAGTGGGCCGGAACTGGTGATTGATAACAGAATCTAAGGATTGATAACAGTGGTGGTTTGGGAGTTTCACCAAACAAGAACATGTGGTTATCTTTAGCTTATTATCTATATGCAGTTGGTGGAACTTGGGCCTTACAAGGAGCCTGCAAGTCTGGCTATGTGATAGTGCTACGAAGGGGTTTTACGTCCTTGAGCACGATGTTCATGGTAACAGAGCCGAGGTCACCCTGCACTGGAATATGAGGCCTTCCTCCTCAGAGGCTTCCTGCGGCCTTCCACAGTTTGTTGTTCCTTGTTTATATGTTACTCATAACCAATTTATGTAGGCACTCTGTAAGTCCTTTCTCCTTTACTGCTTTTCCCAACATTATTGACTACATGAGCTTGCACATAGCCTGTTTGTAATCCAAATGAAATGGTCTTATGCACAAACATATTGTTTTCAAGAAATGCCAGAACTTCTCTTTGACTGACTAAAGATTAATAAAAAGTGTTGTTTTAAAATCACATTTCTAATTTTTAATTTACGATGTTTGGTCTCTCCCTTTCCTCCTTTGATAAATAAGTCTGCTACGTTTCTTTATTTTTCTGGAGGTTTATGCAATATAATAATGATAAAATCTAAATAACACAGCAAATTGATGTTACAAAAGGAAAATATTCATTTTTAATTTATTTTTATGATGATTAGGGTTTCTAATTCATAGGAAAGCATTCCTTTGCATCAGAAACTCTATCATTGTGCCTGCTGAATTGTACATCAGTGAAGTACAATTCTCTACTCACTAAGAGAATGAGTGAGGTGGCATGTGGTGTAGATCCATAGCATGTAAGAAAACATACACATGCTTCCTGTTAATAATGTAATGTTAAATACTAAAATACAGGGTATTTACATTGAATGCCAGTTTTGTTTACAGCAGATTTGCTGGTTCAGAAGGGAACAATTGATGCGCTTAAATTCTTTTACTTCTTGAGTTACCCTTATTTCTCTTTTGTCCTTTTTCCCAAACTGATTTTATGTGCAGGAGCTATCGGGATGAATTTGTTGGCTTTTCTACTTGTAGGGTCCTGGATACCTTTTAGTAAATTGACACTATTTACATCTCTAGTGGCCTCTGTTCTATTTCTAGCTATTCAGAGAAAATTTGCCAGTTACAGTTTTGGTACCCTAGAATTCTCTCACAAAGATAAGAAGTAGTTTATTGCTTGGTTTCAACTGTTGTTAAGTATTTAAATATTCACATTTTCTTACTTCTTAGGAAAAGGAAAATTGGCCTTTCTTAGTATACCCGGTTTCTGCCCTTATTTTTTTTTTCTTGGATTCAGTCTGTAATTATACATTTCTGTTTTACATCATCTGGATATATCTTTTCTTGTATCATTTATTGATTCTATAAAAGTCTGCTGTGTTTAAGTTTGAAACAGAATAGAACATATGTATGTTTTATGTATATTACATTGTTTTCTTGTGAGTTTATTGTTAATAAGGCTTTTACCTTCTGGGTTGTTGGATTGTTGCAGGCTATGGCAATTATGTATGCAACAAGAGCTTATGTATTCTAATCAGTATTTTTTTTTTTAGACATTGTGAGAAATGATCTTAACAATTATATATTACAGAGAAACAGTTTTCTAGAAAAACAATTGGATTAAAAATAAGGCAGTCTAGGAGGATCATCATAAAATAAAACATCAAAATGAGAAACTGAAACAGAGGAACAACTATTTATAGATGATACTGTTTGTAATGAGTTTCTAGCCACGGCAAAAATTTATGTTTCTGTCTCTCACTAAACTATGTTAAATATTGTGCAAATTCCCTGTGATTTTGTATCTGTTATTTCCTTTGCCTGTCTTAACTAGCTTTCGATATAGCATAGATCACTATGTAAATTTTAACTAGTAGCAGAAGTGTGCACTATTTGAGCCTCAGTTATTAGTTTGTTTTATGAGAGAAAATTCCTGACTACTTCTAGGAAGTAAAACGTGGCTGTTTTCTAGACAGATTAGCTTTGGGCACCTGTGTGTCAATAAATGTGGGTACCAAGCCTTGGTAGAGGCAGCGCTTCCTCTAGCTCCCTGTATGACCCTGACCTTTACCCACACAATCATGTGCCAACCCTCCCCCACCGGACTCATATCTCCCTGACATTTTCACTAATAAAAATGATGGTTTGTCATCTAGATTTTTCTGGTTTGGGGTACCTCAAAATTTTCCACTAAGTTCAAATAATAGAGAGTTGGACTTAAGTTTGAAAGATTAATTTTTTTTAAGTATATGTCCCTATCTTAGATATAATCACACACATATATCTGTAGGTTTTAGATATTAATCATTGTTCCATAGAAAATATTTTCTATATAAGCCAATTTCTTTATTTGTTCACCTACTATATCTCTTACTTCTGTACCCTGGTCATACTTAAATTTAAACTACATTTTTGTTGGTAAAACCATTTCGTGTCTACTGAGGGAAAAAAAATGAAAAGTCGACCTTAAAATTCTATAATGCATAATTTACCCATGATCTTAAGTGTATCCCCAAACACTCTGAATTTGTAATATTTGGGCCAGCTAGATAGAAAGAAATGACTAAAATTGTTCGCATTCATTTCTGTAAATGAAATGTAAATTAAGGTATGTGCTCTGTGGTCATTATGGTACAGTGTTGTGAATGTAATTTTAAAATTCATTCCAGAAATTTTGTATACTTACACATTTGTTAAGCCTTTCCTTAGTAAGTTATCATTTAAAATTGTACATGTTTAGAAGGAAAACTTCAGAAAAGCATGTAGTATATTGATTATGCTACAATAAATTCTCATGGTGAAGGATTCTCCTGGTATACTTCATCACTCATACCAAAAACAGCTTTCTACAGTGGTAGTAAAATACATACAAAGCTCAGAGTTGCATGAATGTATAAAAAGATGAGAGAAAAATTACAGAGACAGAGTCTAGATGAGAAGGTCGGGGGCCAGAAAACTGTTCTGTTTCTAGATAAATGGCAGTTGCAGTAGATACTGCAGATCTTTGGTAAGGCTCATAATGGAATGACATCCAATTTCTTTATAGATTTACATTGTACTGATTCATATATTAGCAAATTAGGAAGTGTGACAACAGGTGCAGTTGTAGGAGGATGGTGGTTGATGGAGGGTCTAATTTAATTTGAACTTTGAATAACTGTAGGCAAGAAGAAGAAGAATCCTTGTAATTAATATAAAAGTTTGATAAAAGGAAATGTCTATTTTTAAATGCAAGTGTGAAACTTAAAAGATAGTAGGGCAGAGGAGAGAATTAACTAATAAAGCATCAGAAGCAGAAAAGAGAACAGCTGGGATTAAAATCGATATGCTTTGGTCATGTTTAGCCAAGTGTTTTGCCAGTTCTCTATGTGGATGAATTCTGATTAAGACCAGTGTTATGGTATACAACACTGTCCCCTAATGACCCTGGACCATCAAGCGCTGTAGACCATCATGTGATCTAGGGTCATTATGGCACAGTGTTGTGTATGTAATTTTAAAATTCTGT
Source organism: Sapajus apella (assembly GCF_009761245.1). Classification (NCBI taxonomy): domain Eukaryota; kingdom Metazoa; phylum Chordata; class Mammalia; order Primates; family Cebidae; genus Sapajus; species Sapajus apella. The sequence goes on from NW_022437007.1 coordinate 510,417, forward strand.
ATACAGAACCAATGCATATCAGTAGGTTCATTTTATGTGTATTTGCCTAAGTTAATTTATAAATAGTACCTATGATTTATTACCAATTGTGAGTTCAGGTATTCTTCACTAATTATTTCTTTTATCATAAAATTCACAGTTAGAGAATCTTTTTAGCTATTTTTATAAATTGATTATGAAAATGACAATGACTATAGAAATTTTGGAGACTATAGCAGCGAGAACAGTGCTGCAGGCCACTTACTGCAGTGTTTCTCCAAGCATATCCATGGACTAACCTCAGTAAAGGTTTTAGAAAGGCTAGGAAAATGTGAATCCCTGTCTCAGAAGAACTCTTTGGGTGGAGCTGAGAAATCTACATTTAATCAACTTTCTGGGTGATACCTATGTACATGGAGCTACAACTTCATAGACACCGTTGGCGTAAAGCCTACTTCTGCTCAAATATGAACCCATTCCATCGGCAAGCAGTAGGAATTTTGTTTTGTCTGAGTTTTCTTCTAAACACTTCTCCCTCCATCTATTTTAAAGCGAAAAAAAAAAAAAAAAAAAACATAAGAATCTCCAAATAGCAGGAATGCCTGTTATGGATTTTTTGGAAACCGAGAATTCCCCTTCACTCAACAGGGAGTCAGATGCCTAAGAGTCCACCCTGTCTTGGAAACATCGCAAGGTGGCCACCTACGGTATCAAATATTTTGCAAAATCTGGATTTCTTTTTCTTTTTTGCCAGTGGATACAGCTGGAGGCTTTTATCTTGCAGACAAAACTGGTTGGAGAAAAGCCAGTGGCTCTGTTGGGTCACACAATTATTATGATGCTCTTGTTAATGATTACACAAGGACAATGAATGAGATGAGCTGGGACAAGTGCTGCTGTAATAGGTGCATGATACCTGCCTGGCATGCTGATTGCATGAGTGTTCCTGGGGGGTGGTGCTCACATGCCCTACTAGAATATAACGCTCTCTAGAATAATATCATTTTTAATTTAAAAAGTCTCTATCTGTGTTTCTCAGGTTTTTGTGTGAATCACAGTCACCTTTAGAACTGCTAAAACCCAGATTTCTGGACCCTACTCCCAGAGGTTCTGACAGTTTAAATGAGAACACAGCCTGTCATTTTCCTAGAGGCTTGTGTTCACCAGAGAGATGGACGTACAGGTGGTAGCCAAAATGTAAGCACATATATTACAGCACAGTCAGTGTTTATAAGGACATAAAAAAATCGACATTGTTGCAGCAGATAACTTACTATGATAACAATAAATAATTAAGCACTGGAAGATGGCTTAGTTACTTTATTAAAGCGGGCAGATTGAGATGGCAGCATAAAAACAATAAGAATATTCTGTTGTTGATTAAACTGTACATTCACTTTCCTATATAGAGTACGGATGATGAAATTCTGTGATGTATATACAGCATATTAGGAGTAAGGACTTCAGATGAGTTTATCTAGGCATCATACCATAGGAAATGTCTCTTTCTTCTCAATAGAGGAAGCAGCTCAGGGATTCATCTTGCAGTGTAGCAGAAATAGTAGCTTGATGGAAGGATCTCACTTCAGATTTGCTGAAGTTTGTTCAGAACTTTTAAATGCATCAGACAATTCTGAAAACAGGGGCAAATGAGAGAAAGAACAAATTCTTCCCCAAACATTCTTTTGTGAATAAATAGAGTGCTATCTCTCAGAACCACCACACACATGCAATGACACACATCACTGGAGTTAACAGAGTGCTAAAAGCATGATGCGAATGGCCACATCTTCCAGACATTCTCTAACATCTTGATGCAAAGCAACAGAATTGCTTTCCTATTACATGTATCTAGTGCACTAGAAATGTTTACTCTGAAATCCAAAATAAAACAAAAAATTTTGTTTTGGTAATTTATTAGGTTTTTCAGAGTAATAAGAGAAAAACCTTTCTTAAATGGATTGAGGTATCATAATATATTATCATATGTTCCTCCACATATTTTAAAGAAAAACATCACTGTTATAAAAAGACATGAAAAAATGAAATGACCTTTGGAGTTTTCTTTTATATTTTTATGCTTTAGGTTTTTTTTGAGTATAGCTGCTCAATCTCCAATATTATCAGTAGTTGGAAAAGCTGGTTTTTAAAATAATAAATGCTATTCTGTAACTTTTATTTCATGAACTATTCTGAACTTGGTGTAATAGAAACCACATTTCATTTTCTTGGGATACTGTTGATAATATTAATCCAATTACAACCTGATGATTTTATTCACTAACTTTCTTCTTTAAAGATAGCTACTTAAATGATAAACTACTTAAGTTAACCAGGTCTACCAATGACCATTTACCCAGAGTAATATCTCCTTTCAGTTTCTTTTTATTCTGTTTATGTCCCCAGAGCAAAATTCATGTTGAAAATGTCATTTATTTCTGTAAAACTAATTTCACATATCCTGTTTAATACATTCCAGTTTGAAATTCTTGCTATTCTGTTTCTTATCTCAGTTTTTTTCTTAAACTGAGCCAAAGTTTCTTCTAATTCTCTGGTGCAAAGAAAACTTCCCTGGATGGCTCATATTCAAAGTAAGTTGACTAGAGACTTTCTTTTTAGCATTTATGTCTCCTGGTGACATTGTCAAGTTCAAGCCTTCCCCTTTATTGCCCCTGTCTATTTCTAGGCATTCCAAGAGGATGCTGTGGTCTCCTGGTATATGTCCAAATCTTCATTACCCTATGGGGTCGGTCTGAGTCAGTCTGGGAAGTGAAGCTTACCTAGCAGAAGTGGCTCTACAAAGCCTCCTTTGACTCATGTTGGGCTCTGGTTGCGTAATGTGGCCTGATTATTGTAAGCTCCAAGTTTCTGTGGAGGAAACTTTCTCACCTTCCTAAAGAGTGATTTATCTTGTATTTATTAGGAAAAATGGCCACAGTATATAATTTCTCTTATGTTTTTCTCCTTGTCATCTGTCACCTGATCACTGAAAATCTGCAGCTCTGTGGGAGAATCTGAAACTGTTTCTGATGATGTTTCTTTCTAGAAAATGGATGTTTTCCATTTCTTCTGAGGTTTGGGGGGAAATTTATTTCTTAAAAACCTATTTTGTACAGACTCAAAACCTAGCTGAAGGTTTTATGTGGTTGGTCTTGGGGAGGACAGAAAGAAGCTGTTTTAGTTTCAATAAATCACAAGTTTTTATCAATTGACACTTCAGTACTCATTATAAAATAATAACATACATTTTTACAATGCCTTCATTGTTATAAGATTGTCATTTCTTTCTACCCTGAAAATTCACTATATTCAGAATTATTCTCTTAAGTGTATTTTATTGCATTATATGTATGTTTTTAAATTGGCAATTCTTATTATCTTACATAGGTGTGGTAGACTGAATAATTCCCTCCTAATTCAAAACCCTCATTTCCTATGCACTGAACTTGTGCATGTTACTTTGTTTAACTAAAGTGACTTTGCACATATTAAATTAAGGATCTTGAGATGGGGAGATTATTCTGGATGTGGCAAACTGTAATCACAAAGATCTTTATAAGAGGGAATCAGGAAGAACCAGACTCAGGAAAAGAAATGTGATGGCAGAAGGACAATGAAGTGATGAGCTTTGAAGACAAAGGAAGGAGCCACAAGCCAAGGAATCTAAGTGGCTACCAGAGCTGAAAAGACAAAAATCCAGATTCTCCCCTCACAGTCTCGAAAATGAATGAGCCCTGGTCACACTTTAGCTTGCTGAAACTGATTTTGGACTGCTGAGCCCCTTGAATTGTAAGATAAAACATTTGTGTCGTTTTAAACCACTAGATTTTTATTTACTAATTTTTTTTTAAAACGTATTTTAGGTTAAGGAGTATATATGCAGATTTGTTATATAGGTAAACTTGTGTTGTGGGTGTTTGTTGTACAGATTATTTTGTCACTCAGATATTAAGTCTAGTACCCATTAGTTATTTTTTTCTGATCCTCCCTTTTCTCCTACCCTCCACCCTCAGGTAGGCCCCAGTGTCTATTGTTCTCTTCATATGTGTCCATGTGTTCTCATCATTTAGCTCCCACTTGTAAGTGAGAGCATGATAAACTACTAAGTTTTTTCTAATTTGTGCAGTAATAGAGAACTAATACAATGGGCATAAGTGTTAATAATACTATTGGACTAGCTTCTTCCAAATAAGGACGGATAACATTTTACTACTCTACTTTTGTATATGAAGCTAGATTGGCACACATTGTTTTTTCTTTTTCTTTTTAGTTAATAAGAAATAATTATACATATTTATAGGCTACAGAGTGATATTTTGATACATGTATGCAGTGTATCGTGATCAAATTAGTAATTAGCTTATCTATCATCTCAAACATTTATTATTTCTTTTTAGTTGGGAAGATTCAAAATCTTCTCTTTTAGCTTTTTGAAAATATACAATTAATTATTATTAAATATATTCATCCTACTGTGTCATAGAACACTAGAGCTTACTCTTCCTATCGAGCTGTGATTTATTTCCATTAACAAACTTCTCCCTACCCTCTCTTCCCCCAAACCCTTCCCACTCTGCTAACCTCAATTCTACTCTGAACTGTACAAACTTAACTTTTTTTTGGCTCCCACATATGAGTAAGAATGTGCAGGATTTATTTTTCTGATGGTATGCCTGATTTTAAACATAGACGTTTTCCACAGTGAGTCAGCATACGTACAAATATCCATATGCACATCCACATACATATACATCAGTATACAATACCATGATTATGAGAGTAAAGCACCTTTTTCTTTTCTTAGGTTATTAAAAATATGCATGTGTTTGTTTAAATATGTGTGCTTCTTATGTACTTAAATATGTTTTATATGAATTATGAACATTACAAATTAATCCTCACAGCTATACAAAATATGTACTGTGACCTCAATTTTATAATGAAGAAACTGAGGCTTAGTTGACGAAAATCATACAATCATAAGTGATACAGTTGAAATTCCAGTTTTCATGTTTCTGACTTCAAAAGCCAAATGTTTGTTTAACCTCTATGTTATAATGTGTTCTGTATGTTCGAAATCTCTTGACAAATTTTGAACAATTTGAGTGGATAAGTTTAAATGCCATCATTACATCTGACTTTCCTTTTTCACCTCAAGTGCTGAAGAAATATTTTTCCATCTTCCTCCTTATTTCTTTCTTCATATTATATTCTTTTATAGGTAACTGCTATGTGCTGATAAATATCCTTGTAAGTATAGTGATTTTGATTATGATATTCAAGTCCTATAAATTACAGAGTACTTGAAGTCTTATGAAAACTTTTACTCTCTAAAATTGTATTAATTTCAGAAGCATTCCCATAAAAGGACATGAAAACTATAATATTGGACAAATACTAGAAGATAAGTACTGTATTTTAAAAAGGATATATACTAGAAAAAATACCACCAGGCTTTCTTATATAAAGACTGGTAGTTCTGAATGAGATTGTTATCAGAAAAAAAGACTACTTCAAAATTGAGAGATGTTGAGTAGATGATGGTTTGATATTATTAACTTTAGGTTTTATTTTAACCATACTTTTGGAGATGAGAGGAATAAAAATGCAGAGGTATTGTAACTTTCTTCAGATTTAACTTGTATTCAGGAGATGAAGCAGAAAACATTCTTGGAGTTCATAGCACTTTGAGAAGTAGAATTAACTTTCAATTCATTTGTATCGTTTTTAAGAGGATATACATTACATACCATGAAGATAAATATGAATTTATGAGTCAGGGCAGATCTATTTTGGTAACTGAAAGGTTGATAGTCAGAATGGACTCCACAGTTCTGGTAGGAAGAGGGGCTAGTTTTCCCTCCGCCACCATTACCCGACCCTGTTCAGTGTGGATCAGTACCATCTCTGTCTGATGGGAAATGTAAGCCTTCCCAGATAGAAGAGATTCTTTCGTTATACAAAAGCATTGCTTAACCTTAGAACCTCAAAGCAAGTTGTGCTGACTATGAATTAACTGTCTTCACTAGAATATGAGACACTCTAAATCAGGGAGCTTATCTGGCTAATTCTTTTTTTTCTTTTTTTAGTTGTGCTTTAGGTTCTGGAGTACATGTGCAGATCATGCAGGGTTGTTGCATAGGTACATACCTGGCAAGGTGGTTTGCTGCCTCCATTCTCCCTTCATCTATATCTGGCATTTTGCCCCAGGTTATCCCTCCCCAGCCCCCACTCTCCCCCCCACTCTGTCCCTCCCCTAGCACCCCTAACCGGGGCTAATTCTTAGTGGTATTTCCTGTATCTGGAAGAATGCATGCAATATAGTAGTGTTTCAGTAAATCATCTCTGAGTGTGTATAGATGAATTGACCAAACATCCCCTGCCATGGAGACCTTATTTCCAGGCAAGATTAATATCTCCTGCTTTTGCTTTTTTTTCCATAATGCTTGTTGTTATTATTAATTCATCCTCTGTCCATAGTTTTATTTCTATTTAGAAATGATATTGATGTTAACCTCCCATGGACTTTAGAGCCCTATGCTTCTGGAGATCCATCTCTAAGCCTTCTTAGAAAGAATATCAGTATGTTCTCTGCCATTTGGGTTCTTCATGTAGCACCAAGGAGAGCCACATCTACTTAAAAACTTTGGCTTCTCATGTCAGGGAACAAACCATGAAAGTCAAAAGAAGTTTGGATTAGATAAATCCCAACATTAATGTAGAATTAAAAGAATTGTGTTCATAAAAATTAAATAAATAAATATCGTCTATTTTTCATACCTTTTTGGAGTGAATCAGGATGAATCTTTCCTCCTTTCTCCCAAAAGAAAGTTTATAAATCAATATTGCCTGAAATGCACTATGGGCTGCTGAGCGAACTCTATGCTTTTAAGTAAGACTGATCTTCTACAAGAAAAAAGTCAAGCACACTCTTATTGATAAACATGTCTAGATTTTATCTCTTCCTCTTTCACCTGCTTCTAGAAAATTGCAAACATGTCAAATTTCCACCACCTCCCATAGGCAGATATACAATTTCTTTTTCATTTAATTTATGCTTATTGTTTAATTCTACCTGCCCTCTCTTCTCAACTAAATTTTTAAGTCTGATAGAATTAGGAAAAGATTAACTTCTTAAATGCTAAGTATTGATATACTTTTTAAATGCTATGTACTGACAAAATGAAAATATGTAATAAATGGCATTAAACATCATGAACACAAACATTTTCTATTCACTTTAAATAGCTCTAAAATAGATATTTTTCATTTTGTTTCTTTGAGCCTCTTGGTTTTTGTGTCCAATTTACCCTACAATCTCTAAATTAATGTCCATGAAATACAAAACCTCCTGGTGACTGCAGAACTCAAAAATAACAATTTTTCCTCAGTCCTGTTCTCCACTAAAGAGCTATTAAGAGTTTTAACTGATGTTTTATTTTGAGAACTAAGATTAGGAATGTTTTGATTATTCTAAAAAATGGCAGCACAGTGGATATCTTAGAACTAAATAATTAGCGCATTTTGGGAAAGGGAACAAGTTGCCTTTTAGTAATATGATAAATTAAAAGAAAATAAAAATAGCTAAGAACAGGCAAAGGAAATAAAATAAACCTTGAATTTAACATGAGGCAGAGGATACGGTAAGCCCCTTGGCTGAGTGGGATAATAGAGGAGAACATCTGGCCTCTTTACCTAAAAGAGATACTTGTTTCTGGCACAGAAAAGAATTTACCTGATTCTTCATTGTTCCTGCTCTGCAGGCCATTTTCCAGCCATGCGAGTCACCAGAGGTAGTCCTAGTTCAGTAGCATTTGGAAGGAAAAATAGAAATAAAATCTGGCACCTCTGACAATGAAAAGTGATGGATTAAATACAAATAAGGATATTCAAAAGAGGTTTTCTAGAATAGTACATCATTTCTTTATTCAGCTTAGTTCATATTCAAGTTTTTTTTTTAACATGTTCTTTATTTTATTTGTTTGACGAATGTGGAGCACCAACTATGGCTGCTTGGATTCAGTTCAATGTGCTTGGGAAACGCCAGCATATAAGCAGAGGTCCATTTCTTTCCAGCACACACTCACTCAGAGAGAGGGGAGCCCCAGTTGTGAATGCCAGGATAAAATGAATTTAAAAAATCTAGTCTGGAAATGAGAAGGCTGATACATGAGTCTAAAAAACAGGGAATTTTCTAAATTAAAGAATTAAATTATTTTGTGTTTATATTTACATTTTTTCCTAAAGATGTCAAAAGAGGGTTACTCCCGACTCATTTAGGTATGATGAAAATCACTATAAAGTATATGGCTCTCAGAAATCTGCATTCATTCATTCATTCATTCAACAAATTAAAACTGTGCTACCTGATACTTGTGCTAGGTGCTGTGCAATAAAGCCATTGTTTAATTCAGTAGCATCTCTGAAATGAAAAGAATAAGCATTTTTTTCATGTTTTAGTGTTTATAAATAAATATATGGACATACACATGCAGGTTTGAGAAACATCGGCGTTTGTCAGGACCATTCATTACTGGGTTTGGTACTACAGTTATCAAGAGGCAAAAGGTGAAGACCTGGCCTCCAGAGCCTTTCAGTCTAGCAATTGTGATGTATTCTTTAAAGACTGAATTATGCAACCAGTGCAACTCAGATTTATCTGCTCTTCAAGAAACAGTGGATTGTAAAGAATTATAAAAATAGTTTCTTAAAGTATAGAGATTTTTATTTTTACCATGTCAGTGGTTCCACCTATTCAATAACATTTGGCTTCTGTACATTTACGAATGTAAAATCCTAGTTATCCCAGTATTTCTTTTGTCTCTTTATTACTTGAGCTCAACTCCTAAGAGACTCATTTGCTATATCCTGATATACCTAGGGCATTATCTGTTTAGCTCTGTTTAGCTCATTTACTCAGAGCTAATGAGAACAAAGTCTCAGTTCTGATACTCATGTGGTCGTGAGCTGCACGTTTGCTGCCTCAGCTCTTAGCCAGAGTGGTGAATTTATTTTAGTAGCAATCAAACCATTGGCCTGAAAAAAATTCATTTTATTGTTAAAAATGTGCTTTATGTAAATACCTGATCTTCTTTATTTATTCAGTTACTAATAAAGGCATTATGAATGATTTTATTATAAGTCATTAAAATGGGCTTTGGTATATCTCTTATTAAATTCTTCAGAAAGTTTCCAATATTTACAATGCATTATGAGGTTATGGAGTTTAGGAGTGCCTAAGTGTTGGCAAAAATTAGAAAAAAAGAAATAACTTTGAAAACCAAAAGCCAACAGGAGATGATAAAATAACACAACTATATCTAGTAGGGAAGGCAAAGTCCAACAACAATATTTAACATTGACGAGAGTTCACAGTAAAGTATTCAGCAAAGTCAAATTTGCATGATGCATTAGTTACAGAAGAAATTTAAAGTTTATTTTATTCTTTTAAATTTATTATTATTATTATTCTGTTTGAGACAGATTCTTGCTCAGTTACCCAGACTGGAGTGCAGTGGTAATCTTGTCTCACTGCAACCTCCACCTCTGGGTTGAAGTGATTCTCATGTCTTAGCCTCCATGGTAGATGGGATTACAAGCATGCACCACCACACCCAGCTAATTTTTGTATTATTAGTAAAGACAAGACAAGGATTCACCATGTTCCCCAGGCTGGTCTTGAACTGCTGGACTCAAGCAATCTTTCGGCCTTGGTGTTCCTCAGTGCAGGGATTACAGGCCTGAACCACTGTGCCCGGCCATATTTTTTATTTTTTGATTGACAAATAATAATTGTACTCCATATTCATGGAGTACATAGTAATGTTTTAATACATACAATGTATAGTGATCAAATCAAGGTTATTAGCATAGCCATCATCTCAAACATTTATTTATTTGTGTTAGGGGTGTTCAATATCCTCGTAGCTATTTGAAAATATATATTATTGTTAACTATAGTTATTCTACAATGGTATAGAGCACTAGAACTTATTTTTCCTATTTAGCTATAACTTTGTGGCCTACTGATTATATAAGTGACTAGCATAGTGGCTTAGCACTAGTGTGAACTAGGGTGAACTTTTTAATTCACAGTGTGAACTTTTTAATTACTATTTGCCAGAGATAAAACCTCATTAATGAGCCTGTGAATGAATTGATTCTGGTTATGAAGAACAAAAGTTTTAAATTACAAAGCACAAAAGACTCCTTTAATCTAACCTTCAGTTTCTTTAATTTGTACTGCCTGCTTAGGTTGGTTCAGGATGGGTGTGTTGCTTGCTATTTTTAGTTTTATTTTTTGTGTATATGTTAAAAGATGGACAGAGAGGTTAGGTTTTGCCAAAGTTAATAGTTAAGTACCATAACAAGACAAAAAATAGTTCACAAGCTCCAAATTCATTTCTGAATGCTAGTCCTTTAAGGATAGTTGCCTTTCTAGATCCTCAGTAAATTTACTTTTTATCATTTGGTTTCACTCACCCAAATAACACAGAAGAGTGTTGACACAGAAAATTAAATATACAAAAAATCAAATTTTATCAGTGAATGTAAAGTCTTCACTGTAGTTTTCAAAAGTGCTGACCAAAACACACACACACACACACATACACACACACTCACACAGACATGTAAGATAAAGTTTTCACTTTAGTTTTCAAAAGTGCTGATCAATACATACATATACACATATACACATACACACACGTGCATGCACACACACATATTCTTTTCTGAAGGAAATACACACACACAAGAAAAGTCTTCACTTTAGTTTTCAAAAGTGCTGACCCAAAACACACATACACACACACACACACACACATGCATGCGCACAAACACACATATTCTTATTTTCTGAAGGAAATACTGATCAATAAACAGAATTTTTAAAAAACTTTTTTTTAGATTTAGGGATACACACAGAGGTTTGTTGTGTAGGTTAACCTGTGTAACAGGGTTTAGTGCACAGGTTTTCACTGCAATACTAAGCCTGGTACCTGATGGGTTTTTTTCTGATCCTCTCCCTCCTCCTGCTCTCCACCCCCAAACAGGTCCTGGTATCTGTTTTTCCCTTCTTTGTGTCCATGTATACTTAGGGCTTAACTTCCACTTATGAGTGAGAACATGTAGTATTTGGTCTTCTGTTCCTGTGTTTGTTTGCTTAGGATTATGGCCTCCAGCACTATCCATGTTGTGCAAAAGACATGCTCTTGTTCTTTCTTCTGGCTACATAGCATTCCATGGTATATATGTACTAGATTTTCTTTATCTAGTCTACTGTTGCTAGGCATTTAGGTTGATTCCATGACTTTGTGACTGTGAATAATGCTTTGATGAAAATATGTGTGCATATGTCTTTATGGAAGAACAGTTTATATTCCTTTGAGTATGTGCCCGATAATGGGACTGCTGGGTGAAACAGTAACTCTGTTGTGAGTTCTTTGAGAAATCGCCACGCGACTTTCCACAATCACTGAACTAATTTACATTTCCATCAGCAATGTATAAATGTTTCTATTCCTCTGCAACCTCATCAACATCTGTTATTTTTTGACATTTTAATAATATTCATTCTGACTGGTGTGAGATGGAATCTCATTGTGGTTTTTATTTGTAATTCTCTTATGATAGTGATATTGAGCCATTTTTCATATGGTTGTTAGCTGCTTGTGTGTCTCCTTTTGAAAAGTCTGTCATGTCCTTTGCCCACTTTTTGATGGGGTTATTTGTTTTTTGCTTAATTTGTTTAATTTTCTTACAGATTCTGAATACTAGACATTTGTTGGATGCATAGTTTGCAAATATATTCTCCCATCCTGTAGGTTGTCTGTTGATAGTTTACTCTGTTGACAATTTCTTTTACTCCGCAGAAACTCTTTAAATAGAACCCATTTGTCAATTTTTATTTTTGTCACAATTGCTTTTGGTGAACAGACTAAAAAAATTTCCTCAGCTTTATGGAGATATGATTGACAAGTTAAAATTGTATATATTTAAGGTGTACAAAGTAATGTTTTGATATATGTATACATTGTGAAATGATTACCATAATCAAGCCAATTATCATATCCATCACGTCACAGTTACCACTTTTCTCAATGTGTGTACTGATAATACTTAAGAGTTACTCTCTTAGCAAATTGAAAGTATAAAATACATTATTATTAACTATAAACATCAAGCTGTACATTAGATCTCCAGAACTTTTGTCCATTTTCTGGTCATGTGTCTTTTTTTGCTCTGAATTTTGTGATTTTCTTATATATTTTAGATATTAACTTTTTATTGGATATGGGATTTGCAAACATTTTCAATGTAGAAATCTTTTACCTCCTTGGTTAAATTCTTGTTTTATTCTTTTTGATGCTAATGTAAATGTGACTGTTTCCTTAATTTCTTTTTGGGACATTTTGTTTTTAGTGTATAGAATGCAACAAATTTTTGAATGTTGATTTTGTAGTCTTCAACTTTATTGAATGTGTTTCAGAGTTTATAAGGATTATGTCATTTGCAAACAGGGTGCTACAGTCTGAATGTTTGTGTTCCCTTATAACTTATATATTGAAATCCTCACTTCAACATGATGGTATTAGGATGTGGGCCTTAAAGGACTAATTGGGTCATAGGGGCAGAGCTCTCATTAATGGCATTAGTGTGCTTATAAAAGAGGCCCTAAAGAGACCCTTCACCCCTTCCACCATATGATGACACAGCAACATGATGCCATTTATGAGGAAGCTGACTCCCATGAGTAACAAAAATCTGTCTTGGTCTTGGACTTTCCAGTCTCCAGAACAATGCAAAATAAACTTCTGTATTTAAGCTACCCAATTTATAGTATTTTGTTTTAACAACTCAAGTGGACTAACACAGAGAGACAATTTTACGTGTATTTTTTATTCAGATGCCTTTTATTTATTGTTCTTATGTAATTGTTCTGGCTAAGACTTTTAGTGCCATGTTAAATAGAAATGTCTCATTCTTGTTTGATCTTAGAAGAAAATCTTTCAGCTTTTTACTCTTGAATATGCTTTTTTTTTTTTTTTTTACTTTTGATATAAGCTGGTTGTTTGCCATATATGACATTCCTATACCTAATTGATTCAGAAAAAATGGTTGTGAAAAAATGTGAAATTTTTTTCAAATACATTTTCTGCATCGATTGAGATGATCAAATGATTTTTATTATTCATTTTTTTAAAGTGGTGTATCACATTTAGAGATGTACAAATGTACCATCCTTGCATCCCAGGAATAAATTCTACTTGATGAAGGTATATTATACTTATAATGTACTGTTGAATTCAGTTTGCTAATATTCTGTTGAGGATTTTTGCACCTAGGTTCATCAGGGATATTGACCTGTAACTTTTTTTTTTTTTTTTTTTTTTTTTTGTAGTGCCCTCAACTGTGTTTGGTATCAAGGTAATGTTGGCCTTAGAAAGTGGATTTGGGCTCAGTGCAGTGGTTCCCATCTGTAATTGCAGTACTTTGAGAAGTCGAGGCAAGCAGATTGCTTGAGCCCAGGAGTTTGAGACCACCCTGGGCAACATGGTGAAAACCTGTCTCTACTAAAAAATAAAAATAAAAATAAAAAAATTAAAAAAAAAAAAAGGCCAGGCCTGGTGGTTCATGCCTGTAATCCCAGCACCTTGGGAGGCTGAGACAGGAAGATGACCTGAGGTCAGGAATTCGAGACCAGCTTGGCCAAAGTGGTGAAACCCCTTCTCTACTAAAAATAGAAAAATTAGCCAGGTATGTTGGTAGGTTCCTGTAATCCCAGCTACTTGGGAAGCTGAGGCAGGAGAATTACTTGAACCTGGGAGGCAGGGGCTACAGTGAGCCGAGATTGAGCCACTGCACTCCAGCTGGGTGATAGAGAGAAACTTAGTTTCAAAAAAACACAAAAAGGAACAAAACAAATAGCAAGGCCTGGTGGCATGCAGTTTGTAGTCTCAGCTGCTCGAGAGGCTGAGGTGGGAGGATGACTTCAGCCCATGAGACAGAGGTTGCAGTGAGCCTGGGTAACAGCAAGACCATATCTCAAAGGAAAGGAAAAGAAAGAAAAATGAGTTTGGAAGTGTTCCCTCCTCTTTGGTTGAAGAGCTGGGGAAGGATTGATATTAATAACTCTTTAAATATTTTGTAGACTTCACCAGTGAAGGTATAGGACCCTGCCTTTTTCTTTTTTGGGAGGTTTTTGATTACCAATTCAATCTCCTTATTCATTATTGGTCTGCTCAGTTTTCCTATTCATGATTTAGTCTTGGTAGATTGTGTATATCTATGAGGTTATCCATTGCCTCTAGCTTATCCAATTTGTTGGCATGCAATTGTTAATAATATTCTGATTATTTGTATTTCTGTGGTACTGGTTGTCATGTTTGTGTTTAATTTGCGATTTTATCCTTTATTTGAGTCTTATCTCCTATTTTCTTAATATTTGTTGATTTTGTTTATCTTTTCATAAAACCAGTCTCAGTTTCATTGATCTTTTTCATTGTTTTTTAGTATCTATTTATTTTATTTCTGTTCTGATCTGTGCTATTTCCTTCTTTATACAAAATCTATACTTAGTTTATTTATTTTTTAAAAAAATTCCTGAACGTGTAAAGTTAGATTGTTTATTTGAGATCTTTCTTTTTTATTCATGGAAGCATTTATCCCTGTAAACTTCCCTCTTAGAACTGCTTTTGCTGTGTTGCATAAGTTTTGGTATGTTGTTTTTAATTTTTTTTGCCTCAAGATATTTTGAATTTTATTTTTATTTTTAAATTTTTTTTATTATACTTTAAGTTCTTGGGTATATGTGCAAATCATGCAGGTTTGTTACATAGGTATACTTGTGCCATGGTGGTTTGCTGCATTCATCTCCGCTTAACCTACGTTAGGTATTTCTCCTAATGTTATCCCTCTCCAATCTCCCCACCACCTGCTATCTCTCACCCAGCTCCCCCTCCCCCAACAGGCCCTGGTGTGTGATGTTCCCCTCCCTGTGTCCACGTATTCTCATTGTTCAACACCCACTTATGAGTGAGAACAGGCGGTGTTTTGTTTTCTGTTCTTGTGTCAGTTTGCTGAGAATAATGATTTCCAGCTTCATCCATGTCCCTGTAAAGGACATGAACTCATCCTTTTTTTACAGCTGCATAATATTCCATGGTGTATGTGTGCTACATTTTCTTTATTCAGCCTTTCATGGATGGGCATTTGGATTGGTTCCAAGTCTTTGCTATTGTAAACAGTGCCACAGTAAACATAATGTGTCTTTATAATGGAATTTTTTAAAACTTAGTTTTGAACCATTGGTTGTTCAGGGGTATGTTGTTTAATTTCTACATATTTGTGAGTTTCCCAGTTTTCTTCTTGGCATTGAGTTCTAGTTTCATATTACTGTGGTTGGAAACGATAATTATTATTCTAACCTTAAATTTGTTAAGACTCATTTTGTGGCCCAATGTATATTATCTGTCTTTCAGAATGTTTAGCATGCACTTGAAAACAAGATGTATTCTGCTGCTGTTGGATGGAATATTCTGTATATGTCTGTGAGGTCCACTTTGTTTATAGTGTGGTTCAAGTCTAATGTTTCCTTGTTGATTTTCTGTCTGGATGATCTATCCATTGTTGAAAGTGAGGAATTAAAATTTCCTACTATTACTTTATTTCTATCCCTTTCTTCTTTCAGTGTTGTTAATATTTGATTTATATATTTAGGTGCTGTAATATTGGTTGCATATGTATATATTTACAACACTTTATCCTATCGATGAATTTACTTCTTTATCTTTATATAATGACCTTCTCTATCACTTGTTACAGCTTCTGACTTAAAGTCTGTTTTGTCTTATGTAATTACCCTGCTCTTTTTCTGCTTCCATTTGCATGAAATGTCTGTTTTCATTGCTTCATTTCACGTTCTCTTAAAGCTAAAGTATCTTGTAGACAGCATATAGTTGTTTCTTTTTTTTTTTTTTTAAATCCATTATTCCACCCTGTCTTTTGAGAATTTTATCCAATTACATTCATGGTAATCATTGATGGGCAAGGACTCACTACAATCATTTCATTGATTGCTTTTATGGTTGAGTTACATATTCTTTGTTTTTTTTTTTTAAACCTTTTTTGAGGCCTTCCTTTGTGATTTTATAATTTTCTGTAATGCTGTGCTTTGATTCTTTTCTCATTATCTTTGTGTATCTATGATAATACTTTGCTTTGTAATTTTCATGAGGATTTTATGAAACACTTTATCATTATAATAGTCTATAAGTTATAAGAGTCTTATAGTTTTGGGTGATAACATAATTTCAATTGGATACAAAACTCTATACTTTTAAATTCCCTTCCTCAGTTTAGGTTTTTAATGTTAAACTTTATATCCCTTAATGTCACACATTTTTAAACAAATTATTATACTTAACAGTTATTTTTAAATACTTTTGTTTTTATCCTTCAGAGTTCTGTGAGAAAAACATGTTAATTAGCCAGATTAGGGATTCTGAGGTACTTAGGTGTTTTCTATGAAAGTCCCTACTCAACTCCTCTTGTTCCTTCTTTAGGCAGGGGGAGAATTCTTTTTTTTTTTTCTTTTTTAATTTTTTTTGAGATGGAGCTTTGCTCTTGTTGCCCTGACTGGAGTGCAATGGTGCAATCTCTGTTCACTGCAAACTCTGCTTCCCAAGTTCAAGTGATTGCCTTGTCTCAGCCTCCTGAGTAGCTGGGATTACAGGCATGCACCACCACGCCTGGCTAATTTTGTATTTTTAGTAGAGATGGGGTTTCTTCATTTTAGTCAGGCTGGTCTCAAACTCCCGAACTCAAGTGATCCATCTTTCTTGGCCTCCCAAAGTGCTGGGATTACAGACGTGAGCCACCGTGCCCAACCAAGAATTCTTAAGATTCTATGCCTTTTCTTGATCCAAGAAAGCCAAGCCAAGTGCTGATAGTCTTTCATCTGTTTCCCCTAGGGTGATGCATTGACATGCTTGAGTTTGTATGCCTTCTCCTGATTCCACAGAGTTAAGCCAGCTGACTGCATGTGCTTATAAGCTGTCTGCAAGGCTCATATTTACCATCTGGGTTTTGTGTGGAGAGCAGGCTCTGACTTAGGGGAGTATGATTCGTGGAGTATTGAGGGTGTCTGTAGGCTAGTTAGGAGGTGTGCACATGCCAGATATCCCAAGTGGTTTTGGGTGGTGGTGCACAGATTGGTTAGCAAGGCTTGCGACCTCCTTTCCCTGCTCCCAGACTCTCTTAGTCATTTATTCATGCATGACGATCATCTTAGTATTTCGGGTGAGTGAGAAAGATAATGGATCTCTTGGGCAGTGTTCTGCATAGCTGAGGGAACCAGGTGCTCACTCATTACATTTTCCTTTTCCCTGTGGGCAGAATTGCAAGCTCAGGGGAGGTTCTCTTGGCATTGAGCCATGCAGCCTTGGGGTGAGATGCTGCAGGTAAAATGAAAAATTTTTTACCTTTTTAAAATGCATCTATTTTAAGATTTTTGTGCTCTAGCAGTCTGGTGGAACTTCTTTGCTGGACACCCAAATCTTACAAAGTTACTCTCATCCACATATGGTAGTTGAAATTTTGCAGGGTGATGACAGCCGAAAACTCCTATTTTAACATCTTGTTAATGCCACTGGATAGCTTACTGTTAATGTATTTGGTACCAAGTATTCCAAAACTTACACTGTCATGGGTTTACTTTTTTCCATTATTTTCTTTCTTCTCTCTCTCTCCTTACCTTTCCTTTCCCTCCCCCTCCCTCCTTCTCTTCCTTCCTTTCTTTTCTTCTTTCCTTCCATCTTTCTTTTAGATACAGCTAATTCCTGTTGGAAGTTAGAAGATTATTTTATCCTCACTAGGTTTTGAAAGATTAATGGATAAAATTTTCCAGAGCCATTAAAATGCCAGTGCATATAAATTTGTTGCTAATTTGTAGAAGAGAAAGGTTTTTGTACATGCCAGTCCTATTGGTGCTTCTTTCATGTGATGAGACAGATCCTTTGTTGTTAATGCTAACAAGCACTATTTGCTTTAATAGAAAAAGATATCCTTTTGCAATGTATTATAAAATAAATGGAGCAAAGAAACTGATTTGCATAAATGATGGTAGGGACCTCTGAGTTCTTTGAGGCTGGTAAATCCTTCTTCAATGGATATTGCATATTCTGTACATAGTCCAAAAGGCAAATTTTATCTAGTTAATATTTCCTTTATTCCCTTTTTTTTTGTCTTAACCAAATACCAATGTTACTTTACCACCACAACACCACTCCCTAATGTTTACTAAGGATGTTTATCTGACATGAGATCTCTTTCAGGCATACTGGCAATGTTCAGAAGAGCCAATTTGGTTGTTTCATCTCTCATATATCAAGAAGACAGCAATTTTTCCCCTTTGGTGGTCTGGTTGAAAAGTTTCCTTTTCACAGCTGTGAACCTCCTGCCTCAGCATTTTATATTCCTGGGTTTGATACTAATGGTGTCTCTTGATACAGTAAATGCACATTCATTAACTCCTATCAAACAAGTAATTCTGTTCTTTTCATAGCTACTTATTTTTGGTGAAAAAAGAGAAATATTCCTATTGAAAATGCTAGATAGCATACTAAGCTTGCCTGATTGATTACTGGAAGAATACATGTATTCAGATTTGTTCTAGAGTACTGTATTAAAGCAAGTATTCCAATAGAGTGAGTCACACAAGTTTTTTTTGGCATCCCAGGGCATTCAAAAGTTATCTTTATACTATATTTATAGCATTAGGTCCAAAAATATACCTATTTTAATTTAAAAATACTTTACTTCGGAAAAAATGCTAATGATCGTCTGGGCCTTCAACAAGTTGTAATTCTCTTTGTCGGTGTGGAGTCTTGCCTTGATGTTTCTGGCTGCTGACTGATCAGGGTGTTGGTTGATGAAGGTTGGCGTGGCTGAGGCAATTTCTTAAAATAAGACAGCAATGAATTTTTTTCTCATCAATTGACTCTTCCTTTTGTGAAAGATTTCTCTGTAGCATGTGTTACTTTTTGATAGCTTTTAACCAAAGTAGAACTTGCCAAAATTGAAGTCAACCCTCTCAAACCCTGCCACTGCTTTTTCATCTATGTTTATATAATAGTCTAAATCCTTTGCTGTCATTTCAACAATGTTCACAGCATCTTCACCAAGAATAGATTTTACTTCAAGAAACCACTTTCTTTGCTCATCAATAAGAAGCAAGTTTTCATTTGTTGCAGTTTTATCTTCAGATTGCAGCAATTCAGTTGCATCTTCAGGCTCCACTTCTAATTCTAGTTCTCATACTATTTCTACCACCTCTGTGGTTACTTGTTCCTCTGAGGTCTTGATCTCAGCAAAGTAGTCCTCGAAGGTTGGAATCAACTTCTCACAAACTCCTATTAATGTTGGTATTTTGACTTCCTCCCATAAATCATAAATTTTCTTAATGGCATATAGAATGGCAAATCCTTTCCAGAAGATTTTCAATTTACTTTGCCCAGATCCATCATAGAAATCACCATTTATGGAAGCTATAGCCTTAAGAAATGTATTTCTTAAATAATAAGACTTGAAAGTCAAAATTACTCCTTGATCTATGGTTTGTAGAATGGCTATCGTCTTAGCAGATATGAAAACAACATATATCTCCTTGTACATCTCCATCAGAGTTCTCGGTGATCAGGTACATTGTCAATGAGCAGTAACTTTTGAAAGGATTTTTTTTTTTTTCTGAGCAGTAGGTATCAACAATGAGCTTAAAATTTTTAGTAAACCATTCTGTAAGCAGATGTGCCATTATTCTGGCTTTTTTTTTTTTTTTTGTATTTATAGAGAACAGGCAGAGTAGACTTAGTATAATTCTTAGGAGACCTAGATTTTTAGAATGGTAAGTGAGTGTTGGCTTCCACATAATGTCACAGCTGCATTAGCCCCTAACAAAGGAGTCAGCCTGTCCTTTGAAGCTTTGAAGCCAGGCATTGACTTCTCTCTCTAGCTATAAAACTCATAATGGCACCTTCTTCCAATACAAGACACTGTCATCTACATTGAGAATCTGTTGTTTAGTGTCGCTCCCTTCATCAATTATCTTAGCTAGTTATTCTGGATAACTTGCTACAGCTTCCACATTAGTACTTGGTGCTTCACCTTGCATTTTTATGTCATGGAGATGGCTTCTTTTCTTAGATCTCATGAACTCACCTCTGCTAGCTTCCAGCTTTTCTTCTGCAGCTTTCTTACCTCCTGGCCTTCATTATTTGGAGATAATCAGGGCCATTCTCTGAATTATGCTTTTCCTTAATGGAATATTATGGCAGGTTTGATCTTCTATTCAGAACACTCAAATAAGGCTGTTTTGCCTTCTTATCATTCATGTGTTCACTAGAGTACTACTTTTAATTCTAATAATTTTTCCTTTGTATTCACAACTTGTTGAGCTGTTTGGCACAATATGGCTACCGTTTGGCCTCTCGGCTTTCAATACGCCTTTCTCACTAAGCTTAATCATTTGTAGCTTTTGATTTCAAGTGAGAGACAGTGACCCTTTCTCTTAAACACTTGGAGGCCATTGTAGGCTTATTAATTGGACTAATTTCAATATTGTTGTTGTGTCTCATGGAATAGGGAAGCCTGAGGAGATGGATGGAGGTAGAGGAACGGCCAGAGCAATCAGAATAGGCATGTCATTCATTGATTAAGTTCACCATCTTAGGTGGGCATAGCTCATGGTGTCCCCAAATGACTGCAATTGTTACATCAAAAATTACTGGTCACAGATCACCATAATAGATATAATAATAATGAAACCATTTAAAATATTGTGAGAATTACTGTAATGTGGTAGAGAGACACAAAGTGAGTACATGCTTTTAGAAAAATGGTGCTAATAGACTTGCTCAACACAGGGTTACCACAAAATTTTAATCTGTAAAAAACAATTTCTGTAAAATGCAATAAAGTGAAGTATAATAAAATGAGTTGCAACTGTGTATATATGGAACATATATGCATATTTATATATAATTTTATAATCCATTATTTGTATTACATCTTTATTATGTAAAGTCTGAAACACATGTGGATAAGACAATGAAATGAATTCCCATGTTTCTGTCACTCACCTTAGACAATGACCAACTCATGGCATCCTTATTTTTTTTTTTACACCTTCCTCTCATTTTATTTGATATACTGAAGTAAACCCCAGACATTTCACATCATTCATAAATCTTTGAGTATATATTGTTAAATACAGGAACAATTGAACAATCCCATAATATCCTTTAAAAGTTAACAATAATGAAAATATATTTAATATAGTCAGCTTTTAAACAGCTAATTATGTTAAGTGTTTTTTTCTAAGTCACCTTGCAGAACTTTTCACCCACAAGTATAATCTTATGATGCTGATTTGGCATGCAGTCTATTATCACAGATACCTACTTAATCATGATGTGGTTAATGTTTACCACCAATTGCATTGAATTCCAGGTGCTTAAATCAGGCTCTTCCTTTCTGTGCGCAAGGCCAGCCCTAAAGTCAATTTTGAAATGCAGTAAAACTGATCTTCTTTTCTGCACCCCGTTCCCAGGAACCCAGCTGTCTCGTGAATGTTGCCCCTAGACCTCACAAGAGGGCATAGAACCCAGGATCTTCTTATGCTCCACAGTGCTGCCCACTACTACACCACCTAGCTTTTATCCCCACTGCCATCAGCAAGACATTATTCTATTCTCTCAGAGCTCCATTTCCTGAGCTAAATTTTCGTAGTAGAGCAATCTGTATTAATTTATGTCTGTGAATATTGTGTCTAATATCTGTGAATTTGAAATACTCATTTTTGTAAAAGCCGCCATTGCATTATTATTGTTAATGATAGCCTTTGGCAGGTAAAACAGGAATGTCAGAGGAGATAGGAGCTGGAACTACGGTCATTTGTGAGTCTGGGTGATATGTAAGCTCTGGGGTTGGCGAAAGTCACAAATAAACGATCTGACGGAGGCATGTTCTAGCCCATTATTCGGTCTTTTTCTCTTTCTATTTGCCTACTGATTATTATTATTTTTTGGTTATAACTTTAATAGAAACAGACAGAATAAGAGAAAAAGTACATTGTAAGGGAATAATGTAAGGTAGAAAGAAAGACAGAGGTAAGAGGGAAACCACAGGGAGATGAATGCTCTGTGGAACATTGAAGTATGTGGGATCCTGACAAATTTCTAATGAACAAAACTGTTGCTTTAATAACATGTAGTTATTAAATGATTACTTAATGATAGACACGTGGAAGTTCTTTTATTGTCTCTCTGTTATTGTACGTATTTGAAATTTGACTTAAAGATGAAGATAACCTAGACTATAAATATAAGAAATGAAAATGAGCTTCTTAAGAAGACTGAGCAGTATTCAGAGATTTTCTCTTTATCAGCATGCATAAAATTTCTCTTGAGAATTATTATATATATACATGTATTTATATACATACATACTCAACTATATATAAATGTAACCAAAAAGGGAAGAAAATGGGATAAATTAAAGAATTCTTAGAAATATTTTAACAAAACAACTTGTTAAGACCCACAATTTTAAAGAGAAAGAAGTGGACTCTGTTAGCATTTTAATAGCCTTATATTATTATCTGAAAAGTAGGTGCATATATGCATGCAAAACATGAAAGGCCAAACCAGCAAAATTAAAGTGTCAAAATTTAATTGTACAAATGAAGAGTCTAGAATCAAAGAAGTACACTTACACTTTCTCTTCAAAATATTCTGCCTTAACAGCTTGCTTTGTAAAGCATTTGGAAGAATGCTTTAACTCACCACCATTTTGCTTTCTTTTCTTTTACAGGACCTTAGTTATTCACCAACATAATTAATTCTTGCATTTCATATTATTTTTTTATGTAACTTATTTTGAATGAGACACTGTTTACTTTTATATTTCCTCTGTTTTGACCTTTAATAAAATTCTAAGATTATAAAAGGTACTGCTATTCACTTAGGAGAGAAAGTCTTTTTGTTAGTTTTAAATAAAAGGAGATAAGAGAAATATTAACGAATGATATAAAATGGATTAATGAAAGTACTTGAAAACGGTTTTCATCAGAATGGTGTTAATGGCTAAATATTTCACGCTTTCAAGCAACTGAATTATTTACTGGCACAAAAAAAATGTAAAGCTTTAATCTAGGAATGGATGTGCTTTTATGTATTCCTAAGTTCCATTCAAAATCACTTTTACAGAACTGGAGCATCATTATATCTAGGGCTACCCCTGAAAAACCTGTGATTTATATATTTCTTTTTCTTTCTTTCTTTCTTTCTTTTTTTTTTTTTTTTGAGATGGAGTCTTGCTCTGTCATCCAGGCTGGAGCTCAGTTGTGCGATCTTGGCCCACTGTAACACCCTCCACCCGGGTTCAAGTGATCTCCTGCCTCAACCTCCCGAGTAGCTGGGAGTACAGACGCCCACCACCACGCCCAGCTAATTTTATATTTTTCAATAAATATAGGTGTAGCATGAATGGTTAACAGCCTCATTTCCAAAAACGTGGTAGAATCCCAAGTGCTGTTGTATAATCTTTAATATAAGAAATTTGATGATGGATAGGATTTTGGTATTTTGCACAATATAATCCGATGCTGTATCAGTTAGCCTTGCATTTTCAAAGGCCCCCTATTGCCTTGATGCAGAGGACTAGCTATGTGCATGTTCCTCAGCACATCCTTGCAGCAGCTTTAGTACGTCTTCACATTTGACTTTGTCTATTCTTATGTTTGCAAGGGAAATCATAATAATCTGCTGTATTTTCTAAATGACGCATTTAATAATCCCAAAGTTTGCAACTTGCACCATTTGAAGCACATGGAGCTTTCATTTTGTGGTTAAGGGTGGGTTTTATGGACATATGTCTGTGTGTGTGCACTGGGCTTTTCGTAGCAGTGGAGTGAGAGATCAAGTGATGGAGGGGAAGATGAGAAAAACTTTGGAATTCCTTCCTGACTCCATCCTGTAAATGGGGTTTGGTTGCCTATAGGAAGGGAGACAGAAACCCAATAAACTGGTTTTCTGTAAAGACTGTGTGGGTTCTGAGCAGACACAACACTGCTGTGTTGTCTAGGTGATAAAATAAGGCTTGCAGGTGAAAAGACCTTTTGTTTTTTAACCTTCTTTTACAGAAGATGAATTTAGTCAAGTGGCTTTAGAAGCAGAAGGTGAGAATGTCCTTGGCATGGACTTGGCATTCTTACAAAGAGTATTTTGCTGTGGTCATCCAAAGGGAGATACTGAGCAAAAGAGGGAAAGTGAACAGATGCTATCTGTTAACTGTAGCTGGCAGATTGGTTTGGGAGCCAAGTGAGACATCCCTATGAGGGCTTCAAGAAACACAGAGACCCTCTGATATGGTTTGCATGTCCTGCCCAAATCTCATGTTAAATTGTATCCCCTATGGTTGGAGGTGGGGCCTGGTAAGGAGGTGTTTGGATCATGGGGGTGGATCCCTGGTGAATGACTTGGGCCATCTTCTTGGTGTTAGGTGAACTCTCACTCTGGGTTCTGGTGAGATTTGGTCATTTAAAAGTGTGTGGCACCTCCCGTCCCCTCTCCCCCTCTGTCTTGCTCCTTCTTCTGCCATGTGATGTGCCTGCTCTTGCTTTGCTTGTGCCATAACTGGAAGCTTCCTGAGACCTCCCCATAAGCGGTTGCTGCCCTGCTTCCTGTATAGACTGTAGAACTGTGAGCCAATTAAACCTCTTTTATTATAAATTACCCATTCTCAAGTATTTATTTATAGCAATGCAAGAATGGCCTAATGCCCCCTTTGAATAAGTGGTAGAAATATAATGAGTAGATGGGGCTCAGCCCTTGTAATTTGAGCATTGATATAAGTATGACCTTTATAAAAATATTTTCATTTATTCATTCTTTCTTCTTTTTTTATCTTTTTATTTTTAAATCACATGCTGGTGAAACGTGGAGCATATTGACTATTTTCTTGTATTGTAATGTAATATATATTATTGTAACACTTTAGGCAAAAGAGGGTTATGAATTACAAAAGAACCAGATGTCACAGTTTCCATAAGTAAAAGGTTGACATGGAGGTCAAGGGACAGTTTACTTTTGCCAAAGCACATCTGTTAGTTTCTGATGACGATGTGAATTTTGTATGTTTCTGGCAGTTTTTAATCTTCATCCAAGGATCAAATGACTAAATATTGTTCGGGGTGAAAAGTTTCGTCTCCAGTAATGAGGTATAGATGTAGAATATTGAGGGAATTATTAAGGGATCTTTATACCATGCATTACATATATACTTAGGTTGGTGATCTAATTAAAATATATTAGTGGTTCCTCTAGGAAAAAAAAATCTTAACTGAAAGTTTATTCTGTGGCAAGAATGCTTAAACTAGGAATTCTTTGTAATTTAGTATGCCTCTATCCATGTTATCTTGTGAAATATATAAAGTCACATTTAATTTGTTTAAAAATATTTCATATGGCTGTGTGCAGTGGCTCACACCTGTAATACCAGCACTTTAGGAGGCTGAGGTGGGTGGATCATCTGAGGTCAGGAGTTCAAGGCCACCCTGGGCAACACGGTGAAGCTCCATCTCTACTAAAAATAGAAAATTAGCTGGGTGTGGTGGTGCATGCCTGTAGTCCCAGCTACTTGGGAGGCTGAGGCAGGAAAATTGCTTGAGCCCAGGAGGGAAAGGTTGTAGTGGGCCAAGATTACGCCATTGCACTCCAGCCTGGGCAACAAAAGCAAAACTCCATCTTAAAAAAAAAAAAATTCATATGACTTGACACACTGATTCAACTATACTCTTGGACTTTGCTCTTTGGCTGCACATTATCTTTAGTATTTGACTGCTTTGAGAAATACAGACTGAAACTGAAACACAGTTTTCATATTTGAGTTGGTGAATATGTTCTTGCTTTAAGATTTCCTAAAATCTCCTTATTTTTGATATACAGTTGTAGAAGTGTATAAATCTAAATCATAAATGTAGAGATTATTCTTTGCTGTTTGCAAATCAAAAAGTAAATATTTGCCACGTTGTTAACATTTCAGCATCTTTCAGAACACACCTAATTTGTTGCACTGATGCTTTTCTTTACTTGGATATAAGAAAATATGTCATGTGCTAAAATATTGGTCTAAATCTAACTTTAGAATTTTCTCCACCGATATTTTTACAGTAAAAAAAATTCCTGATCCACAGTTAGCCCTCTGCTCTTTTGATTTTGTATAATCTCCCTGCAGGTACAGGATAATATAGAGCCCAGGTTGTGATGGCGCACAATTTTGTATCCATATCCCAAATATCTCTCCTGAGACTCAGGTGCGATGCCTAGCTGCATACAAAAAATGTTTTCTTGGATGTCCCACAGACAATCCACATATGACATACCTCAGGCTGGACTTTCCTCCCAATCTGTTCTTGTTTCTATTTTAAAGAAAGGCTGCACCAGCTTTCCAGCTGCAGGGGCTGGAAACTACACGAAGTAGAAAGTCATTGTAAATTCCTCTGTTTCTCCAAATTCCTATGCTAGATTAGAAACCAGGCATTAAAGATCGATTTCCTTTATTGCTGTATGTTTTTCCTTCTCCCTCCTGGCATTGTCTTAGAATAGGCTATCATCAGTTCTCCCTGAATTACTGTGATGGCATCCAAAGTGGCCTCTCAGCCTCCAGTGTCACTCTCCCCAGTCCAACCTGGACTTGGAATGCAAGGGTGACTGAGCATGTCACTCCCTGACTTAAAAGCCTTTTAAGTCAGGGTCATGTCCAAATTCTCAAGCATACAATATTTTTTTTCTCTTTCCCCTGCTGTTTCACTGACCTGACCACAACCACCTCACCACATTCCTCTCCCTTGCCCCAGACTTTAGCTCCAGCTATTGCAAAAGGAATTGTAATTCTCCCGCTAACATAATGATGCTTCATTCTCTCATCACTTGCACAAGCTGTGCTCTTCACTTTTCATCCATTCTTCAAGACTCATCTCAATAATCACATCTAGAATTGAGTTTCATTGACTTTTTAGTTTCATTGAGTGATGCTGCTCCCTCTGTTTCCTCAGGAGACTCTGCATATATCTAATAGGAGCTGTTATACAATGACTTGGAATTGCTAGTAACTTGTTCATCTCCTTATTGAAGTACTTGATGTTAAGACTATATTTCTGATTACTATTTTTATTCTAAGTGCTAATATAGCATCTGGAGTGTAGTAGACACTCAATAAATATATTTTGGCTGACTGAATAGAAGATAATCATAATAGCTAACACCTACTAGTACTTATATGTTACCAGAGATTGTCTAAGTCTGATAAACATGTATATATATATATCTACACACACACACACACACATACACACACACAAAATTAACCCTCACAACAAACCTATTATTAACCCCTATTGAACTGATAAGAAAAGTGAGGCATAATGAAGTTAAGAAAAATACCTAGGGTCACAGCAGGTAAGCAGAAAATCTGAAATTAGACTACAGGAAGCCTTTAGTTTGGCTCCAGAATCTATGCTTTTAACTCCTATCTGTGAATAAGTAAGGTCTGTGGTTTAATTGAAAATGTTATTAGTTGCTTCAGAAACTTTTTAGTTATCTTCTTGCTAAATCTAGTTTATATAAATACAACTTCATAAACAGCACTTTGAATTAGTCAGATAAAGCTCTGCTCTACATAGCAGCAAATACTCACTCCCTATAGTGACTTTGCTATATTCCTGATTTTATTTCTGTTAACCAACTCACTGGTCCTTGTCCATTTCTCTTGTATAGTGTTCTTCACTGTCCAGTAGCCACAATTTTGCTAGCAACTGTCTTTCGAGTCATGTGTTCTCTTCCTGTTTTGATTATTACCTGTATCTCTCTTGGCATCCAACTAATCTTTATTTTTGGAATAATATCTTTGATATAACAACTTTTCATTCATTAAAATTTAATTTCCTTTTGAATGTGATATAGACCACTGGCTGGATGCCTAGATCAGAAGATGATGTGGATCATAAAAACCAGTCATTTTGCATCTCATTGTCTAGTAACTGGTACCACACCCATGCTGTTTACATTGCATTTAATCCTGTTTGAGAACTTGCTATTTTGAGCATTATGTCCTCAGTGGAAAGCTGCAATTCTAGTAAAGGCAAGAATTTTTTTAAAAGTAGGAAAATTGAAATAATAACAAGCTTTCTTTACTGCTTGATGAGACAATATGCTGCTGGTCTGGGAGTTTAGAATGAAAAACATGAATATTTTACTATTAGGAAATGTTTTCAAGCACTTATTATAATTGAAAGTTTTGAAATCAACATAAAAATGTATAATAGTGAACCGCAGCTTGAGTACCTGCCGTAGTCACCGCTTCATGTGTTATGTTTTTTAAATCTCAATGCAAAATCTTATTTTAAATTTATTTTTGTTTTTATTTTTATTTTTTAACCTTGCCTCTGGGTATCAATTATTTCATGTATGATGTCTTTGCCATATTACAAAGTTTTAATATAGTGAAATGTTTCTATCATATTTCTATGCATTTTAGGTTTTCTTTCTTGATTACTGAGGTCTTTTATATTTATATTTATTTATTCATTAAGAGGAAATCTCCCTCTCACCCAGGCTGGAGTGTAGTGGCACAATCTTGGCTCACTGCAACCTCCACCTTCTGGGTTCAAGTGATTCTCCTGCCTCAGCTTCTCAAATCACTAAGGTCTTATTTGTATTTGTAATCTCAGGTTTTCAGTATGAGTCTTCTTATATTGATTTTGTAAGTTTTGTTTTACCTTTGAGTAAGTGTGTTTAACTCACCTGAAACAAATGTTTGTTTCAGGCATTTTGCCAGGATGTATTATGTTAATTATCCCCTTGTATCTTTTCTCCATTATTAAAATATTTCTTCTACTTGATTTTTCTTTTTCTTTTTTTTTCCCATTTATTTATTTTATTGCATTTTAAGTTTTGGGGTATATGTGAAGAACATGCAAGATTGTTGCATAGGTACACACGTGGCAGTGTGATTTGCTGCCTTCCTCTCCATCACCTACATCTGGCATCTCTCCCCTTGCTATCTCTCCCTACTTGATTTTTCAATCTACAATAGGAGAGCTCAACAGAATCCAAGCACTCTTGAAATTCATCCACTGAGTCATTTACTTTGCAAATCCTAATTTTAAAAATTATTTTATTTAATACTGTTTACTTCAGAAAGTCCTTTCTTTGTATTGGACTTGTAATTGCTTCAGGTAT
This sequence comes from Sapajus apella, assembly GCF_009761245.1. NCBI lineage: Eukaryota > Metazoa > Chordata > Mammalia > Primates > Cebidae > Sapajus > Sapajus apella. Next base: position 539,693 of record NW_022437007.1, read on the forward strand.
TCCGATTATGCATTTTTATTTAAATCATCAGCTATCTTCTCCAGAGGTTTTCTATCACCAGCATGTGTTTATTTGTTTTGACTTTCTCTCCCTCCCTCTCTCTCTCTCTGTTATTGGACTCTGTAGAGATATCATTATATTACTTTAAAAATCATCTCTGTTGGAGTAGCCCGTAGCCCTAGTGGCCGTTGTGTCACATGTGTCAGATCCTCTTATTCACCAGATCACTCTCTGATGCTTGTCGCAGTCTCTCATTCCATCTGTAATTGAGAAAAGCCACATGAGATCTCTATTCTGTGACTCTAGCCAACGCTTTGCTGACACTTTCCTGGCCTTTGACTTGGGAAAGAGAGAGATGGGAGCTGGGAACTGAGGGGCAGTGATCACCTCCCCAGAACTTTCAGCTCCCAATCTACCACCCCCCAGTCCTCCTCCCTCTACACACATTCCTGATCGTATTCTAAGAACATATCTATAGATTTACCTAAGGGAAGCTTTTGTTTCTGAGGGGTCATCAGTTACAAGCACCTGGATTTCTTCCACGGATATAAATTCCTAGGTCATTCCCATGTTATAGTTAATTGACAGGTTTTATGTTTTCAGTTTTCTCTGTGCTTATAAGGCACATGTTTATCTGGGATGGCAAATGCTATACATTTGTAGGTGTGGTAAAATGAAATGTATAGGAGAGAGGATGACTGTATTTTCTTGTGTCTCTCAGTTTGTGTGTGGAGAATGGCAAGTGAGAAACAGCTTTATCCCTTTCCTTTCAGAGCTGTCACTTCTGTGACTTCAGTCACCTTGCCCACCATTTCTCATCATTTGTGGAGCAGAAATTCCTCAGTTCTCCTACTTCTTCTACTTCTGGTGTTCTGCAAGGGCTCCCTTCTCATTAAAAGATTTTGGACAATAATGTTTACCTTGGGAACCATCATCTGGCAGAGGATTTTTGGATTTAATTCCCTAATGAATGAATTCTAGCTCATTAGAAAATTTTCATGATTACTGAGCAAATCAAGTAGAATGCTTAATTCCAGGAAGATGGAAATATTGTTTTAGTTTTCCTTATTTCTCCAGCACCTATAAAAGTGCCTGGCACACAGCAGATGCCGGCAAATGTTTTTTGAATAGCAAATTGGATTTAGCAATACAATTAGACTCATGGATGTGTGAAAAATGTATGATAGGGATTGTTCTGGTCTGCATAAAGCATAAAATTGTGTTTATATTATCTCTTTTACAGTATAAGAAATTATTCATATTTTAATCTCAAAATGTCTAGAGAAATGTAGCACATACTACTTGGGCTTAATGGTTTATTATATTACTCATCTTACATTTGTTCTGTGCCTTTCTTTGTGGTTATTTTAAAAATATGCATACATTTTTGCACATTGGTTTGCTGTTCTCATTCTAGGATGTAAATATGACCAGCAGGGCCCCCAGCTATGTATAAGTCATTCAGAAAGACTACTACCTCAAGTACATCTTTGCTTTCCCCTTCAAAATAAAAGATCTATCTGATTATCTGAACTAAGTTAAACTGAACTAAATAAATGATGAAATAAAGAGGAAAAGTACTTCTTTTAAACATGAGATACAGCATTAGGGATATGACATTTTTCACATTCTTTTCTTATCAATGACACTTTTGAAGACCTTCTTTACCTCACATGGACTTATTAAAATAGGACATATTTAATGAAAATATTGTTCGTTTTCAGGGAAGAAATATTACATGCCGCACAGTTTGGGGTGAATTGGGTAAAGACAGCATTCTGCTTGGCATGCTGCTTATCTTGCTTCTCATGGGTACCAGGTCAGTGTATAGTCATTCCTTGATATCCATGGGGAATTGGTTCCAGGACCCCTATGGATACCAAAATCCATGAATGCTTTTGTTCTTTATATAAAAGGGTGTAGTATTTGCATATAGCCTACACCCATCCTCCTGTATACATTAAATAATCTCTGGATTACTTTTAATACCTAGTACAAGTTAAATGCTATGTAAAGAGTTGATATGTTGTACCATTTAGGGAATAATGAAAAAGAAGTCTGTACATGTTAAGTACAGGCATGAGCATCCATTTTCTTTCCAATATTTTCAATATGTGGTTGGCTGAATCCATGCATATGGAACACATGGATATAGAAGGCCAACTATGATTATCTTTTAGGGTCCATCCAATTCAGACATCAAGAACAAAATGTGCAAAATGTGAAGAAGATTTTTTTTTTTTTTGAGATAGAGTCTTGCACAGTTGCCCAGGCTGGAGTGCAATAGCACAATCTTGGCTCACTGCAACCTCTGCCTCCCACATTCAAGCCATTCCCCTGCCTCAGCTTCCCGAGTTGCTGGAACTGCAGGCACACACTACCATGCCCAGCTAATTTTTTGTATTTTTAGTAGAGACTGTTTAGACCTGTTGGCCAGGATGGTCTTGATCTCTTGACCTTGTGATCCACCTGCCTCGGCCTCCAAAAGTGCTGGGATTACAGGTGTGAGCCACTGTGCCCGGCCCCTGAAGAGATTCTTTAGCTCTGTACTTTATCATAACAACCAGATAAGTAAGTATTATCAAGTCACAGCACGGACTGAAAATTATATGATTAAATAGAAATATATTTGTATTTTATATGTAAACATAAATGATATAGATTAGGATTCTGGTATTAAATTCAATTTTTTTTTTCATAAAAAGTACTTTTGTGGCTAAGTGAAATATAAGGCTTATCTTTCATAATCCAGGTCCTGGTTGACGAACCTTGTCTTTGTCCTACGTTACGCACACTTCATGCTGCTTCAAGGCATTTAATAATAGCCATGTACAATACACAGTCTGTGAAAGTACTCAAGAGTTACACTTTAGGCAGTCATCATTCACATGCATTTCTATAACCTATAGAAATGATGTTATCCTTGCTTTTCATTGTATGAAACTTGAGGCAATTCCTTCTGTATTCGCCGCATTCTTAAAACGCCTGCCACCTCCTTTGTGCTATAATGTTTTCTCAGTCTTTGTTGGGTGATTTTACTCTCTGCCATCTAAATCTGTGTCCTTCTCCATTATAGTCAATCACTTTCACTTGACCATTCCTGAATTAAGTTGTGGCAGTATGAATGTTTTACATTACTTCACTCTAAGGAAGGGAGAATTGATTCCAAATCTAGCATAACAAGACCAACCTCCTTACCTCCCACATTAACACCAAATATTTCCTTGCGCTGTGGATTTTACTTTTTGGCTATCACCTGCGTCACTGCAGGTTATAGTCCACTGTCCTTTTTCGGAACACAAGTCTGCAGTTGACAACAGCTAACATTTTTTTGAATAATTACCGTGTGCAAAGACTTGTTATAAATGCTTTACCTCTATAAATTCATTTAATCCTTATACCAACTCTATGAAGTAGATTTCGTTATTTTCCTCATTTTTATAGATATGTCTGAGGTAGAAAGAAATTAAACAATTTGTCCAATTCATACTTTTAGTTAAAAGAGTAACCAGGATTGAGATCTAAGCAATCAGGAGCCCAAATCTTCACTGGCTACCAAATCCTGAAAATGGTTTTTAGCCTGGATAAAAGTGCCTCATTAGGAAGAAAAAATAAACAGAGGATTGAAACACAGCTGACCTAATTCACAAATAGTATGACAAATACACGGGCTGGTAGCTCCATATATTTAGTAGGTCCTTAGCCTGTAGAGAGCTACTCATCCATTGATCCACAGTTTACCCACCGACTCACAGCTAATACAACAAAAAGCTTGCCCACTTGCAACAGGTTATTTACTCTATTTGTTGATTTCTTTTTGAGGCAGAGATGGCTAGATTCTCCCAGTACTCACTCTTGTTTCTTGAGTAAATGTGCTGTTCAGCCAATGTAGTTTTCAGCCTCTCTCCCTCTTAGGAATGACCCAGTGACTGAGTTCCTGTCAATGAGACAAGGGCAAATTTGTATGGGGCATTTAGGGAATCTCTCTTGAAAAGGGCGTTAGTCTCTTTTTTTACCCTCTTGCTTAGGTATTGGATGTGATGTTACAGTATTACATGTAGACACCAGCACGAACCATGAAAATGACAGTTTTCTTCTGGAAACAGCTGTGAAGTAAGCTGGAGGGAATCTGAATCTGAATACAACTTTGAGGTGCTATTCTACCAGCTCACTTCCAGGCTACTTTTAAATATAAGAGAAATAAACTTCTGTTTTGTTTAAGCAACTGTTATTTTAGATGTTGTATTATACAGCTGAAGTTAACCCACACATACTCCAAGTAGAAGAGTTTTGAACTAAAGGATAATACCAAATCAGGTAAACTGGTTAATAATAATTTGTACATAATATAATTTAGAGTACAGTTAGTTGCTTATTTTGAAATACAAATGTATTTACTTACATCACTTTTCACATCTTCAAAACATTATCTACTAGAAAGCATAATAATCAAGGCAATAACAGAATAACTTTCTGTATTAGTTCATTCTCAAAGTGCTATAAAAAACTACTTGAGACTCGGCAATTTATAAAGAAAAGAGGTTTAATTGGTTCATGGTTTTGCAGGCTATGCAGGCATCTGCTTCTGGGGAGGCCTCAGGAAACTTACAATCATGGCAGCAGGGGAAGCAGGCACATTTATTTGGCCAGAGTGGGAGGAGGAGAGCAAAGGGGAAGGTGCTGTATACTTTTAAACAACCAGATCTTGTGAGAACTCATTCACTACCAGGAGAACAGCAAGGGGAAATCTGCCCCCATGTTCCAGTCTCCTCCCACCAGGCCTCATCTCTAACACTTGGGATTACAATTTGACATGAGATTTGGGTGGGGACACAATCCCAAAGATATCACTCTTAGCATAAAAGAAGTATTTTTAAACAAAAATATGTTCTTTGGTTTCTTAAAATTGGCTCCTTACTTTTTTAGGAAAAAGTGTTGTCATTACTGCTTCAATGGATAAGTATAGGATTTGGATATTTAAAAATATTTTAGGCAGACTTTTGTTATTGTGTCTTTTTACTCATCTTTTTTCTTACTTCTTAACAAAAAGCGCAATGTTGGCACTAATATCTAAACAAAACCTTCCTTTCTACCCTTTCCCATTTCCCCTAATGAATTTGTTGCCCCCTTAAAATGAGTCAACTGAGATCTGAATGCTGACTAGCTGGCGAGCAGAATCTGTCTTTCATTGCTCTAAAAAGTAGTTGCTACGGTGACTTATTCATGGTTATTTTTACCAAATCTCTCTCCCCTAAACACTGAAGTCATTGCTACTTTTGATACGGTATGCTAGGTTTGGGAGGTTAGTTGGCTTGGGAGTGTGGGTGAACCTGACCTCCAGTTCTGATTCTGTTACTAATGAGTTGAATAACCTTGAGTAGTAATAGGCACTAAACATTTTTGGTTGCTCACTGCAGACACTTGTCTTATTACTTTATATATATTAGCTCATTTTGTCAATACAACAACCCATTGAGAGGAGTATTCATTATCACTTCCAGTTTACAAATTAGGAATTTTAGAGATTAAGTAATTTGCCCAAGGTGTTAGAGTTCATCTAGACTTAAACCTCAGCCTGTCTACCTACAGATCCTGCACTCATAACCTCTACTCTGTACCTCAAGTTATATAACCATTATAATACCAATTACTTTTCTCTGAAATAAAGTTAATGTTTAGCCAATCCTTTTGATACCTTATATACCAAAGAGTCAATGATTAAGATTGTATAAATAGATTATTATTATGTATGACCTAGTTATGATCCATAGGGATCTCATATAACTAACAGTCTCTCAATACCTCCCCATGCTCTTGCTAGATACTTTGTGAAAAACAGAATTTCTTGAAGCCACTGAAAACCTTTCAGCTTTCTGATAGAGGTCATCAGCTGGCCTGGGGCAGCTAGAGCAAGTTCTATAACAGTCACAAAATGGACTATTAATTTAGACAGTAGAAAGCTTTGTCTCCATATGTTTTCTTTCTATCTTCCACCTGACAGTGATACGGAGTATGTCTACCTCCATTTCTTATGATACCGTAGTTGGCTGGATCCTAATAATATGGAATATAGTCTGCATCTTGAAGTGCTTTATACTTTGCAGAATTAGAAAACTTCGATACAAACATTGCCCATTGGTGTATTAAGTTCTCATTAATCTGCCATGTTTCCATAGTCGTTTGCTAACTATTGCATTAAGATGCTTGAGTCTTTTCATTGCTACTGCATTTTCCACAAGATGGCATTGTAATTGAAAGTTAAGGGTCTGTGGAATTCTTTTTTTTTTTTTATGTTAAATTAACCCAATACAGAAGAATGCTAAAGTTGGCCTCAGCTACTCTTATTGGCGTTGTTCACTTGGTTTTAACGAGATCTGAAGTGCTTTATGGAGCATAGACAAGTATGGTGCTTCATGCGTAAAATGTAGCTTGGTCATCTCCCTTAGTATTCTGCCATACTGCAGTGAACGGTGGCATAACTTTTCTCTGTTTTCACTAATGTACTCTTTTAGACATTTACTTGGCCAGTGACTTTAAAAATGATTTCTGAATGTTGTTAGATTGTCACTATTACATATCAGAGTTTTTAGTGAAACGTAATCACATGATATACATTTTCTGATATTTTCTTGCTTGAACAAAAAGAATAGAACTTGGGAGGTTTTATTTTACTTAATGAAGTAAAATATGTCATCATAATATAAAATTAGTTAACAGAGTATCTGACACACAGTAGAGATTTGACACATGTTTAATATACAAATAAGACATTATAGGAGGCAGTGGTGATAAAAGGCTAGAGCCACATTAATAAATTCCTAACAAATATCTATTTAAAATTTTGTATGACTAAGCAATGACATATTTTGTATTCTCCAGAATATGGTAAATTTTCTAAGATATCTGAGTATTTTAGTTTGATTTTGGTGTTTGGATTTTTTCAGGGTTAAAATCTGGCTCATCTTCAAGGGTAGGCTGCATGAGTACTGACTGGTAAAACTCATGTCGCCTGTGGTAAAGGTGATGCTTGTAAGTGCAGCAGGAGGAATTATTAAGAGTCAATGACTTATGTACAGTTGAGAAAACTTTTAAGGTTAAATTAATGGTGAAACCTTTCACTCTGGACCTTGGGTGGTATGGAAAGAGAGCAGCTATTCCCAGGTGTCTTCCCTAAAGAAGGATGATGCACAAGGTTCATTTAACTGGTTCCAGCAATATATGGATCTCTCTTGCTAGCAATTAAGATAAAAGATAAGTAACAAGCTGTGACGAACATTCCATCTTAAAGTCTGAACTTGAGTAATTAAATATAGACAGAAAGTGTACTTTCTCTAGTCTTTACGGAAGTCATGATGAAAGAAATGATCCATTCTGAGACAAAGCAGAGAATTCCATAGAACAATTTGAGATAGAGAAGACAATTGGCAGAACATGCTGAATGGGCGTAAATGAAGGTCCTTATGCAAAAGCTGAAGGAGTTTAGCTCTACCTTTGAAACAATAAAGGCTTTTAAGCAGGAAAGTATCGAAATGTGATTTATTTGTTGGAGCACTCCCTCCGGCATCTGAATAGAAATGGAGTAAAAGAGATGCAGCTGAAGCAAGCTGAGAGGCTGTTTTCTTTTAGGCAGATAATGAAGATAGGAACTAGACCAGATTAGTTGGAATATAGAAGTCATGGATTTGAGAATTATTTATGAGAAAAATCCCATCCAGGCTTGGTAATGGACTGAATGTGGGAGAGGAAGGAGGCTCAGACTGACTCTCAGGTTGCTCATATGGGTGACTGGGAAGATTTAAATTTCATCCACTGAGTTAGGGAATCTAGAAAGATGGGTATTTTGGGAAGATGATGCATTCAGTTATTCAGAGATTTTTTTTTTTTTCTTTTAAAATGCACATGATTTTGGAGAGGAAATTCATTAAGCTTTAGTTACTATTTAAAACTGGTAATATTGTTATTTGCAGAGGAAGAAATGAGAAAGAGGAAGCTGGAGCCCTGGCAGGGACCATACCTACTTCACTGCTCTGCCTGACATGTCTCAGCCTTTGTTCCTGTGCTTCTATCTAAGCAGTGTATCGTCACCCTGCAGAGGATCCAGCCTTTGGCTCAGCTCTACCAATAAGCTTAGATATTGGAGGGGGGGTGTCATTATGGAAAATTCTGTTGTTTAAGGCATCAGGTGATCAAAAGAGGATTACTGCAAATCTATGCCTTTTCTTTTTTCTTTTCTTTCTCTCTTTTTTTTTTTTTTTTTTTTTTTTTGAGACAGAGTGTCCTTTGTTGCCCAGGCTGGAGTGCAATGGTGCGATTTCACCTCACTGCAAACACCACCTCCTGGGTTCAAGCGATTATCCTGCCTCAGCCGCCAGAGTAGCTGGGACTGCAGGCGTGTACCACCATGCCCAGCTAATTTTTGTATTTTTAGTAGTGATGGGGTTTCACCATGTTGGCCAGGCTGGTCTCAAACTCCTGACCTCAAATGATCTGCCCACCTTGGCCTCTCAAAGTGCTGGGATTACAAGCAGGTACATATTTTTAAATAAATATTTTCCTTTATTTTTTCAGAAGAAGACAAGGCATCCTTATTGCCAACATCCTTAGCATTGGGAGTCTGAGTGCTGATCTTCAGAGAAGTCCTGGCCTGTTCTGTAGTTGCTTTATTGTTCTAATGCAAACTTACAGGTTTGTGGATTCATAGTGCAGGCATAGCGCTCATGCAGGTTGACCTCATATGTCAATTAGTACTTTTCTGTAAAACATCTCCTCTCTAGCATGCATCTTTAATTCAATTTGAAGAAGGCTATTAAAATGTATTGATATATTGTGTTTTTCTTCCACATGAGCAGTATGAGGCTAAGAACTTCTGTGGGTTTTATGTAAATCATAGATTTTTCCCAAATTTTAGATAGTTAAGATTAAAGAAAATAAAGTTTCTTCATTTGTTTTTAGTATCTACAGTACAGTTGCTTTACATACAATTCTAGCAAAACATCCCAAATGTGCCTTGTTCATTGTCATGAAGCTTCTGGGATATCTGTATTCTGTAAATTGAATTTGCCATTTCTAGAAAGTTGAGAATATATGAGAAGTCTTGGAAGATACAAAAGCTGATTCACCTGAGTCTGGAGTAACAAGAAAATTAATGCCATCTTCTGTTCTGGAAAAGGTAGTGCCACATATAAAAATTGACTTTTTGACATGCATAGACAGTAATGAGTAATATGTGGTCATTATGAGTCTTCTCTGAAACTTGGGGATCAAAGGGAAACAAAATGAAAAAGAAAATTTGTCCAAAATAAAAGATAAGAGAGAGAACCATTGTTCAAAACATTAAATAGAAAGCCATAAAGCTTTTCTTCATCTCAGGAAGAACTTCATGGAATAAATAATAAGATTGTTTAGTGTCTTTATTATATGATGTATAGGCAATATTACAACCTAATTTTTGGTCTCCATACAAATATTTAAGTCCTTATGTGAAACACACCTGACATCAATAATCCTTTGCGAGTAGAATAATTTAATGGGATCTCAAGTTCTTCACAGATAGTATCTAATTTGATTACTGAAAAAATGTTCACACAAGAAAGATAAACACTAAGAGTAATAGGACTCAAGGTGATATTTAGAACCATAATTTTTTTTCTTAGTTGCATAGCAACCAGGAACTAACTACACAGATTTCTTTTTAAATGCCTTATTGCTTTTCAGAACTTCAACACACAGTTTGGACAGATGGTCAGTGGAAAGGTTTCTTATAGAATTCTTCAATGAATAGTGATCTTTAAGAAAATGCATTTTTCCTTAAAATTTGCATAGCAGAGGCATCAGATAATTGTGTGTCTCATTTTGGAACTAAACCCAGTATGTTTAACTTTAGTTATTTTCATGGTAAATCATAAAACTAAAGAAGATGTTTCTGTAACTGAGCTTCATAGTTATTTTTCTTTCTTCTTTTGCCAAGTGTTGCCTTGGAGAACAACTGAGACTTATTTAAGAAAACCTTGGGTATTATGAGTAATAATCCTCACAACAATAGATCAGTACATGTCTGTCTGCAATTCAGTATAGAGCACAGTCAACTAAAAAGAACAGTTTCAAGAACACTCATCTGTTAGCATACTAAATAAATACTAAAAAGCAACTACTTTATTTCTGGAGGCAAATTCAGCATTTAGAATGCTATTAGAATAGTTCTACTTTTTATTTTTCTTGGAATCCTTTATGATGAATTCCGAGAGCATCATAAGAATGAAGGTGTTTTAGTGGCAAGTTGAAGCATACAATCTTAAAACTAGGTTTTCTAAATTGAGTTTTTTTCAGTTTTTATTTATTTATTTATTTTTATTTTTTTTACAATTATAAATATTTTATGGATATTTTGGAACCCTTGTATTAATTCTATAAATAAATATTAGCCCACATCTATAACAAATGACTCATGTTTCTTTCTAATGAATTGACCGCTACTTTTCCGAAGCTATGAAATGGCCAACAGACCATAGAAAGATAATCCTTTAGGCTCCTGTTTGAAACCAACAGCTTCAGCAAACTACTGGCCTTGATTCAGGGCCAAATGTTTCAGTTTTTAATATAGACCCACTAGTAACTAAATAGAGAAGAAAAATCAATACTTATTCTCTACTATCATTATTAGAAAAAATTCTAAACTGTGTTTGATAAATTATGTTTTTATATTTTTCCAACTATCTCATTTGATTTGTTTTCTCAGTTTCCTTATGATGCCATATATATGGCATCATTTTATATATATATATATTTATATAATTATATATATATATATATATATAATTATATAATTATATATATATATATATAATGATTTAAAATTAAGGAGCTATGAGTAGTGGCTTTAAGCAGCTATGTAATTTCTCCCAGCGCCAACTATTATGCACAGTAAAGGATGAAACGCTGTGAAATAATAAATGTTATTATGCACTACTAGAAATAAATTTCAATTGTTAGTTGAGCATAAAAACACATTTTTTGTAAACAGAATGGTTTTAATAGTTTCTTGAATCTACACATCGTGTATAAAAATGATTTTTTCTCCTAGTAGTTCAATAAAACTCAAATACCATTTTTCCTAATGATTTGGAAAATGATTTGAAAGAAATTTTATTTTATGTGTTTGTTTCTTTGAATGAATATGGGATTATTTCACACTGCATGCCTGTATCAAAACAGCTCATGTACCTCATAAATACATACACTTACTATGTACCCACAGAAAATTTTAAAAATGTAAAAAAAACAACAACAAAGAAAAACATGTTTTGTTGTGAAAGACAATTCCTGCATTACATGTGCTTGGTTTCACATATCATTCTTGATAGGAAACTCTGAAGCATCAGAAAAAGAACAAGCAATATAACTATTTCTTACACACCATTAAGTTATTTAAAAAAAATACAGCAGAACCACTACCTGGCTTGCCTAGCAATTCCAATTGTCTAGTTTAGTCCTTTTGCCCTTAATATTTTTGGATATTAATCTTAGATTAAAATGTCTTATTATGTTGACCTTGATTCAATTCTACAACAAATTATTTGTTGTTTACTATGTTCTTGAACTGTGATAAACAGAATATAGAAATAAAAGAAAACAGAAAGGCATGAATTGCCCCTGTACTTAAGGCATTTATACTTAAGAGTACAAATCATCTTTCAGTGATTAATAAAAATCATGGTGCCCCCACAGCCACTTCTTCTAATCTAAATAATACTGCCTGCACTCAGCTCCGTGACTGGGAAGGTTGTGCAAGTTGTACTAGATCCAGAGATGAGCATTTGACCAGCAATATTCTATCTGTGGTCTTGCCAGCAACTCTGGAGGGATTCACAGGAAGGGTTCCATCAATAGGGCATCATTATCATTGCCTCTTTCTGAAATGTGGCAGGGAGGACAAAGCAGACATGCAGACAAAAGCAGAAAGCCACAATCACACACACACACACACACACACACACACACACACACACACACACACGTACTGTTTAGAAATTAAGCAGCACTTGACAGTTGCCTGGAGTTATAGTGCTGAAAAGGATTTCTTTATTTTTTCTTTTTGGACCATAAACAAATGATAAAATAGGCTTTAATTTTAAATATCCAGAGCAAGTAATTCCATATTTTTATAATATTTGCATGTTTAGTTATTCTTGCAGCTTAATTCTTCTCTATATTTAGCACTCTCTTTGCACAATATGGATTCTATCTATCTATCTATCAATCATCTCTCTAATCTACCTACCTACCTGTCATCTATTTTTACTGGTACAAAATTTTGTGTAACCCTGAGCTATATCCTCCTCTTTCTTTCTTTCTTTTTTTTTTTAACTTTTATTTTAGGTTCAGAGATATGTGTGCAGGTTTGTTGTTTAGGTAAACTTGTGTTACAGCACTTTGTTGTACAGATTATTTCCTCAACCAGGTACAAAGCCTCGTATTCAACAGTTATTTTTTTCTGCTCCTCTCCCTCTTCCCATCCTTCTCCCTCAAGTAGGTATGAGTATCTGTTGTTCCCCTCTTTGTGTTCATGAATTTTTCATCATTTAGCTCCCACTTTTATGTGAGAGTATGCATATACCCTCATTTTTCTCTAACATTATTTCTTATGTGATCATTTTATGAGGTTTTCAAGTTCTAATTTTTAAAGTTTTTGATTTTATGAATTATTTTTTATTTCAATAATTTTTACAAATAGCATTTGTAATAATCTTACATAATTAGTTGTGGTGTTCTGGAGCTTTAGTAAGCAGAGAAGCAAGGGGTGCAAAATGAGCTGATTTTCTAAGAAAAGTATCTTATTGATGAAATAAAAGGAAAATGATCTTGCTTACAGATTAACATCTCCAGCGAGTGTGATTTGAAATCAATAGATTCCACCAACAATATGATTATGATCAGTTAATGATTTCTTTGTCTTGGAATCCAGAGAAGAAAATAGCAGATAAGTTATTACCCATAAATGTCTGTTTTTAGTTCAATGTAAGTGTAATTTCTAAGGTAATGTTTGCCAATATGTCTCACATTCAATGCTAGATTTTAATGATATATCAAGATCCTCTGAATTATGTATAAGTCATAAATATTGCAATTATTTTCTAACTAGAACTAAATATAGTGCATCAAGTTTAGTGATTTTTGAAAGAATGCTTGATCTCATGGCTCTGGGTAGAAAGGCACATTTTCTAGTTTTTCATTCCAGCTTCTCCCATACATTGGTCTGTATTCATTAGCGTGTAGGTACATGGTCTGGCAAATAACGAAAGAGTCAATGTAGCTGTAAGACAACTTTAAAATTTGACATGTTTAGTAGGCTCAAGGGACCAATCATGTAAATGAAGGCACATGGTTTGAAAGCATTTACAGCACCACAGTCTTGAAGACTTAAACATTAAGCTCATTATCCTTCTGGAAAGGAGGCAAAATAGGGAGCCACAGCCATCCTATAGTTACCTGGTCTTGTTACATTACACAACTTGAATTATATTTTTGTTTACTTTTGTTGTGCCTGTACTCTGTCTCCTAACTAACTGTAACATTAATTTTTCTTTTTTGAGACGGAGTTTCGCTCTTGTTACCCAGGCTGGAGTGCAATGGCGTGATCTCGGCTCACCGCAACCTCCGCCTCCTGGGTTCAGGCAATTCTCCTGCCTCAGCCTCCTGAGTAGCTGGGATAACAGGTACGTGCCACCATGCCCAGCTAATTTCTTGTATTTTTAGTAGAGACGAGGTTTCACCATGTTGACCAGGATGGTCTCATCTCTTGACCTCGTGATCCACCCGCCTCGGCCTCCCAAAGTGCTGGGATTACATTCATGAGCCACTGCGCCCGGCTTGTAACATTAATTTAAGGCAGAAATTATTTCTTAAATTTATCTCTACCTTTAGTATGTGGCACAGTCTCTTTTGTAGAGGGTGACAATCTACAAGAGGAACATTTTTGTTGTTGTTGAATTATTTGTTATTGGGTTCTCCATTCTCTGGCATGGCAAAAATGAAATGGCATTAAATTCAGGCTTTCTCTTCCTTTTGCCCAGTGGACTGGAGTGTGAGAGGTAAGGGACACTGAGACAGGACAAGTATTACATAGGGTTGGGAAGAGATGAGCTTTGGGCTTTGCTGGCCACAGCTCCACCTATCAGCTGTTGACACATCCATTGTTTTATTTCAGCCTCAGAAGAGTAAACAGGTTGCTGCTGTTTGGTCCTTCATTTTTGTACTCAAAGTCCCGTAGGCTCCATCCACTTTCATGCATCAGAAGTAATCTGGCTACTTCCATACTGTGCTGGGCTGTAAGAAACTATATAAAGCTTTGTAGGTAAATACTGAGCTTTGCCAAATTCCTGAGTACAAGTCTCTTTTTCCCTATTCTTTAGATATATAAATGTATCTGAGGGTCCTGACCTTTGTACAGAAAATCTTTATCTAGTTGGGCGAGAAATGAGGTGTGGGTAGCCAGGAAGTCTAGTTTCTGCTGCTTCTGTGTTACCCCGAATCTTAGATGTTTTGTTCAAGCAAGAGTTATATTTTTTCAGGCTTAATGTTAAAAATTTAAAAGTTAATTTTAACTTTTTAACACTAAAAAGTGAGAAGGAAATCATTATAGGCTGGAGGGCCAAAATGTAGAAAATATGCGTGTAATATCTCCAAATACGTACTTAAGCATTTAAGATAAAATACGCAAGGAATAGATGTCATTGATGATGATTAGTTTATGGCACGTTGAGTACCTATCTTTTAATTAGTATCTTCTGTTCAAGAGACTAAATTTATATTATCTTTTTGATTTATTAAATATGGGCTCTCTTTTCAAGATCAGTGATCAATAAACACAAAAGAGCTAGTTTAAAAAAATTTGTAACCTTTCTGTATGTATGCTGAATCACATTAGGACACTCATTTATCTTTTCTCCATCTTGGTTGTCCATCTTAGTTTTAGAAGGAATATCTTACCATTTGTTACAGAAGATTATGATCTAAGATCAAGGAATATTGGAGGAGGGCCTAGGAGGTAGCCTGAACTCAAATGACTACTAACAATTTTTTGAAACAGATCATTTTATTGCAGTGAGGAGAAAATGACTTCAAGTTAAATTTTGTGCAAGAGGTTGATGATTATGAGATGGAAAATATGGGGAAAAGTTTAGCAACGGAACAAGCCTTGACTTGTTTCTAACTGGAGTGTGGCCTTGGTAGAAAATGAGGTTGGTTGATTTTGGTGCATAATTTCTCAAGATTTCATAGAATTATATAATTCTAATAAAAGGTAAAGAATTTCAGCTTCAGAAAAATGCTGTCAATATTGATGAGATAAGTTGACTTTTTTAAATGATTATAATTTTTCTGACATGTTAAGGAAAGATAAACAAATCTGTGAACTATCATTCTTGAGAATGAGAGGTTTCTTGACAATGATAAATTCTGGGGAATTAACATTCCTATGTTATTTTTTCCATTTTATTCACAGATTTATTTCATGTATAAAGAAAATATAATTTTACTTTAATATAGCTATTTGTAAATAAGACATATATGCATTAGAGAGAATTATTAGTAACTATCAGTAACAACATCTTAAAAGTTCAAGGCATTGCCAATTATTTGAAGTGAGTTTATTATTTAACATGCCCTGGTACTATTCTCTTGTGTGATTTTTTTCCCTTTAACTTTTAGTTGACATATAATAATTTTACATATTTTGGGGACATAGAGTGATAGATAGGTCAATACATGTGTACAATGTGTAATGATGAAATCAGGCTAATTAGCCTATTCTTCACCTGCGACATTTGTCATTTCTTTATGTTGTGATTATTCAAAATCTTCTCTTGTAGCTTTTTGAAAATACTGTGCATTGTTATTTTAAAATTTTAGCTGCATGTGGAAAATATGCAGAAGGTTTTACTATTAGTCCATGGTAAATGAAAATATTATATGTAGTCCATACAAAATAAATACTTTGAATAAATAAGATACTTTTATTTTTTAACAAAATACCAATTTATCAATCTTTGAAGTAAAGAACACTCGCAAAACTTGAGGGTTTTAGAATGGGACAATACCTTATTCTCAATCTCCGCATTTGGTCCTACTCTTTATTAGGACCCTGGTTTTCTGATTTCTCCTTAGAATGCACAGTATATAAATTCTTAGAGGTACCTTAGAATGTACAGTATATAAATTCTTGGAGGTACCTAACAGCAAATAAGAACATATATCACTTTGCTGATTATATAATTCACTCTGCTCCATCTTTCAGTTCTCTCCTGCATCTAATATTTTACTCCATTCCTACTTCTTTAGAAGTTAGATTTAAGCTTAAATGCCCTTTATCTTGAACTCACCACTCAACAGTTAATCTTTCTCAAAATATTCTGTAGCTCTATTTTATCATACTTAATAATAATTTGTAATTTTATATCTATATGTAAGTTGCATTTATTTGGTTAGTATTTGTCTTTCCAACTTGGATGCAATTTGTTTGAGGGTGAGGATTTTGCCATCTTGGGGGTCACTGTCCCATTTCACAGTACCTAATATGACGTCTGACACATAGCACAATGCATTTACTTGCAATGAGTAAATTAAGGCGTGACTAGATGAGTGGGTGGGTCCACTATGATCAAAGAAATGTGTTTGGGGTTTTACAAATGATGCTGGACACAGACTATGTCTCGTTCATACATTTATTTGATTAAAACATTTAAATTCGTCGAATATATGAAAATCTAAAAGCTGCTGTTCTAAAAAATAAATAAAACTTGAATGGTTTATTTACTATACTTAGCTTCCTTCTTCCCACAAACAAAATGAAACAAAGCAAACAAACATAAAACCTCCTGTGCACCCTGTAGTAAACAATGCAGCCCTGTTATTCATGGGCATTTATAAAAGTGTAGCATGTGAACATAATGGATACATCGGTGATGTAAAATCTTTATGTAAATGTTTAAGTTACCAGAAAGCATTCAGAGGTTAAGGATCTAAGGTGTTTTCAGTGTTATTTGGGGAAATTACTTATTTCTCATTACACGTCCTGCCACAATCTATTTCAAAATAAAGTATTTCCCCCAGAGCAACTCAACACTTGAAATTCAGACTAGGTACCTTTAAGAATTTATATACTGTATATTCTTAGAAATTATCATTAAAGAACTCCGAGCCAGATCTGACCACTGCTGTGGTGCTATATTCTGACTCTAAATAGTTTCAAAATGAGTGCAAATATGAAGGAGTGGGAGGGAAATACACCGGGGGCTGTACATGACTTTTCATTTGTTGCAAAATACACTTGCAGTGAATGTAAAAGCTCTTAGCTTACTAGTTAGTAATATCCACTTTACATTATTGGCTTGATTTGCTTCTTTAGCATTTAATAGACTGTTGCTAGAGGCCTCACAGTTTGCATTTCCCCCTGTAACTTGCTCTGTGTTCATGGATTATCTTCAGGGACATATATACTTGTTTTTCTCCCTTTGGTTATAGCTAATCATGTAACATAGTTTCTGGCATCTCTTCTGCAATCTCCTGCTTATGATCTTAATTGCAAGCTTCCGTACCATTTCATTGCTTGCACTCTTCTAATCTTTAAGGATTAATTTATAATTTGATTGTTTTCAAGAATGTGTTTTAGGAAGAAATAGCTTGCAGTAGTCTATTGGAAGGGATTGCATAGAGTATCTGCTTGATATCTTAAGGCATGCAGTGAATAGGGATAGGGAAGCTTTTTTTCAGATTCAACACTCAGGGTGTTGATTACCCAATAATGCCCATAGGGGCTATAACTTTTCTCTTTCCTAATAGCAAATAAGAAAATAAAATGTCTTTTTATTTTGTCTCTCATGAAGTTTCACTTAAGATCCTGAGCGAAAAGGTGGATGTATGGGTGAGTGTTTGTGTGTGTGTGCACACATGTGTGTATGTGTTGGTGGGGAGGGGATTGGGATATGGGGGTGTGGGGGTGCAGTGGTTGTGGTAGGAGGGTGTGGTAGAATAAGTTAAACCCTGTGAGCTGTGTATTAGTCCTTCCAAGGTGACACAAAAATGGCATGACTACAATTTCATATAGATATATGGTGATTTGTTAAGTGTCTATTGTAAGGGTCATTGCCGAGTTTAAAATGAGGAAACTGAGGCCAGTATAAGAAAATTAAATGGCAATTTATTCAGCTCCCGGGCGAGGTTCCATGGTCCCAGGGAAAGGGGCCAGAGAAGTCGCACTGACTTGCCGAGGCATAGGGCTCTTATAGTGAGCGAGGAGGAGTAGGGTGTTCTGATTGGTTATGAAGGAACAGGACGTGGATGGGGCAAGCTGCTATTGGTAGGTAGACGGGATTTCCGGTAAGTGAGCTGGCCAGAGGGAGCGGGACGTGGACGGGGCAAGCTGCTATTGGGCAGGTTTTGGCAGGGCATCTTTTAAATTTTGGCAGGTTTTTTCAACGGAGGGCTAGGTGCTGAGTGCAGAGCCTAGTGTCGAGTGCAGATTTGGCTGCTGAGTGCAGAGGTGGACATTGGGGGAGCTACATGGCAGAGCTAGGTTCTGAGTGCAGGGCTTGGTGCCGGGCGTGGAGTGGTGACGTAGTGTTTGGTCGCGGAGAGGGTTGGGTGTGTCTGAGCAATCGGCCTTACATCTACTCTGTGCCATGCACAATGAAAGATAATCTATGCACACAATCTCATGCATTCCTCATTTAATCCTGTGAAGTGTCAAAGACAAGGAGGAGGGAACTAAGCTCTGAAAAGTAAAATGACTTGTCCAAGCTGGTCAAATATTTTAGCTTCCTTTCCTTTTGGTGCTCTTGCTAAGTATTCTTCCCACTACAAATGAATTTTCATTTTTTGAAAGGGAAATATACACTCTGATGAGAAAAATCAAGTTTGCTGCCTTTATTGTACTGGAATAAATCATAAAGTTTGGTCACTAATCACGTTCCATGGGTCATAAGATTGAAAAAAGGAAAACAACACTAAGCTGAGTGGATAGAAACTGTGGATGTTCACATATTGGCACGACTTATTCCAAAGTAGAGGGAAACCATGAACCATCCCAAGAAGCAGAAATAAAATTACAGACTCAAGTGTGGGCATATGGAAATAATTGTGTCCAACCACTCCAGAAAGATGAACATCTATTAGTGATTTTTAAAGATCTCTTTTGGGAGCCTTATAATTGTAAACATGAAAATAAACTTGTAATTTTGTCTATCTGAACTCAGTCCCTCATTCTGCAGATAGATTTTATTCTTTCTCTCTCCAGGCTTTAATAGCATGTGAATTAGAATCCTTTTTTTTTTTTTTTGATGCAGTTTCTCCCTCTGTCACCTAGGCTGGAGTGCAGTGGCGCAATCTCAGATCACTGCAACCTCTGCCTCCTGGGTCCAAGCAATTCTCCTGCCTCAGCCTCCCAAATAGCTGGGATTCCAGGCATGCATCACCATGCCCAGCTAATTTTTGTAGAGATGGGAATTTTCCTTGTTTGCCAGGCTGGTCTTGAACTTCTGGCCTCAAGTGATTCACCTACCTCAGTGCTGGGATTCACCTTGCAAAGCGTTGAGATTACAGGCATGAGCCATAGTGCCAAGCTCAACATATCCTTTGTAATAGAACTTACAAACATTTTAAAAGTGTTATTAAGGCTTTTTTTCCAAGCCTTATGTTCTGTAACTAAAATTCTCAATGTTTCCCAACCTTTTAGTCATGACCCCCAGGGTTAGTAAGGATTTTCTTTTTCTCAAAAAAGAAGTTTGGAAAATTTAAATTTGTTGTAAGATTTTTAAACTACTAAATTATATTTTTAAGTCAAGACATGTTAAAACTTGTCATGTTTTGGAACAATGTATTTATGTAGAAGTGTTTAATGAATGAGGTATGAAAGACGATTGCCCATAAGAAACCCAATGTATTGAGATTCCCAGAGGGTCTTTGATAAGGTCTTTAGAAAGGGAGAAGAGGAGTTTTCTATTCTGCAGTGCTCAGTTGGAAGCATCATCAGTCACAATCGTATATGTGACTTGAGGCTGGATTTGCCATCACTACTTTCCAAAAGAGCCATTTAAGTTCTGAATGCCCCACTGATCAAACAGGATGTGCTCCTGCATATGTCAGTAGTATGTGTCTCCTAATTCAGAGACTGATACTGTCCATACTCCTCTTCTGGACTAACCTGTCCTCAACGCCCTCTGCTCTTGTCTCTTCCACAATCCTAGCCAATCATTTGTCTTCTCTCTTAGGGCATCCTCTGACCTTCCCCTTTCTTCATGCCATTCCTCTGGCAATTAAGTTTTCTCTTCCATCCCTTGCTTTGATTCCTCTGTCACAGTCAGCCAAATTCATGACCAGTGCCAGCATTTAATCCTTTTAGAATGGTTTCCCATCCACTTTGGAACACCCCCATTCTTTTTGCTGTATATAATATTGAACCATTGATATTCTTTTTTATCTTCCTGTCAGTTTTATTCCTTGATACTTTAGCTGCTCTCTCCCTAAAAATATAAATTCAGTAAGTTTCTGACATTGGCCTTCTTTATTGGCTCAGCATTTTCTACTTGGGTAATTTTGCCCACTCCCAAGGTTAGCTAACAGTTTTGTGCTTATGATTTCCTCATGTACAAATTCAGCCCTATCCACTCTCCTGAGTACCATAGTAAACTCTTTTTCTGTTGGGTAGACATTTTAACCTCTTTTTTTTTTTCTGTAAAATTCAGAGTGTTTAGATCCAGACCTGCCTCCTAAAGATGGCCTTACAATTAGTCTGTGTTCCTTGTATAACTTAATGGCTTCTTTAACCCAGGTTAGAAAACAAATACATAGGACCTCATTTTACTTTCCTCATTTGTCGATTCTTAGCAGTTATATCTTCAAAATAGTTCATTTTTCCATCTCTATCTTTCAGTTTTTACTTAACCATTGCCATAGATTCTGCTACCATATCTGGTACTCCAATCTCTAACGCATTTTCTCCTTTAGAATTTTTTCACATGGTCATGGTAGCTATTACTCCTCTGTGAAATGTAAGCGTCTATTGTTTTCAATATATTAAATACTTTAATTATGTGTAAGGGCATCTTAAGATCTGGTGTTATCTTAATTTATAGTGTCTTTAAAAAAATAACATTTCTCCAAAGATCCTACACTAGGTAACCTAAACATTCTGTGTGTTTGTGTTTCTGTGTTTCAGCTTTTTCTTCTCTCCCCCCATTACTCAAGTCTCCGTTATCCTGTAATAATCAGTTTAAATGTCACCTCCTTTTTTGGTGACACCCTGAATGAGACTGGACAAATGGGTAAATTCTCCCTCTTTACCATTTGCATGTAAGTATCTGGTGCATTGGTGTACTTGCTGCCCTCAAACTATTATTACTTGTGAGGCTGAGGTGCACAGTTTGCTTGAGCTTAAGGCATTCCAAACCAGCCTGGACAACATGGCCAAAACTCATCTCTAGAAAAAATACAAAAATTAGCTGGGTGTGGTGGCACACACACATAGGACCAGGTAGTCCAGGGCAGGGAATGAAGCAGGAGAATTGCTTGAGCCGAATAGCTGAGATCACTCCACTTTAGCTTGGGTGACAAATGAGACCATCTAAAATAAACAACTAGTGTTATTATTGATTTCATGCATGCTTTTATTCATCAGTTGTAAAAATATGAGTTCAAGGGTAGAAATAGTTCAAAGCATTGGAAAGGACCTATAGGGGAGATTTAGGGTACAGTTTTGAAATTTTAGGTTATATTGAGACAATCATGGCAAGATCAGATGCCTAGGCATAGGTTTTAGGATCTATGGGTATCTTAAAAGCTCAATGTGGTCAGAAATAAACTCCCATAAGTATATACCAGTTGGCTCTAGTCAGTCACATATATGACTTATGGTCTGAGAAATTGCTTCAGCTGGGTATTTATTGTGGCAGAGAGCTAAGAGCTGTGATGATGATGTTCTACAGCGATGGAAGTAGGGAGAAAGGAGAGCGAGAGACTTTAGAATTGAGTTGAGTGCCTATTGTTTTAGAAGTGTTCTAGTTCTAGGAGAATAGGTTTAGGTGTCTTAAATTTTGACTTTGATTCCTGTTATTTATAGGTTCCAGGGCTCTATATTTGTTTGGTTCATATAATTTTCTTCTAACTGAACACATTTGCTAATAGAATTCTGGTAGATAGTGAATTCTATTGCAAATCGAAATATTTCTTATTGAACAAGTATACTTGAGTTTTTAAAATGTAATTTAATTTATAGAAAAGAATCCATATTATGTTTATCTTTGTTTTAGAAAACTAAGTACCATAAAAGTTACCTGTTTTTATATTAGTGCCACCTCTCGAAGATAATTTCCTCTGTAAGAGTTGAATATAGCACTGTATGGAGTCAGAGCCCAGTCAGAACGCAGAACCCACTCTATTCAACTATTGACTGACTTTAGAGCGTCATGGAAGACAGGTTAAAATAATATTTGTGGTCTATGTCATTTCAGTTGCACCAAGTAGAATTACTCTCTTCTGTACTTCTAAAGTCTGTGCAACTTCAACTGGAATGCTTCGGCCACATTTGTCTGATTTAATTTGGTGGGCAAAAATCCAACTTCCTTAACCTCCAAAAAATTGTGCCTTATGTACTTTTGAATACTTGATTCATTTTCCTTAAATGAATCAAGTACCCCATTTCAATAATAAAGGCAATCTCTCAATTTCCATCTCATTCTTAATGGCCTGCTGCTTTTGGATGCAATGATTTTCTTCCATTACAGTATTTCTAAGATTTCCATTTAATGTGTCAAAGTTATCAGGACTTTTAGTGCTAGGGTTTTTTCTTCCCCATTAAAACACAGATTTTTAGAACTATAAATTATTGTGAACATTTAAGAGATTAAGTCTAGGAGGCTGTTTTAATGGAGAGAATAAAACTTTAATGGAAAGAACATAATACATTCTCCTTGCACAAAGCCCAGAACATAGTGGGCACCTGATAAATACTTGTCAGATGAATACAAGTTTAATGTTTTTTAAAATATTAATTTCAAGCAGGTATTTGATTAGTATATGAATGTGAGGAGAATATGACTGTATACTTTAAGATGTATTTTGTTTAAAATATAATGATTTTTAAGAAAACACACTGGAAACATACTTTTTATACACCTCTATTTTATTTAGACCTTTTTTTGTCCTGAAAAATAATTAATCATTTTATATTATAGAGTACACATGACAAGGAAGTGAATTATCTTCTATGTATCACTTAATTCCTTCTAACCATATCAGAATACCTCACTTTGCTTCAATCTTTGTATTAATTTAACTTGTAGAGTAATAAAATGTAAGCTTCTTTCTAGAGACACTCTCAGAAGAGCAGCTCTTTCCAATAACCAGAATGCCATTTGTCCATGGAAGACATATATATAGTCCATAACCTCAGAGTTAATATCTTTGTAATCATCCTAAAAGAAAACCCCATTTTAAGCTCTGGTAGGAGTTGAATGTAGGCTTGTAGAGAACAAACCTGAAAGGCTTGTAGAGAGACCAACTATTAATGTTGAAAATATAACTGTAAATCCATGCAAAGGCATTGCATCACATTATGTAAAGCAAAATACGACAATTGTTTAAAACATGTAAAAGAGAATTGTCCACATTTTAGGGTATAAATTAGGTTATAATGGGCTACTTTCAATGGATATTTCCTGCTCAGACTTTGAAGAAGGTATCTGTTATGGAAAGATTTTAGGGCCATAGGATGTTTTTGTTGTAACCTACACCCCAGGAAGAGAAGTGCTACTTAAGGTTAAGTAATTTGTTTAATATATTTATTCTCTTTTTAGCGATGTAGAACAGTTCTGCAGGAGCCTTTTATTTTTAATCTATTTTTATTTAGTTTTTGAAACTCTTTTTATGTACTAGTTCCATATTTGAATTTGCTGTAAAAACACTGTTTAGTAGTAGGCAGTTTGTAAAGAAAAAGTACATTTCAGCTGAAATATCCAAGTGCTTTTACTTATGGGTAAAAATTGAGATTATGTTCAGGGTCTTTTAAAACTCTGTTTGGGTTTGTGGGTTTTTGTTTGTTTGTTTGTTTTTTACCCTGAACATTTGATATTGTGTTAAGATACATAACTAGATTAGATAGATATGTATTAAGATCTGATTTGCCTTGTGACGTTATATCAGAATACAAAATCATAAGGTTTTAAATTGAGGAGATTCAGAATATCTATTTAATACTTAGGTAAGTATACTTTAGGTAAATTGAGTAAATTGAGTCTCATGGCATTTACATTTACATTTACATTCTTCTCCCCTTTACCTTCCAACTTTTAAAACACTTTTTAATTTGAATAAATTTTGATTTACTGAAAAATTGAAGCAGTATACAATTCCTTTATACCTCTCATTCATAACCATAACCATGGGATATTGATCAAAACTAAGAAACCATTAATTCTTATTGA
This sequence comes from Sapajus apella, assembly GCF_009761245.1. Classification (NCBI taxonomy): domain Eukaryota; kingdom Metazoa; phylum Chordata; class Mammalia; order Primates; family Cebidae; genus Sapajus; species Sapajus apella. The sequence continues at coordinate 564,163 of NW_022437007.1, forward strand.
ACTGCAGGCTTTGTTCATAGTTCACTACTTTTTCCACTAATACTATTTTTCTATTCCACAGTCCCACCTAGAATATTGTGTCGTGTCTAGTCATGGATTTCCTTAGTCTCCTCTGGTTTGTGAATTTCTCACTCTTTCCTTGTTTTTCACAACCTTTACAGTTTTAAGGAGTACTGATCAGCTATTTGTAGCATGTCTCCCAGTTTCGGTTTGCCTGATGTTTTTCTCATGATTAGGAAGAATACTAGAGACTGACTTGCCTTCTCATAGCCTCGCATCAGGGCTTCATGCGCTCAGTGTGACTTATTGCTGATAAGGTTAATCTTGACCACGCAGACAGGGTACTGTTTGCCAGATTTCCCCACTATAAATTTGCCTTTTTCAGACCTTCTTATACTCTATTCTTTGAAAGTGAGTCATTAAGTCCTGCCTACCACTCAGGACTCCATCTCCATTTTTAATAACTTGGCAAATATGTGGATAAATTTTTCTTATTGTTTACTTTGAGAATTTTAACAGTACGTATCATTTTTGTATGCTTTCTATATTCAATCCACTGTACTAAACATGCTATATCAATCATTTTTCTTAATACTATAAATCTATGAGATAGAAGCTTTATTTTATTTTAAGGATATGGAAACTGTGTCATAGATTGAGCAACTTAACCATCATCACACAGAGCAAGGGCATGAATCCAAGTCTGCTGGGTGCTAGAGCACTTGCTTTTAACTATTAGGTTATACTGTTTCCTTGATAAACATCCCAAACTTTACCAAATCTGGTGGTGAGAAATTTTCACATTACTCTTTTTACTGGCTTCTTGATTCCATCTTAATTAAAAGGTACATGTTTGGGGCAAGTATTTCTATATTTATGAACATATGTAACCTGAAAATTCACCTTTTTTAGAAACCATATTACAAGTGATATGCATTCATATATAATGTGGACGTGGGATCTGAGGATGACACAGTAACTGTACAAGGGCATGAATAGTAAATTAAAGAGGTTGGGCTGGATATGGTGGCTCATGTCTGTAATCCCAGCACTTTGGGAGGCCAAGGTGGGAGGATCACTTGAGGTCAGGAGTTCAAGACCAGCCTGGCCAGCATGGTGAAACCCTGTCTCTACTAAAAATATAAAAATTAGCTGGGCATGGTGGCATATGCCTGTAATCCCAACTACTTGGGAAGCTGAGGCAGAAGAATTGCTTGAACTCGAGAGGTGGAGGTTGCAGTGAGCCAAGATCATGCCACTGCACTACAGCCTGGGCGACAGAGTGAGACTGTGTCTCCAGAAAAATAAATAAATTAATTAAAGAAGTTGAGTACTTCTGACAGTTAAAACTTCTTTGACTGTCAATGGGATGTTTATCCCATGAGTTAAGAAAAAAATCAATGACAATGACACATGTAATAGAAATGTAACCTATCTTTACAAAGCCAGTGACCTTCAGCCTGTTGGGTGAACTAACATATGATTGTTTGATTGATTTGATGACACTGGTTTTGAGTCATAGAAAAATTATACTAGTGTGATTACGAATTACTTTTTAAGTTAAGGTAAAATTTGTTTATTTGAAAATTTCAAAATTCTTCTTGAGATGATTATTGAGAATCTATACAGAAACAAAGCTTGGAATTTCTGTTTAAGAAATTCCTATTTTGTTTTGAAATGCCAGACAAATTTCTCTTCTTTAATTGATGGTATGTGTGTGTGTGTGTGTGTGTGTATTATTGTTTGTGCTTTTAGAGTCATCATTAATTGCTCTTCATATTCTAATACTCTGTGTACTAAATTAACAAGTCTTATTAGTATAACTAACTCTCAAGTGTAACTGCCTTCCTTCATCCCTCTTGCTTTAGTTTAGGTCATCTTCTTCCATTTCTTTAAGAAATGCAGCAGTTTATCTGGTCTTCTTACTGCTATTCTCTTTCTCTTTTCTCCTATGAGAAATACCATCATGATTTGGTATTTATGCTTACAAATTCCAGTGCTGTTTCATATGCAGAATTGACAGGCAAGGATATATGCCCAAGTTACTTAAAAACTTGAAGCCTATTCAATGGTTCTACCTTAACTGCAGCCATTGCCCTTGTGAATATTATACTCCCACATCAAACTTACTTTAGTTCAAACAAAATCTTGTGATTTAATTCTTCCATGACTTTTCACGTATAGTTTCCTTTTGGGAAATGTCTTACTTTTGTAGTCAGAGTGTGTGGAGAGAGAGAGAGAGAGAGAGAGAGAGAGAGAGAAAGTGTGTGTGTGTGTGTGTGTGTTTTGAAGTTCAGAACATATCACCCCAAATTATTTCACTTTGGTGTAAGAATTATTTTGAGCTAAAAGCCCTTGGAAAACAGCAGATGCAAGAAGGGCTAAATTTCCCCCTTTCTTTCTGAAAACAAGAGATAAAAACTCCCAAGTGAAAGATAACTTTCCTACGCCAGGAGAAAAGAAACATTCTTCTATTCTTCTTCAGGGAGTCATAGCCAAGAGAATGGTAAACAAACAGACTTAGTTAAGATGATTCTTATCTTTCTTTATTCTCCCCCATAGTTTATTTATTTTTCTACAATTGCGTCTCTTTTTTCAACCTAGTATAAAAACACACTTAGGTTTTGCCAATTCCTTGGATATTTATTTCCTTCTGAAGGCTCCCATGTTATGTAAAACATATGTAAATATGTGTTTGTGTTTCTTCTATTAATCTACCTATGCCAAATATAAATACAAAAAAAACCCAATTAGCTTTATTGTTGCTTTTATCAAAGCGCATGTAATCTGTACTAACTTGGTGGAAATTTCTGCCAATGAGCAACTTTTTTTTTAACACTCTATGATAAAGATTCAGTGAACAACTTTATTGTTGCAAGTGATCAAGTCCATTTGAAAGTATAGACTAAATGTCCTTGCTCTGCTCTTACTATTCTCTCTCTTTTTAAAATTTTTATTTCTTAATTTCATTATTTTTTAAAGAAGTCTCAGACACGATAATTTTTCATTTTTATGGTTTTAGGAGTACAAGTGCAATTTTGTTGTTTGATAGATTGCATATGGTGAAGTATATTGTGTAGCATCCTCATCGCCAGATTAGTGAACATTCTACCTAATAGGATTTCATCCCTCACCCCTCTCCCACCCTCCCTTCCTCCCACCTTTTGGAGCCTCCAGTGTCTATTACTCATTCTGTATGTTCATTGCTAAGTTCCCAACTATACCCCCTTATTTTATTTAAAAAAATTATTTTCTTTTTCTGCATACTTCAATGGATGCAAACTCTTTCTTTTTTTCTTTTCCTTTCACAGTGACTTCTTTCCTTGTTTGTTTGTTTGGTTTTGGCTGCTAACTCCCAAGCACAATGTAGACAGTGACTTATGTTTTTAATTTTTATAAGAGGCAAAGCTGAAGTTCTTTGTTTTTTTTCCTTTTTCCACTTCAGTAAGCTGGTCTAAATTCTTCCTACCTTCTCTGCAACCACTTTCTTCTAGATTAACAGTGCCCGTACAGATGATTTGATCGTATATAAATTTCAACATCCTCTTGTCATGTACTCAGGTGAGGAAAATCACTCTTTTATGTCTGATGGCTTTACAAAAAATTATTTACAAAAAATGATTGCATATGATAAAGTTTTTGTGCCAAAATTGGTTCATGGCTTTAAAAATATCACTAGAAATGTATATTCAGTTTCCTTATGCATTTTTTCTTTCCTTCTCTGTTGATCTTACCCATTTTTACAACTTAAGTTTTTTAGTGTTGTTGTTTTTGTTTTGAGAAATGGTCTCACTCTGTCACCCAGGATCAAGCGCAGTGAGACACAAACATGGCTCCAGCCCAGCTAATTTTTTTTTTTTTTTTTTTTTTTTTTGGAGAGTCTCTTTTGCCATGTTGCCCAGGCTGGTCTCTAACTCCTGGGCTCAGGCAATCTGCCTATTTTGGCATTCAAAAGCGCTGGGATTACAGGTGTGAACCACCGAGTTGGCCCTGAAAATATTTTTAAAGTTTAAATTTTACCACTATATTAAGCAGGAGTTACCTATTTTTTAATTGCCTTTTTTCTTCCTTCTTATTAGGGAGGGTTAAGGAAGGAGACTTAGCAGAAAGCAAGTCTTACTTGCTTTTTTGTTTTGCTTTGTTGCTATTGAGTTGTTTAAGCTCCTTTTATGTGTTGGAATATTAATCCTTTATCAAATGTCTGGCTTGCAAACATATTCTCCCTTTCCATAGGTTGTCTCTTTACTCTGGTGATTGTTTCCTTTGCTGTGCAGAAGACTTTTAATTTGTTTGTTTTAGCTAAACATCATGAACTAAGAAGCTTTTTAGTTTGATGTAATACCATTTGTCTATATTTAATTTTGTTGTTCATGCTTTTGGGATCAAATCCAAAAAATCATTACCCAGACCAATGTCTTGTATGTTTCCCCTATTCTTTCTTTCTCTCTCTCTCTCTTTCTTCCACTCTTTCTTTCTCTCCCTTCCTCCCTCCCTTCCTTCCTTCCTTCCTTTCTTTCTTTTCTTTCTTTCTTTCTTTCTTTCTTTCTTTCTTTCTTTCTTTCTTTTTCTTTCTTTCTTCCTTCCTTCCTTCCTTTCTTCTTTCTTTCTTTCTCTTTCTTTCTTTCTTTCTTTCTTTCTTTCTTTCTTCTTTCTTTCTTTCTTTCTTTCTCTTTCTTTCTTCTCTTTCTTTCTTCTTTCTCTCTTTCTTTCTTCTTTCTTTCTCCTTATTTCTTTCTTTCTTATTTTGACAGTTTTCCTGAGCATATTAATGCAGGAATATTTAAGTTTTTAATCCATTTTGAATTAACTTTGGTATATGGTGTTGAAATAAGGATCCACTTTTATTTTTCTGTTTGCGGAAATTTGCTTTCCCTGCACCATTTATTGAATAAAGCTGTATTTTTCTTCTTGGCATATTTGTTGAAAAATCAGTTAGATTCATCTCTAGGCTCTCTATTCCGTTCCATTCATTGATATATCTTTTCTGTTTTTGCCAATTCTATGCTCTTTGGATTAGTGTAGCTTTGTAGTATAGTTTGAAATTAGGTAGTATGGTATCTCCAGCTTTGTCAACTTCAGAGAGCTCTGAAGCAAATACCTCCAACTTTGTTCTTTTGGTTCATGATTGCCTTGGCTTTTTTTTTTTTTCAGTTTTATATGAATTTTAATTTTTTTTCCTTTTTTAATTTTTAGTTCGGTTTTACTTTGAGTTCTGGGATACATGTGCAGTTTTGTTGCATAGGTATACATGTGCTGTGGTGGTTTGCTGCACCTTTCAACCCATCATCTGGTTTAAGGCCCTCATGCATTAGGTATTTGTCCTAATGCTCTCCCCCCCTTTACTCCCAGTCCCTGACAGGCCCTGATGTGTGATGTTCCCCTCCCTGTGTTCATGTGTTTTCATTGTTCATTTCCCACTTGTGAGTGAGAACACGTGGTGGTGTTTTGTTTTCTGTTCCTGTGTTTGTTTGCTGGGGATGATGGTTTCCAGCTTCATCCATGTCCCTGCAAAGGACTTCTTGTTTTTTTTTGAGACAGGCTCTCACTCCCTTTCTCAGGCTGGAGTGAAGTGTCACAACTTCTTGGCTTTTTTTGAGACAGGCTCTCACTCCCTTTCTCAGGCTGGAGTGAAGTGTCACAACTTTTTGTTTTTTTTTGAGACAGGCTCTCACTCCCTTTCTCAGGCTGGAGTGAAGTGTCACAATCATGGCTCACTGCAACCTCAATCCCCTGGACTAAAACAAACAATCCCCCTACTTCAGCCCCTGGAGTAGTTGGTACCACAGGCATGCATTGCCAGGCCTGGCTAAATTTTTTTTTTTTTTTTTTTTTTTTTTTTTTTCTCGGCTCAAACAGTTCTTCCACCTTAGCCTCCCAAAGTGCCAGGATTACAGGCTAGAATTTTTTTTTTCTATTTCTATAAAAAATGATGTTGTGATTTTCATAGGGATTGCATTGAATCTGCAGGTCGCATTTGGTAGTATGGATTTTAACACCTACCTGACCAATTTATTTCTAAATTATTTATTTAGTTTTTTTTTTTTTAGCTATTGTGACTGTGATTGTTTCCTTTATTTTATTTTTTTTATTTTTGGATAGTTTATTTATTTTTCTAGTTTTCACAACCCTTCATTTCAAAAAGTTTGTTGTTAGTGTATAAAAATGCTACTGATTTTTATTTCTATTTTTCTTGTAAATGTTTAATGTATTGACCCTAATCAAAAGCAAACTACTGATTTTTTCTATGTTGGTTTTGTATCTTACGACTTTACTGTTCTAGTAAACTACTATATATTAATTCTACAACTACTAGTATCAGTTTTAGTATCTAAGTATTAGATATTAGAATTACTGATATTAGTTCTAACGGTTTTTTGCTAAAGTCCATAGGGTTTTCCACTTACAAGATCATGCCATCAGCAAGCAGTGACAATTTTACTCCTTTTCCTATTTGGATGACTTTTATTTCTTTTTCTTGCCTAATTGCTCTAGCAAGGACTTCAATACTATGTTGAACAGAAGTGAGAGAGTAGGTCCTATGGTTTGATATGATTTGTTTGGCTACCAAGTCTCATGTTGGAATTTGATTCCCAATGTTAAAAGTGGGGCCTGGTAGGAGGTGTTTGGATAATGGGACAGATTCCTTGTAAATAGGTTAGTGTTATCCTTGCAATAATGAGTGAGTTCTCATCTTAGTTTTCACAAAAGCTGATTAAAAAAAAGTTGTTTATAAATTGACTTTTTATTTTTTGAGACAAGGTCTTACTCTGTTCCCCAGGCTGGAATGCAGTGGCACAATTATAACTCATTGCAGCCTTGACCTACTGGGCCTGGGTGATCCACCTACTTCAGTCTCCCATGTAGTTTGGACTACAGACACACACCACCATGACTGGTTATTTCTTTTAATTTTTTGTAGAGATGGAGTCTAACTTTTTTGCCCAGGCTGGCTGTTCTTGAATTCTTGCATTCAAGTGACCTGCCCATCTCACCCTCCCAGAGTGCTGGAATTACAGGCATGAGCCACTGTGCCCACCCAAGAGCTGATTGTTGAAAATATCCCGGCACCTCCTGTCCCTCTCTCTTGCTTCCATTCTGTCACCATGTAATCTGCACGTTCTGGCTTTCCTTCACTTTCCACCATGTGTAGAAGCTTCCTGAGGCCCTTACCAGAAGCAGATTTGGCATCATGCTTGTATAGCCTGCAGAAACATGAGTCAAACAAACCTCATTTCTTTATAAATTACCTGGGCTCAGGTATTTTACTGGGCAAGACAAACGGACTATAACAGTAGAAAGCCTTATCTTGTTCCAGATCTTACAGGAAATGCTTTGAGTGTAATGTTAGCCGTGGGCTCCTCATAAATGACTTTTATTGTATTGAGTTACATTTTTTATTTTTAAATTTACACTCAAGGGTATTGTTGGAGAGGTATATGCCCTCGACATCTAATTTGGTCAACTTCTTTTGTCATCTTTTTCTCTCTCATGTGCTCTCTTTGTTCTCATTCTTTGCCTGGACAATGGAAGATAAGAGAGAGTTTGTTAAATCAAAGGATATTAAATTTTGTCAAATGATTTTTGGCATCTAATAGATGGTTATATGGATTTTGTCTTTCATTCTGTTAATGTGGCATGTCACATTTATTGATTTGTGTATGTTGAACTATTCATGCATTCTAGTGATAAAAACATTTTTCAAAACAACACATGCAAATAGCCAACAGATAACAAACATATGCTCAGTATCACTAATCAATAGAGAAAGGCAAATTAATATCACAATGAGATATAATCCCTCACCTGCCAGAACGTCTTTTAAAATGTTTATTATTATATTTTTAATCATCCTGCACTTTATTTCAAAGCAATGTTTTCAAATGATAAAACAAAAGATAAGTTTTGATGAGGATGTAGTGCAAAGGAAACAGTAATACACTGTCGGTGGAAATGCAAATTGGTGTAGCTATTTTGGAAAATAATATAGAGATTCCCCCCAAAAAAACCCTAAAAATAGAATTATCATATGATCTAGAAATCTCACTTTTGAGTATTAATGCAAAAGATTTGAAATCAGTTTGTTGAAGGGATATATTTATTCATGTATTCATTGCAATGCTATGCACAATACCCAAGTTAGGGAATCAACCTCTGCTCATCAATAGATGAATGGATTAAAAAAATGTATTGCAGCTGTGTGCAGTGGCTTGTGCCTATAATCCCACAACTTTAGGAGGCTGAGGTGGGTGGATTGCCTGAGATTGGGAGTTCGAGATCAGCCTGGCCAACATGGTGAAAGCCCGTTTCTACTGAAAATACAAATATTGGCTGGCCTTGGTTGTACACGCCTGGGATCCCAGCTACCTGGGAGGCTAAGGCAGAAGAATGACTTGAACCTGGGAGTCAGATATTTCATTGAGCTGAGATGGCACTACTGCATTTCAGCCTGGGTGACAGAGTGAGTGAGGATCCCTCCCCCTCAAAAAAATAGAAAGAGAAGGAAATTCTGAAGGAAATTCTGAAATTTGTGATAGCACTGGTGGAATTGGAGAGCATCATGCTCAGTGAAATAAGTCAGGCCCAGAAAGACATACACCACATGTGCTCACTTATGTGTGGAATTAAAATAATGTACATATAGAAATGGGTAATAGAATGGGAGTGACAGAACTGGAGGAGGGGGAAACGGGGAGGTGATAAGCAAAGGGTATACAAGTTCAAAGAGGAAGAATATGTTTTCTCCTTTTGTTTATTCTATTGCACAGCATGGTGAATATAGTTAACAGAGTATTATATATTCCAAATTGCTAAGTAAACTTCAAATGTTCTTATCATGAAAAATGTTAAGCATTTGAGGTGATGGCTATGTTAACTGGCTTGATTTAATTATTTCACATTGCATTCATAAATCATAACATCATCATTTTGTACCCCATAAATTTGTTTCTCATACAACTCCCTCTTCACAGAACCCATTAGCCTACACAATTATGAATTGTCAATTTACAATAAAAAAAGAGAAAAACACTTAAAAAAAAAAAAAGAATATACAATTAGGTTGCAGAGTTTTTCTTTTCCACATACTAAGCTAGATTGCAGTTTGCTATGCAGGAATTCAAGATACAGAGACATTTTAGACTAAATGTAATTTAGTTTAGCAATTACTATTATATAGACAGGTATGATTTTGTATTTCATGTTCAAATAATTCCTTATACTCAGAAACAATAAAAATCATTGGTAAGAAGAGCAAGAAGACACTTCATGAACCAATGTGGCTTTCATGGGTATTGTTAAAGAAAAATGACTGGATAGTCAACTGATTGGTTAGAAGAAGGAAGTAGTATATGGTATCCTGAAAATTATAGCATTAGTAGAAGATTTTAGGGAAGAATCACATTGATCCTTCCCTAAACCTGTAGAAAAGGCAATTTTGTCAAGCAAATTCTAAATGATTACAAAATTTGCATAATATTGAATTTATGATTTAACAACATATATTAAAATAAAGTCAGTTACTAATATTAATGTAAATTTGTGGCCATTGTTTTTCATTGTTTGTAAGATGCACTTGTTTTATACATTTTCACATTTCTGAAATTGATATGCAATTTTTAGATGGTGGTAAATTATGTTTGCTATTGTCTAGGTGATAGTTGAGACAGTTTTTATTGCATCCACATGAATAGATCTTGTTGTTAATCCTGGTGACATGACAGTAAACCTGCAAAACCATGGTAGTTCTGTAAACAAACCATGTGAAAATAACATTAGGGGGAATATGATTTTTACATGTTATCTGAACAGTTTATTAACATCTTGTGAGATCAAGAAAGCATCAACCTCAAAACCTGCAGTATAGGTTTAAGAAGCTTGGAGTCAATAGCAGAACTCTGTTTTAAGAAATGCTGCTTCGCCAATTTGCTTGGTGGACTAGAAGAAAATGCTGTATGAAAAAAACAAAACAAAACGCATAACCATCGATCACTTTGAATTGTGAAGTGTTTTATAGAAGTTAGATTTTCATTATGGAAACAGTTTTAGCAATACACTTAATCTATTTTGCATTAATTTTTCAAAAGGAGTTGGTAAAAATCTATGTATAAATAAGTCTAAAGGAGCCCTTTTAATAAATATAAATGTTCTACGTGGTAAGAAATCACAGTGTCAAAGTTTTTAATAGCAAATATGTTTTTTTCCCCTTAGTGGCACATAAAATAATGGAACTTTTGTAATTAATGGCATCATAAATTCAATAAAATATGAAAAACTCTTATTAGTTGACAATATATAAACCAAAGTTCATGGTGACTTTAGCAAAATGTACATGATAACATCAGTAATATTTGTTGAATGAATGAATGAATGAATATATTACCGTAACTGTAAGTAACAGTAAAATTCCTGAGAGAATATAACACATTGAAAGTACCTCTGAGTCATTAAGGAAATACAGTCATGGGTCACATAATGATGCTTCTATCAACAACCACCTCCCTATAAAAGGGTGGTACCATAAGATTATAATACCACATTTTAACTACACTTTTCTATGTTTAAATACGCAATACTTACCATTGTGTTACAATTGCCTGTGTCTACAATACATGCCAACTGTATTCAGTACAGAAACATACTGTACAGGTTTATAGCCTAGGAGCAATAGGCTATCCCATATATCCTGGGTATATATAATAGGCTATACTATTCAGGTTTGTGGAAGTGCACGTACTCTGTGATGGTTGTACAATGATGAAATCATCAAATGGCACATTTTTCAGAACTTATCATCATCATTAAGTGACGTATGACTGTACTGAATAAAGTTCAAATAAATGATAATTATGTCTTATGGCATGTAAAATGTTAGTCCAGACATCACTCTCTGCTAATGAGATAATTTTGTCACTAAATTAACCATTCTACAAACTGGTAGTTTAAGGAAAGTTTATTGCATTTAAATTCCTGGCACTAGAAATGACATACAATAAATGGTTTTAATTGCATGCAACTAAAAATCAATCACATGATATCCTTTCCAAAAATGACTCCTATTACTCAATCCAAATTTGAGTAATCAAAAATGCTGCTTTAAATGTCAAATTATAAAATCAGAATAGAAAAACTATACCCAAGTTTTCAAAGATTATCAAATATTCAAAATTTGTGATCTGATGATGCGCTTTGTCATCTACAGAGTTTGACCTTTAATCATAGTCTCTGGGGTAGTGTGAATTTTTTTTTGAAATTTCAACTTAAAGATAATAAACAATTATAATACTAGAGATAAGAATCATAATTTTAAAAGCATCTTTGCTTAAAAATGAATAAATTATGAAAAGTTAATTCAAAGATTTAAAATAACATACTAGTAGTATATTTGTACCTATAGTTACTTACATTTTCTTTGTCCTTGCTTGAAGATATGTGTCTATTCCTAGAAGTTAAACACAATTAGATTTTCAGGATAGCTTTTCATGATCTTTCCTTCACAGGCTATTTATATGACAGTTTGAGGTATTTAGCATGAAATAAGTTATCTTTCATTAAAGTGAAGTATGAATACTTTTCAAATGATTTGCACTATTTGAAAGTATTTCCCCTTTGAATTAAGTATTAATATTCATTTATTTTATCTTTAAACCAGGCAGTTGAAATTTCCACTAAATATATTATTAGCAAAAATGAATTAAGTAAGTAATTAACAATATTTGCAGGGGAGATGTTCTTCTGTGCTTAATTTCTTCTGAAGCATTTTTTTCTCCATTTTTCCCATTCATGATTCTAATCTGATGACATCACAAAAGTTGCGAAGTGGAGGGCATAGGGTTTAGACCTCTAGTAATGCTTCTGAATACAAGTGCTTGCCTTTTACAAAGTAATAAGTTAGTAAACTTCAACAGTTTATACAACATTCTTATAATGAAATGTATTTTTGTTTGTTTCAATTGATGAAATTTCAAATAATGTGATAATTAATGAGCAGGTCTCTCTGATTTTTTAATACAATTATGGAAACATCATTATTCATCCATTCATCAAACTTGTACAGAGTTACTGGCAAGCTCTGGTGACTATTCAAGGTGTCGAGAATACAAGATGAATAAGATACAGCCTCTGACTGGAAAGAATACATTTCTAGCGGTAAAACAGTTATGAAGATAAATAACTGCAACTCGATGTGTGAATGCTTTTACAGAGACATATATGAGATGCTTCAGGGCACAGGAAAAGAAACGTGTGTGTGTGTGTGTTGTGTTGTGTGTGTGTGTGTGTGTGTGTGTGTGTGTGTGTGTTGGAGGATTTAAAAACAATTTCAGAGAAGGAGGTGAAGTAGGAGAAGCCTTAGGAAAATACATGAAGTCATCAAATAATTAAGAAACAAGTAAGAGTCATGGCTGAACTATAGACAGAGGTAGGACTGAAGTGGCAGGGATGGAGCTTAAAAGATAGGCTGGGATTGGAGCATAAAGAGCTGAATATTTTGATCTTTGATCAAAGCTCCTGAATCACTTTGATAAGCCATTGAAGAAAACAATGATCAGATTTTTGAAAAGTCCTTGACTGCAGATGGGATGGTAGACTAGATACTTGTATACTCAGCCTGTGAGGGTTTCACTAGATGTGAGGTAAGAGAGATGGACCAGCCAAGGTAACTGCTCTTGCTTAAATCTGGGAAACGGTGGTTTGAACAAGGAATTTTATTTTCTCTAAACATTTCTAGAAGCTCATTCACTCCTACCTGCTGTGACATCTCACCTGCTATAATTTACGGAAAAGTGGCCACATCAACAAAATGTATTTGCAGTCAAAGTCAACTTTAAAAAAATCTGTTTCATAATGATTACAAAAGTCTACATAATGATTCATGTATTTCAGGTTTAGTTTCAAAACCTACAAACTCCGGATATCAAAAAAATCTAAAACCATCTATAAAATTGCAGAATACTAAACTACACTAGAAATTACCACTAAGACTGTGTCAGTGATCACAGCCACACACAGAGGTTCACAGTCTTCTTAGGATTGATATCATACAGCATCAGGAGTGGATATCACTTACTGTTCATTTATCATTAGAATCTAACACATAAAGCCACAGACACTAATGTTTGTTTTATAATGAACACTTATATATCCAGCCAGAAAATATCTATTGTAAACTAAGGAGGACACCAGCTTAATTAGAATAATTTGAAACTTATTAAACTTGTTGGGGGAAAAATGAGTATAGCAAATAAAAGAAAAAGAGAAAATATTTTATCTGAAACATTCCAAATCTCAAGGATTCAAGATTTAAGGAATTTTTACATAGCCAATTCTAGCAAGTACAATTAAACCATTTGGATAGACAAGGAATAAAAGAGAAGTCATAGATTTTTTTTACAAGTTTTAATTGATTGAGAAACTAAATGTATATACTTTACTGACAGTCAATGACAAATGCCAAAGATTTCTGAGAGATTAAAGTCAGAAAACTCTCACCTCTGAATTTTTTCTATGTTTCAACAGGACTCCCACTTGTGTTGAGTAGGTCTCCAGAAATGTAGTGAAAGATGAACATTTGGCTGGCATTTACATAACAATATATAACTATGTGGAGATAATTATAACTGTTAGGGAAATCTCTGTTTTATTTATTATATTATCTTCTAATATGGCATTTAATCTAGCTTGATGACTTTCTCTTTTCTCATTTTCTCTCACAATTAGTTTTTATTAATTTTGCTTTCATACGTATTCATAGAAATTTTCATACAGCTGATTTCCTTTTTTTAGTTTTTGTTCATTTATCTATTCTTTCCTGTTAATAATAGCCTTAGCTATCATTCCTTTTTTTTTTCTCACTTCATTCTTGCAATTAATTTCAATGAATTCCCTTTTCCAACCCTTACTAAGAATATTGATTTTAAGATCACAATTCTGAATTTTAATGTACTTTAATGTTTTCCAAGTATCTCTAGCTTTTGCGGTAAGATTTTTTTTCTACATTTTTTCTCAATCCTTTGCACCGTATCACTGGCTACTTCTAAACCCTGTAACTACTCAGACCTCAGCATTAATTCTCTTACCTTGAGAATAGCAACCTAAGGTTTTCAACAACATGGATCGTGGATGTAATCTTCAGCTGTAACATTTCTGTGTTCTCCCCACACCCACAAAACATTTCCTTTTTAAATCTCATAAGCTTCCCATAGCAGCCTTAGTTTAAATTGTTTCTTTATGTTTTTGGACCGGTTTATGCTAACCTAAGTCATGTAATTCATCTCAGTATGTTCTGATTCTCTGAGAAATAAATTACTGGAACCTAATGGTTTTCTAAATGAATATTTAAGAAATTTTATTTCCACTTGCAAACTTTATGTAATTATGTGATCAGGCATTAACTATTCTAAAGAATTGATATTCTATTCTAAAGAATAACTGTTGGATTCTAAAGAATATTCCACTCTAAATAACTATTCTATTTTAAATTATTCTTTCAGAATCTCTCACGAAGACAAAGATACTGGTTTAGTTTTCATGTCATGCCAGCACTGCTTCTACCACAACAATGAAACGGATGATTTTCTTTTGCACCTCCTGAAGTAAGAGATACTGGAAAGATCTCAGTTTGAAGGAAGGGTTACTTTTTATTTAAATCCTAGTAGGGCTGCACACAAAATAATTAGGAAGAGTGAGAAAGTCTCGGTGACTTTTAAGAAATTCAGCTTACTGATTCTAAGGAATGCCTTGTAGTAGAGCTTTTTAATCAAGACTTTCCATGACATCTTAACCATGTGAAACTGAGCAATATCTTACGATGTAGCAACTGTTTTAAACTGTATTGCTATTAACTTATCCTGGAGGCTGTCTTTTGGAGTGACAGGCAAGGAACATAGTAGCAAAAATGATGACAGGCAGTCCTTGGCAAGCTCATCTCTGAGGATGAGTTATTTTCCTCTTCTTTGCACTCCCATGAAAACCCTAATTTGACTGTTAATGACAGTGGACTTTGTAGAACCCGTGATCTGAGAGATAAATGACCTCTAATTCAGACTTCATTTATTTTATATTATATATAAAATATAAAATTCTACATGTACATATAAATATGTTTACATATTTATATTATGTAATATATAATTATATTTTTTAAAATAAGTATTTAATATTATAAAATTATTTTTTCTTCTGCTTTTTTTCTCAATCATTTGCACAGTATCACTGGCTACTTCTGAAACCTAAGAATACTCAGACCTCAACGTTGAGTCTCTTACCTTGAAAACTGCAACCTAGGATTTTCAATCACATGCATCAAGGATGTAGTCTTTGCCAGTAACATTTCTGTTTTCTCCCATACCCACAAAACATTTCCTTTTAAAATACTCATAAGCTTCCCATAGCAGCCTTAGTTTAAATTATATCTATGTTTCTGGATCAGTTTATGTTAACCTAAGTCATAAAAGTCATTTCAATATGTTCTCATTATCTGCTTATAGATTTATTATATAAAATTATTATATTTTATATTTTATATATAGTAGTTTCAACAAGAAGGTATTTTTTTCTAAGCACTTCCAGAAGCTCATTTACCTCCTACCTTCTATATACATATATATATGCACATATATATATACACACACATATTACATATTTCTAGCATATATTTCCATGCCTTCTAAGAGAATATGTGTTTTCTAAGCACATATTTCCAGCTTTCCATGCTTTTGTAGTATCAAGAAAACTGAGTAAATTTTCTATTTGCTTTTATCACTTTATTTTTTTGTAAAGTAAAATTTTGTAAAAATAATTGGAATGAATGATTCAGTAATTATACATTAATTAGCACTAAACATTGCCAAAATATGTTAATAGATGTATGAGTAGTTTAAAAGTAGATTTATAGTTATTTTTTTAAATGTTGAGAATTGATTTAAAAATATGATGTAATTTATTTATTGTTGTATTCAATTTCTCAATCCTAATACAGAGCAGGAAACATTTGACTTTAAAAACTTGTATATGGAATGTTGTATACTGATCTCCCATGTAAGGTTGCCAGTTTAAATACAAGTTTCATAAAACTCACGCCACCAGGGTATGTAACTAAAATTTCCCTTTATCTTTTGAGAGTTGAACACAAGTAGACTATTGTGCTAAGTACTAAAACATGTCCTAGAGCCATTTTGTTGGAGCTATTTTGGTATATGGAGTATTTTGTGTATTGATCCTATCAGGTAAATTTGATTTCTCTGTTGCTATGTCATTATTTTATCTGTGTGCTTACTCCTACTCACCCCCAGGCATGGCAGGGATAAGATGAGACCCAAGGTAGTCCAGATCGCTATTTTTTAAGAGGAGTTCTGCTGGGAGAAATATATATGGTATTAGTTATCATTAATTTTTATTTTGTATAATTTGTGGCTTCAGTTTAGCCTCTTTAATAAAACTACAGAGAAGATGGAGCAATATTAGGATATTCAACTTAAAAAATAAAATTAAACATTTTTGTTTCATTTCATTTTTAGAGATGGGGTCTTGCTGTGTTGTCCAGGCTGATGTGCAGTGGCTATTCACAGGCACAATCATAATGTGCTACACCCTTGAACTCCTGGGCTCAAGTGATCATCCTGCCTCAGCCTTCTAAGTAGTGGGGCTACAGACAGCTGCCACCACTTCAGACCAAATATCTTCAATAGTAAATTGTAGTTTAATTTTTAGGCTTTTTGGTTATATTGAAAAGAATAGCTTCTAGTGACATGTCTTATTATAATTCTCTTTGTTCTAAAGCCCTCAGAATTCTTAAAATTTATAGTAATAGATAGATATGTAATTAGTCAGCATAGTCAGGTAGTTTCTTATTATAAAAATATTTCCACACTTACACCCACAGTAGTCAACCTACTTTTATACAACAAACACTTGCCGAAGAGGCTGACATTTAATCTATTATGTGATTAGTTCATTAAAGAAAAACAAAAGCAGCCGCTATAAGGGCATATGGACTTTAGCTAAGTTTCCTGGGAGACGCATAATTCTTTGGAAGTTAAAAACTCAACCATATTTGGATTATTTTGTACCTAATTTTTTATGTTGAATTTGGAAAATATGTACTAAACATATATGGTATTGAAGTACTTGCTACTTCGCAATGTGTGCCAAAAAGATAGTTGTGATGAATAAAATACCTTCGTGATTTTGAACCAGTTGTCTTTCAATATATAAGGTAAATTCTGACAGCTAATTAGGCCTTTGTGAGGAGAAGAGACTAGCAATAAAGAACAACCTAGACATCAAGAGGAAGACCAGACTGTTCTTGGTTCTGTGTCTTTTTACAAGACTGTAGGAGCTATTTAAAACTATTTAAAAGTGTTTATGCAAAGTAGTTTTTCAGCTTTTTCAAGTTGATTGCTTCTTTAAAGATATGTAGCTAGAACCTGAATATTCAAATCCTTACTTACCTAATTGCCATGATACGTTATAAAGGCGTATGTGCACCAAATTTTTCTACTCTGGAGAACTGAGCCAGACCAGCTTGCTCATGCCCTGTCTCTCTCTCTCTCTCTCTCTCTCTCTCTCTCTCTCTTTCACTTTCTTTATCTTAAGGACTGAATTAAAAACAAGTTAAGCAGCCTCCTAAACATCTCTTCATTTGGCCTATACTTACATATGCAAGGAATCCTTAAATTAATACATTATCAAAAACAACCCTGTATCACATTCAAATTAAAAGTATATGTTTTTTCCCCTATCCACTAAGTGATTTGAATAGTGATCCACCAAAAACCTTAGCATCTCAGGTCCTAAGCTTTCTCAGTTTCAGTATCTTTTATCTCCAATTCATTGCTTAAATTGTTCCAATGGAATTGACCTCAGAATGCCATAACTTAATCTTGATTGTTAAATAGAGCTGTCTTTTTAAAATCAGTCATTCTCTTACTTAACCACAAGCATCATTTAACATTTAATAAATTCTCTCTGAATTAAAAATGCTTATTGATATTTCTGTTGATAATAAAATGACCTCATATGGATAAATAGAGTAGATTAAATCAGAATTGAAAATTCCTCTGCCTTTGGTTTCCATGATGTTGCTTTCATCACCACCCTCTGTATAGACTCGCTCCTTCATTTTCTTCCATCTTCCTTGACTATCTTGGTCTTCTTTGGTGAGATAATTTATTGACTCTGTTGGTAATTTTGGACTCCATTCTACTTTTTTCTTATTTTATACAAACTCTCTGGTTGACCTAACTGGCGGCCACAGTGCCTTTAATGAGTACATGCCGATGGATGAGTTTTCAGGACTTTCCTGAGCTTCTGGCACTGCAGGGAATTCTCATTTGGATACTCAAAATGTCTTAAAGGGGACGCATCATGGTTGTTCCCCAGGTCTCCCTCTCGTCCTTTTCCAGTGTTCTGTTTGTTAGTGGCTATTACTGTCCTTTTTTAGCTTTCCAGGCATCTTTCTTGAGGCAGGCTAGGAACACATATATTTTGTGATGAACAGGTAAGAAATTTCTCTACAGTGGCTTAAATATGCTGTGAATGTGGTAGGGAAGCTTTGTTTAATATTGAGGATGGAGGAAAAGAATGACATACTGAACCCAGGGAGTGGGTGAATAAAATTATGAAAGAAGAGAAGTAGACTTGCTGGACAATGGTGAATATCCATTTGAATTTTTGTGTTATGGATTTTAAATGGAAATCACTAAGCCAGGTTAAGTGATTTTTCTCTCTAACGTCAGATGCTTATGTACAAACATGGATGATCTTTGCATTCAGTGGGGTTGTGTAAGGATTGGTATTTTTGCTTATTGAAAACTACACTATCATGTGAATCTGGTGGATCTATCAAGTCAATACTGTTGCTTCATTTCTTTCACCACAGTGATGGATGCAGAGGCAGGTGTATAATGCAAGTAGGGTCAGAGTCATTATAAGTGCTTGTTGGAGATACTGGATCTCCTTTATTCCAAGGTCATTGGTTTTAAAGATTATTTAAATCTATTATTAGGGAATAATCATACCTACATAGAAATAATGATCACACGGAAGAAAACAGAAGAGATGGATAGGCAGAACCTCTGGATCCACATGTTCTGGTCTCTCAGATTTCCAAATTATGAGAAACAAAAAAAGTTTTCTTTTTGTTCAAATGGGTAAAATTGTGCTCTTTCCACCTGGAACAAAGAGCATTCTGACCGAAAGACCAATTGAGTATTTTTTAGTGAAATAGGGACAAGGGAGTTGAGAATGTGTCGTAAAAGAGTGTTTATAATGAGAAGTGAAGCAAGATAGTGGTGATGAATGGTGAGAAAGTGGTATAGGTAAATGTATTGGAATGGTGGATGAGGTGGAAATACTGAGGTATTGGAGATGATGCAACTGTTGGTGATAATAAGTTCGCAGGTTTGATCATGCCAGTGGGTGGCTGAGGTGGATACAGGTGAGGAACTGAGAGTCCAGAGGTAGGCTGATAAAGTTGAAAGTTTTGAGCAAAGTCATGGTTGTTGATAAATTATAAATCTGGAGATAATATTAGTGAAGGCAGTGGTACAATTAGATGGTTTGGGTGTTGGAGATGATAGGGTTTGTAGGATAAAGGAGTCAAATGATACAGATGTGGTAGTTGAGGGCAGGGAAGATTCCTGCCATGAGATGTGTGAGGTGAGGGAGAAGAAACAAGCTTTATGTAAACGGGATTCAGTTAATATAAAAAAGCAAACATCACATTCAGAGAAAAGAGTGATTTATTCAAGTTTATAAATTAGATACTAGAGATCTATAGGGTAGAGTGAACCTGTGAATAGAATGAAGCCTAAACATGACATTGGGCCAGATGAGGGATGCATGTGACTGGTGTTGGGATTGAAAGCCAGGAGATTCCCGATTAATGAGTATGACTGAGTTTTGCAGAAGTGAGGGACGTTTTATAACTAGTTCCAATTATTTGTTAGAAGAAGATGGATATGCTGACTGACTCTGCAGCCTGCAGTAAAGTGTGTGTAATGTGCAGCCTGAATGATAGACACTGGTGCTACATTACAGGCGATGGCTACACAATGATCTCCAGTCAACTGCTTCGTCTTGCCCTGATGATAAAGTTTTGAATTTAATGTGATATTCAGGTTCTTTAAGACCCAGACTCTTTACCTCCTTGCTTGGCACTTCTCAGCACTGCAGCCCTACCAAGCTACTCTTAGTTCCCCTGTAATTCTCCATATTCTCTCTTGCCTCTGGTCTGTACACATATTTTTCTCTTACTTGATAATGTCTTTTCTTCCCATTCGAGCCACCTCTGTTTTTGGACAACACTTATAGTTATCACTCATGTTCAACTTTAACATCAGCCCCCCAGGAAAGCATTTTACTCATCAGTATTGTTACCCGTGCTCCCCATCCACAGGTGCTCCCCATCCACAAGTGCTCCCGCAGCATGTTTTATTCCTAGCAGAGTGCCTAATACACTGTATCCTCTTTGACTTTTAATGTAAGCCCTTTGATGGAAGACAGTATGACTTGTATATCCAACCCTAGAAGAGAGGCATGTGAGATTTATTCAATATATATTTACAGCGTGAATGAATTGAACAGATTAAGAACGTCATGACACAATCAAGCTTTTGCTTGGCTATTTCAGGTGATTGATTGCACCATTCTATGTCATGCATCTATTTTTACAAAACAATAAATGATGCCTATGTACCTGAATATTATGTAATCTAACAGAGATAAGAATATAAGTGAACACTGAGAAATATTTGAATCAAATTTTTTTGGAGTATTCAGGTTGGTTATAAATAATGTGGGTTTTTTTTTCATATTTCTTGGAGGAAAATAGAAGATACCCCATTCAGTCTTCTCTTCATTCCCTAAATTATAGTGCAATTGCTCCATCATTCTCTTTGTAACCAGCATTTTTTGTTCAATAGAATCAGGCAAATATTTAGGACTACAAAATAGAAATAGATATTCTAGTTTTACCCAGTGACATTCTTACTATCTAGCCCCTTAATATAGAGGGTCTAATAATGTTAGAAAAAAAAGAATTACCCAAAATTTGAAGTGGAAAACAGAAGTTTCCATTTTTAAAATGCCTCGTGTTTGTTCCTGAAATGTACCTAAGTTTGTGAAAATCCACCAGCCTTCTATTTTTCTGGGTTAAGTTGGCATGTGGAATAAATTTTATTTCAATATTTGAACATAAATCTATAATCCATCTGGAGTTTTTTGTTTATTTTGGTTTAAGTCACAAGGTGGGAATCAACATTATTTTTTTTTCCAAATGGTTAGCCAGTTGTTTCAGCACCTTTTCTTGAATAATTCATTTCTTTCCACTAATTTAAAATGCCACCGTTATGTTACACATTGCAGTTTATTTAAGTAGGTCTATTGCTACTCTTTCTAGGAAATTCCATTGATTTTTCTATTCTTATGTTGGAATATGCAATTTGTTTTTAAGAGTTCACCATTTAAAGATGTATAGACTTAGGTTCACATTTCAATTCTGCTTTATGTTATATTCATGATTTTGAGGAAAGATCTCTGTAAATCTACTACTAAAATAGGAGCAATAATAAATTGAACAATACATGCTTCTCATAGGATTATTAAGAGGATTAACTGAAATAATTTGTGTAAAATATCTCAATATAACCAATAGAGGTTTTTTATCTCTATAATGCAGGGTAAGAATTTGAAAACTAACCAAATATGCTCTTGCCACATATTAAAAAGAATATGTAATTGTGCCCTTTAAGTTATTGATGTGATAAAATATTTTAATCAATTCTCTAAAAAGTGTTTTTAAAAATTTCCAGAGTAATACATACTTAGTTGGGCATTTAGCTCATGTTATATAAAGCTGGTCTTAATTTGACAATATTCTATTTATAATTTTGATTTGTATCTTTTGCCATATTTATTATTAAGGTAATTGTAATTATGCTTAATGATTAAGAAAAGATTTCATATTCTTCTACTTGGAAATAAACAATACAGCAGTTACTTTTTTCTACATTTTACAATTACAGTTTCAGAAAAAGTTTGATACTTATCTAAAAATTTTCAATTTATTAATTTTTTTAACTTGATGAATAATAATTGTATATATTCATGGAATACAGAATTATCTTTCAATATGTGTATACAATGTCCAATGATTAAATCAGGATAATTAGCATATCCATCACCTCAAATATTTGTTATTTCTTTGTATTGTGAACATTTGACATTCTTTCTTCTACTTTTTAAGTTTATAAACATTTAAATTATAGTATTACAGAAATTTAAATTCAGTTTTTTGATTCTGGAAAATGTCATATAGGTATGCAACCTCTTTTTATTATTTATTTATGTATTTAGGCATCTTTCTTTTTGTTTTTGACAGATTTTCTAGTTTATCACTATTTCAAAAGGACTCTCATCTGTATGTATTTATCAATATATATCCCTTGTTTTTTACTAGTATATTAATTTGTCTACTTATCTTCTAAAAATCCTTCCATATAATCTGTTTATTTTGTTTCCTTTCTATAACTTCTTCAATGATTAGTTCTGTTTTATTTTCTGTTGAAATATTTAAATTTTGTATGAATTTTTGTCAGATTAGAAATCTAGGGCATTTCTTAATTTCTGCATATTCTAACTTTTGGCTTTTTGTTTTCTGACCTAACAGGTATTTAGGTCACATTTTAATTCTTTTATTTTGATTAATCATTTAAAATGTATACAAATCTTCAATTACATGGAAAACTAGTCTATAGTGACCAAAACTACAAATGAACCTAATATATAATCAGCTGTGTTTATGTGCATAGGCATGTGCAGATTTTGGTAAATATGTGCATAGTGTATTGGTGGGCTTATTTTTATTATTCTTAACTCATTGTGTAGCCTAAATCTTGCGGAAAAAATAAAATGCAATAATCAGATAGTGTGAATAAGAAATTGTTCTAATGCTTATAAGTTTCAAGCAATGGTTTTGTTTTAACTGCTCCCCCTTTCCTTTTGAAAAACAGATTGACTTCCTAAAGGGATTAATCCATATTGGGTCCTGTCATATATGTTAAGGTTTCAGAATCTCCAGCTATAAAATGGAAATATAAGAATAACTTTGCTGCTACTCAGATACATTTTATTTCAAAAACATACACTAACGTGCTGCAGTTGGATCCTTACAAAAATGTATTCACACAGAACTTCCAATCACACTGAGCCATATTTGAACAATCTTTCAAGATCACCTCTGGCATAAGGTAACATTATACCGTTTAACTCGGAAATTATGTTAGTATTTGATTAATGAGTATATGTTTGATTTGTAAAGTTATTTTCTGAATACTAAATCAAGTTGTAATTTTGTTAGTCAAGTTGATTTAGTGGCTTGAGAACAAAGCTTTTAATAGTGGCTCAAGCCTGTAATCCCAGCACTTTGGGAGGCCGAGGCGGGTGGATCATGAGGTCAAGAGATCGAGACCATCCTGGTCAACATGGTGAAACCCCGTCTCTACTAAAAATACAAAACATTAGTTGGGCATGGTGGCGCGTGCCTGTAATCCCAGCTACTCAGGAGGTTGAGGCAGGAGAATTGCCTGAACCCAGGAGGCGGAGGTTGCGGTGAGCCGAGATCGCGCCATTGCACTCCAGCCTGGGTAACAACGAGCGAAACTCTGTCTCAAAAAAAAAAAAAATGTTCCCCTAATTTTTCTTACCTTTGACATGATCCTTCACATGTTTTATTTTGCTTAGTGTTTTTTTCTTTTTTTGAGACAGGGTCATGCTCTACCACCCAGGCTGGAGTGCAGTGGTGCTATCACAGCTCATTTCAGCCTTAATCTCCCAGACTCAAGCTATTCTTCCACCTCAGCCTCCCAAGTAGCTGGGACTACAGCCACATGCCACCACAATTGGCTAATTTTTGTGTTTTTCTAGAGATAGAGTTTTGCCATGTTGCTCAGGCTGGTCTCAAACTTCTGGGCTTAAGCAATCTACCTGCCTTGGCCTCCAAACGTGCTGGTATTACAGACATGAGCCACAGCACCTGGCCAGTTTTCTTTTTTTTAAAAAAAATCTATTAGCTATTGATTTGAAGCCTTCCTTTTCATAGCTGTCCTCCTTTATCGAGAACAATCATGAATGGACCACAACTTAGCTAATTTTCTATATATGATCTTTGCCATCCTAATTTAAAGGAACATTAATTCTTTTCCTCTTTCATTCCACAAACCTGTATTGACTACATCTAAGTTCTGAATGGCACATTGAATGTTGAAAAAATTGATGATGTGCAAAAACAGAATTCCTCCTTTCAGGAGACTTACATTTCAATATGGGAAATATAATTAAAACATAAAAGTACAATTGTGTTACATGCTGTATGAAGTTCATGTTGACATGTACGCATATAATAAATGGGCTGGAGGCCACAGGTTTGCTAAAGTGAATGGGTCTCCAGCTGAGATTAAAAGTTGAGCAGGCGTTCGTTGGCAAAAGTGGAGGGATGATCCTTTCTAGGCAGGAGGAGGAAGACATACAGAAGCTGTGAGATGTGATGCAATGAAGTCTATATAAAAAACTGAAGAAAGGTCCAATGTGTCTTAGATACAGAAGCTAGTAGGAGAGTTGAAAAGAGGCTGGAGAAGTAGAGGGTATATGCATTCTTCAAGAGCTGATATTATATAAAAAGAATTTCTGTTTATTCTAAGTGCAATGTGAAGCCAGTGAAGTGCTTTAAATCGGTGATGTGATTTGATTGAATTTATTACTTCACTTAACAAATTTTCATTACATGCCCACTGTTTGTCAGATATTACTGTAGTCCCTGGAGATACAGTAGGGAATAAAGCAGGCAAAATCCCTGTCCTCTTGCAGCTTATACTGGACTGCAATGTTTAATAAGTCAGAAGAGGTCCATAGAGAAGTGACTTCTAAGCAAGAATCCGAAGAAAGTGAGGACATCCAAGGAGGGAACAAATGGTGCAAAAGCCCCATAATTGTAAAATATATATATATATATAGTCACATTTATTGTTAAGTTAATTGTAATTACACATAATGATTAGGGAAATGTTTCATATTCTTCTACTCAGAAATAGTTAAACTATTTGACAAATAATTGTACATGTTCTTGAAATACAGAGTATTTCTTTACATTTAGACAATATGCAGTGATCAAGTCAGGGTAATTTCCACTAATTTAAAATGCCACTATTGTGTTATATCATTGTAGTTTATGTACATATGTGTATATATATACACATGCTCTCTCTATATATACACATATATACATGTCCACATATAGTGTGTGTGTGTGTGTGCACATGCACACACATACACATGTGTATAAATGCACAGTATCTAGGCAATGTGCGGAAATAAAATTAGCTACAGAGATAGTGTAGAGTGAGAGGAAAGACAGATTAATCTTTAGGGAAAAGCACAATTTTATGGCTGAATGGAGAAAGCTGAAGTGGTTTCTAAGATGGGGAAAAAGACAAAAATGTAAGTATGTTGTTTGACTGAATCCAAGGAAGAAGGGTAAAAGAGAAGAAAGTAGTGTTTTGTCATTAAATGCTGCTGAGAGGTAAAGATGAAAGCTTTAACTTACTATTTTGGGTTTAGCAATTTAAGGGTTACCAAATAAGTTTTGGAGGAGGAACAGATTCCATGTCCACTAGAATGGAATGAACTATTTCCAATGGAAATGGAGTAGGAGAACAGGTAGTTTTTCAAACCTTTTCAAAGATATGAAAAGAAGAGGTGAAATCGTACTAGGAAGAGATTGTTGAAATGAGAGAGATTATGGTGGCATATCTGGAAGCAATTGAGGTAGACTGAATTGAGATAGAAATACGGACTATATAAACAAAAGAATGATAAATTAATAATAGTATAATGGATAACTTGACCTTGGTAAATATTGTGAATTTTTGTGGAAGTACAACTACAGAGGCAATGTCTCTCCAATAATCCCCAGAGTAATCAATCTGCTTATTGCTTTCCCTTTAAATATAGTTCTCTGGTATCAATTAATATATTTTTAACTAATGATGCTTCTTCTTAAGGAAAAGAGAAAATACCTTTTTCTTTCATTTCGTTTAGTATTTGTCTTCTGTAATTCACTGCTTCATCTTGTTCCACCAAGGATAAATGAAACCTACATCTCTCATACATTAGCAATGCATGACAATTTATAAATAGCTAAATTTGTGAAGCTAACTTTAAGTACCAGAGTGGAATTTAATCAACCCACTAATCTCTTTCTCACTTCTCAGTTATTTATCAAGTTTATGTCAAGGGACAAGGAAAAATTATCCAAACATTGTTTAGAACAATCATCATTAATTAGTAACACTTATCCAGAGGGGTTTTTAACCTTTCCTCCACTCAAGGATTATTCTAATGTCAGAGTAGAATAAAAAATATGTGCAGGGATGCTGACTCTTCCAAGCTTAACATTTCTCATAAGTCAATTAGCTTTGTACTGGGAGGAGGGCATGAAGGGCTGCTTGCTGTGGAAGTCTCTTTAGCAGCAGCACAATGCAGCGCACGAGGAAAACAGTTTCTAGGAAAATCATGCCCAATTCCTCTTATATAATTTTAAATTTTTGACAAGATTAATGATCCATGCTCCTATCTTCTCCATGTCTTTTCTTGGAATTCTTTGTTGGCATGTAGTTACTATATTTTATTTAATGAAATTAGCCTTATCTCTTATTATATTTTTGACGACCTTCAAAGTAGTGTTGTCTCTGCTTAAAAGCGGGCCCTGAAGCGCACACCAAGGGACATGTAGAGTTCATAAACTCTGGCCAAATGGCGATACCTCAAACCTGATCAGCACTAGGGTTCTTTACTTGCACTAACAAATATAAACCCTAGGGATTTGGAAAGGATCTCGCATCTAATACATAATAAGTTTCAAGGTGATTTTCCTCTTAATTTTTTTCTGGCTGATCCATATGAATCCCTCTTATTAAGAAAAATAAACTATCCAGGATTAATGAAGAACTGACTAGCACCTTGTTAATCATTCAGAAAAATGTTGCAGGCTTAAGCCATTTTTGATATATATACTGAAACAATTACTTGCTAAGAGCAAACTTGAAGGTATAGATGAGGCCCTGAGTCATCTTCCTGAGCTGACTGATAGTTAAGCTGCGTGTATGTGTAAAGTATGATTTGCTCATCACTTGCTTGCCAACAAGGAAAACTTTTAAGTAGAGTAGAACAGGAGTAAACAGGACATTTGTTTCTTTTGGTAGAAAATGATTTACCATGACTGTCTAGTTAATTGTAGACTAGGTAATTTTAACTTTGTGATTTATTGCTGGAGACATTTTCTTCTGTACTATAAAGACTATGTCAAAAAATAGTGATTTTAGAGAGTTGGGGGCCTTTGATAAATTGTCTGCAATTCTTACAGTATTAACTGAATATTTTTATTAATTCCTTACAAAAATTCCATAAGCTTTGGAACAGCTCTCCTTTTCCCGTGTTCTTTTTTCTCTCATTATGGCATTGTTCTAGAAATTTGGCTTGCATCTATGAATAAGCTAGAA
This sequence comes from Sapajus apella, assembly GCF_009761245.1. NCBI lineage: Eukaryota > Metazoa > Chordata > Mammalia > Primates > Cebidae > Sapajus > Sapajus apella. Next base: position 591,711 of record NW_022437007.1, read on the forward strand.
TATCTTCAGAAATTGTCTGATTAAAAACACCACCAATGGAGTTTCATTAAATTTTTATTGCTCCGACTAGTGAAACACATACATCTGTCTTACTGAGGATATTTTACTGTAGTTTGAATTGTAAGAATAGCTCTCTTTAAGATCTGGCAGTCACTTGAATCTTCTCTAAGGCTTTGTATGTTAGAAGCTAATTTGCTTTTCTAGAAGGTCATATTCTGTCTTGTAACTAAACTAGTGAATTTTATGTCTTAGCATAGATGGTTTATTACTTTCTGGTTTTTCTTTAGTAAGAATCCTATAAAAACACTAACTTGTATTTTTCTCTGAGTTTAAAATTCAACACATGCCTACTGATATGGTTAGGCTTTGCATCCTCACCTAAATATCATCTTGAATTGTAATCCCCATTACTCTCATAATCTTCACCTGTCAAGGGAGCGCCCAGGCGGAGGTAATTGAATCATGGGGGCAGTTTCCCCCATGCTGTGCTTGGGCTAGTGAGTGAGTTCTCACAAGATCTAATAGTTTTATAAGGGATTCTTTCCCCTTTGCTCGGCACTTCTCCTTCATGACACCTTGTGAAAAAATTGCCTTGCTTCCCTTTTGCCTTCTGCCATGATTGTAAATTTCTTTAGTAGGAATCTTATAAAAACACTAACTTGTATTTTTCTCTGAGTTTAAAATTCAACACATGCCTATTGATATGATTAGGCTTTGTATCCCCACTGGAATCTCATCTTGAATTATAACCCCCATTACGCTCATAATCTCCACATGTCCAGGGAGAGACCAGGTGGAGGTAATTGAATCATGGAGACTGTTTCTTGTGATAGTGGGTTCCTTCGATATCTAATGAGTTTATAAGGGATTCTTTTCCCCCTTTGCTTGGCTTTTCTGGCTTTTCTCCTGCTTGCCACCTTGCAAAGAAGCTGCTTTTCTTCCGCTTTGCCTTCTGCCACGACTGTGAATTTCCTGAGGCCTCCTCAGCCATACTAACCTGTGAGTCAATTAAACTTCTTTCCTTTATAAATGACCCAGTCTTGGGTAGTTCTTTATAGCAATGTGAAAACAGACAAATACAATTACTATATGAAACTTAAAATACAAAAAAAATCCAAACATTATCTCATTAATATAGGAACTAGTATTTTGGTGTACTTTGTTTAGTATTTTTTATTAAAAATGTGTACATATACCTTTATATATAATTAAGAACGTGTATGTACAATCATCTGCATACAGCATGGACATACATCTACAATTGAGAAAATACCTATGTAATACACCATCACTCAACTGGATTATAATTTATTTCTCTATTACTTTATTGTGTTATTTATCATTTTCCACTTTTTATTTTCTCATTTTTATTGTATAATATGCAAAAATACATTCAGTACATAGAAAATATATAATGTAACTAACTATAAGAATAAAGAATGATGCTAAAACAAATCCTGATACCCACTACCTGACTTAAAAAATATAATACTAATTTAATTCCAGTTGAAATCCTCTCAACTACTCTGAATTACTACTACCTCTTTTACCTTTTAGTAATTTTCTTACAGTTTTCTCACATGTGAATCTATTTCTAAATACATTTCTTTATTTTGCAAGTTTTTGGACTTCATATAAATGTAACCATATTGTATATATACTTCTTTAGCTTCTTTTGCTGATACTTGTAGTAATAGTTGATTTATTTCAATGGCTACAGATTATTCCACTGTTAGAATAGACTAGGATTTATTTTTACTTAATCCTTTTGCTGGAAAATTGGGTGTATTTTTGTTTTTTGCTATCACAAACAATGTTGTAAGCATTTTGTATTTACTTCCTGGTGCACACCTGTTTCTCTTTAGTACATACTGGCAATGAAAGTGCTGAGTCACTACATATACATATTCACAACTGTGTTATATAATGTAATATTCTATAAAGTGGCTGTATCCGTTTATACTTTAACTGGTAATGGACAAGAGTTCCTGTTACTTTCCATCTTTGTTAATTATTACTTTTAGAGCCTAACTTTTTATCATGCTCATGGATGTAAAAAGCATCTCAGCGTGGTTTTAATTTGCATTTATCTGCTCATCTATGAAGATGAACTTCTTTTCATGCAATTATGAGTCATTCTCCCCCCATCCCACCCCCCAGATGGAGTCTCGCTCTGTTGCCAGGCTGGAGTGCAGTGGCGCACTTAGCTCACTGCAACCTCCGCCTCCGGGTTCAAGCTATTCTCCCGCCTCAGCCTCCTGAGTAGCTGGGATTACAGAAGCCTGCCACCATGCCCAGCTAATTTTTGTATTTTTAGTAGAGCCGTTGGTGCAGGATGTTTCAGCGTGTTGGCCAGGCTGGTCTTGAACTCCTGACCTTATGATCCCCCGCCTCAGCTTCCCAAAGTGCTAGGATTACAGGCATGAGACACTACACCCGGCCACTCTTTTTTTCCTTCTTTTGTTTATGCATGTAGTTTGTTCTATTTTATGTCTTATTTTTCCTGTTGATTTTTGGGAGTTCATATATTGTATATTCTAAATATATATTCATTCATTTACTTTATACTTTGCAAGTATTACAGTTTATTATTTGTCACCTTACGTTCTCCAAATATAGAAGCTTTATATTTTGATAGTCATATATGTTCATTTTTCCTCTTTAATGTTTCTTTTTCTTGGTTTTCTGACCTACCAAAAGTAACAAAAATTCTCATTTATTTTTAATCTATATGTCTTAAGTATTTTCCTGGAATGCACCTTGAATTGATTTGTATTGGAGATAGGTATCCAATTTAATTTGCCTCATATGGATAACCATTTGTTCTATTACTGCTGTAACAAATTTCTACAAACTAAATGACCTAAAATAACACAAACATATCATCTTACAATCTTCACAAGTCAGAAATCAACTATGAATTTTAGTGAACTAAAATCAAGTTGTCGACAGACACGTTTCTTTCTGGTGGCTAGGGTAGAATTCATATCCTTGCCTTTTCTATCTCTAGAGAACATCGGCATTCCTTGTCTCATTGCCTCTCCTCTCTTCTCAAAGCCGGCAATGTCACATTTTCTCTAACCATTCTTTCATTGTCACATCTCTCCCTGGACTCAGCTTGGACAGGTACTCCATTTTTAAGAACTCGTGATTAGACTGGGCCCACCTGGATAATCCAGGAAGATCTCTCCAGCTGTCTGCATCCTTAATGACATCTAATTAGCCTTTATTGCCATGCAAAGTAACATATTCACAGGTTCCAGGATTAGGCACGGGCATCTTTAAGGGCCATTATTCTCCCTACCACATTATTTACCCTAGCATCTTTTATTACATTGTCCATCTCTTTACTTACTGATTTGTAATGACATCCCAATCAGGTATCAACATTTTATATAAGCATTGTTTTTTATTTTTATTTTATTCTATTAGTCTATTTTTCTACTCAGGAATTATGGTACATGAGTTTATTATTGCAGCCTTAAAAAAAAAAGTAACGTGGTTTAAGATTTCCTCAACTTTCTTTTTCTACTTCTTCTATTTTGGCCCTTTAGTCTTCTATACACATTTTAGAAATGCTTTGTTGAGTACTAAGAGGAAGGCTAAGATTTTGATAGGAATTTCATTGAATTTTGGGTATATTGGCATTGATTGCTACAATGGTTAGTGTTTTATATATAAAATGAATGTATGACTTCCTCTTTCCCTAGTATCATGTTTGTTAAACATGCACGAATACTGAGCTTTATCAAATGTTTTTTTCTGCCATTGTTGTGGTGGTGATGTGATTTAGCTCCTTTAATCAATGTAATAAATTACATTTGTGGATTACTTTAACTATTGAAACAAACTTGAATTTCTGGGATAAGCCCAATGTGATATTTATTCAACAAATATTCATTGACTATACTTATTATGTAACAGATGCTTAGGAACACATTAATGAACCAAATAGAAATATCAGACATTATAGAACCTAACATTCCAGTATTTGGAGACAAACGTTAAATAAGTAAACCGGTATATTTACGGTTTGTCAAGGAATGATAAATGAGGACTCCTAAAGTAGATGCGAAACTGGGAGTGAAGACTGCTATTTAAATAGGGTGGGCAGAAAAGCTTCCCAGAGAATGGGACATTTGAGAATAGACTTGAAGGACATGCAAGAGCAATCTCTATGTTTACATGGAAGAAAAGGTTCCAGGCACGTGCAATAACAATGGCAAACATCCTGAAGTAGGATTTTGCTGGAGTTTTTGTAGAGCAGCAAGGAGGTCAGTGTGACTGCAGCAGAATCAGCCAAGGGAAGATGAGAAATTCAGACCAGATCAGCCCTTGGACATCCGATGGGAAAAGTTTCTCAAGCCATCATAAATATTCCACTTTTAGTATAAATACTATGAGAAAGCATAGGATGTTTTAGAGCAAGAAAGGTGACATGTTACACATTTTAAACAAACTCTACAGCTTCTGAGTTGAGAATAAATTGTAGGGTCCATAGCAGAAGCAGAGAGAATATTCAGGAGGCTACTGTAAAGAATATCATGAAAGTAACAACAAGCAATGCTATGTAATGTGCTTAAATGGGTTGAAGAAGATATAGAAAATCAAAATAATCTTACCTGTCCATATTGAATGAGTACTTAACCACCTCCCAAACCCCCAATCACAAAAGAAAAACTAAACACAAAAACCAGGCTTTGTTTGCTCAATTTTACAGATGAGTTCTAGCAAACATGCAAAGGAATTCTAATTGTACTCTTATAGAAACTTCTGGAGACAAGAAAATAAGACACATTACCCAACTAATTTCATGATAACAATGTCAACCTGTAATAACAGAAAAAAATTTATTTGGATCTCCAAACAAATAAATTTATTTGTGAATGAACAGGGATTAAACCCCCAAATTGTTGGGAAATTGTAACGAGTAAACAATATAATTCATTCTAATAGACATCTCCAGCTTCACAGACATTATAATAAACATCTTAAGCTTCACCTTTGCTACACTCTCATCCACAATCTTTTCTACTAGTAAGTGGTAGCTATTTCTGTTAAGTTGTTGAGGCTTCTTACTGCCTTTTTCTTCAAATAACACAGAATTGAACAACTGTAACCATCCTAGTCCATACAAATGTTATGTTTTCATTTAAAGAAGACCAATATGTGATTCTTTTTTATATCTTTCTGGAAAATTCTTTATATTTTAATAGCAGTCAGGATTTGACCTGTTTTCCTGAAAACAGAAGACATCCTATGTATTACAATGATAAAGGTTAAATATTAATTAGGTTCTTATGCTATTATTGTAAGAGCTTGCTGAATAGATATCAGGAAAGCAGCTAGACAAGATCAGAAGAGGTCTGTTGTATATCAGAGCTCTTAGCCTGATAGTCTAGAGTGTGGGCATAGAACCCAAGCTTATAGGAATTTCTGAAGGGTCTGTAAATCTTATCCAGATGGACAGTGGGAGCTCATAAAGAATTCTGCAAGCCATCACATCTGTCAGACCTGCCATGTCTCATCCTTAAACCTGCTTTATATAAAGACCTCTTCTACACTCCTCACTTGCAGCTCTTATGAGTTTCTTTCATAAGCAAACCCAAACCTGGAGCAGTGTGCCTGAAGCAGGTGCCACAGTGCCCAGACTTAAATAGGAAGGGGAGCATGGTGGAAGTTGGCTATCCAGCACAGCTTTCTTGGTCTTTACTCATACTTTTGATTCCTTAAAAAAAACTTTAACCGCGTTAAAATATGCATTTCATAATCCATAATAATACGTTTAAAGTCTTTTTATGTTCGAATATGCTACCCATGCTGCTGCTATCCCTTTTGTGTGTGTGTGTGTGTGTGTGATTTGTGTGTGTGTGTGTGTGATTTGTGTGTGTGTGTGTGATTTGTGTGTGTGTGTGTGTGTGTGTTAGAAGCTCATGACCTTTGAAGCCTGATCTTACAGGCTGGCTTTGATGCAGTATTTGTCCAGAGAGGATATTTTTTTTTTTCTACTCGGCATTTTGGACTGCTATCAATCAGAGACCACGTTGAATTAAATTCTCAGCTTGCAAATTTGGAAGCCACACAGATTGTGTGAGTTCAGGCTGAAACCTGTTTGAGAGCTGGATTCTGGCTATAAACACTACAGGGAGCATTTTCTCTCTCCACTCAGAGCTGAGACCATAGGGAAATTTATTTGCAGGCTCTCTTTATTTTTTCATGTCTAGTACACATGCTCACTGAATATGTGAGAATCTCAAAGTTAGTTGTGTTCTTTGTGTGACTCTGGCTTTGTTTCCTCCTGCTCTTTCACTTTCAGTGAGACTGAAGATGTCAGCTGATGTTACGGTCATCTTAGAGTTCAACTGGGGGTAGATCTTCCAAGCTCACTCACATGGTCCTTAGCTAGATTCAGTTTCCTCTCAGTTTGCGGGACTGAGGACCTCAGTTCCTCACTTGGGGGTGGCTACAGGTAATTGTCAATTTCTTGTAACAGGGCTTTCACTGGGCCACTGACAACACAGCAGTTGGCTTTATTTAGGTGAGAGGGTGGGGTGGGGGCACAGAGAGAGAGAGAGATAGAGAAAGAGAGAGAGAGAGAGAACACAAGATGAAATTCACAGTATTTTATAGCCTAATCTCAGAAGTGGCATCTCATTACTTTTGTTCTACTCTATTCAATAGAAACAAGTACCTGGGTCCAGCTCATACTATAGGGAGGAAATTATATCAGGGCATAAATACCAAAAGGTAGAGATTGAGAGCCATTCTGAAGCAGCCACGATGTCTCATCCAGAATATATCTTATTCAGGCCTCAAATGTGCTCTCCTTTCCAGTCTAATAGAAATGGCCCTTCCTTCTATACAATTTCATCACTTAAATTGTATTCTGACTCTCTTCCCACATATAATGTCTATGTTAGATGTTTGTATCTGTCTTGATTCTTGGTAGGCTTCTAAACTCCGTGAGTATTGGACTGTGATGCACACATCATATCATCCCACCCTCTGTAAACACCAAACCTTAGAAGCTTATTCAGTAAGCCCATGCTTTGCTCTTAATGAACATTGTTTAAATTGATGAATTGAATTAGTATTTTACCTTCTCTGTTGCTTAGCTAAGCAGAAGATTTTGTCATTTCTTTAATTTAGTGACTGGCTCTGTTACAAGTTACCTTTGTTGATATCATTTTGTTATACTAGAACACGAGTGTGTAAGGTCAAAATACATTCTCAAGATTTTGTTTAAACAACAGCCCTCGCTTTTGTATATTTATCTCTTGTTTTCATATGCAGAATTTCTCCTGAAATGGGCAACCATTACAGAATTTTTGTTTCCTCTTCTGAACTAAGAAAATAAATACGTAATTGACAAATTTAGGAAAGTGAATCTGAAAAATCATAGGGCTAGGTGGGTTATGGGGCCCACTGGTACATGATAGTGATGAATGGGGGTCCTAAGAACTCTGCCAATTAGAATCTCAGAGGCCATCAGCAAACATTTACTTGTTTTGAGAAATTGCAGATTCAAATGTGCTTAAACTATTACTATTTTTAAGTTGAAAATGTAATTGGTTTCTAATAATAACCACATCGGCTAGTATTATTTTAATCGTGTTTAATGTTTTCTAATGTCATTTCATGTCAGATATCTCTCTTGATTCTGAGTAACATCAAGAGACCTGTCAAGACCTGTATCCAGGAAAAGGTAAACCCGAGCTGAAATTGTATCCCTTGTAAATGACCTACGTGACATACCATGTAGTGTTCATGATCCATTTAGTACTCTGTTCTAAAAATGAGACAGTATCCATTCATTCACTTGTTCATTTATGTAGTGTTTATTTAGCCTTTACTGCATATTCCAGGCACTATTCTGACTGTGGCAGGAGCGAACAAACAGGCATGGTTTTTACTTGTGTGTAATTACAGTCTTATAGTGGAAGCAGGTGTTAACAAAGTCTCCTGATTATTTTAAAATTATAAATTTGATTAGATACTACCTGGCCATACAACTGTTTCTAATTTGGTTGGAGAAAGGAGGCAGTTAGGGAAGGCTTCCCTGAGTCAGTGCCATTTAAGCTGAATTATGATAGATGATAAGTAATTTTTCAGGGGAAAAATACTCCAGGCATAAAGAACAGGCACAAAGGTCTGGGTCTTGGAAGGGCTCATCTTGGTCCAGGAACTAAAAAATGTCATAGTGTCTGGATCCAAAATAGAGGAAAAGAGTTATTAAATGAGGTAGCAGCTTCAGCAGGTGCTGCAGGATTTGGGATGTTAATGTCAACACAAACAATTAAAGGGTCATAAGCAGAAAGTAAAAGCATGATTCTATCACATGTTTATCTTTAAACAGTAATTTTATAAATACAGGTTAAATATATTTAGCATTCTTTTCAGCAAATGTTAGGTGCCAACTAGTAGCCAGGTACAGCCCGTAGCTACTTCGAATGAAGCATATATCCCAAGCTGGCACAATTTCTTAAAGAATCTAAAGGTTGTTTGTATACTATAATCTGGGTTTTTTAAATAAATTTCTTGAAATTATTTCTATTGACACTACTTTGCAGAATTTTAATTGGCATCGAAATAACCAATGATAATAGTCTTCCATGTTACTATTTTCAAAATTTCCCAATACTTACTAAGACATTACTTAATATACAGATACATTGTCAGTAGTGTATATCAAATTCTGATAACATATTTGAAAATAATATTTCAAATAAGAACAAAATCACAAATTTATCCTTTACATTGTGAATGAGATTTACACACAGGGCATGATATTATATTGTGTTGTCATTGCATACAAAATAACATATAAAGTATGAACCAATAATTTTTCAGATACAAAGCTATCACAATTAGGAATACAAAGAAATCATAATTAGGAATACTTCTATAATATTAACTGAGTTTAAGAGCAATTCCGAACTCCACAACGATAACACTTGCAAATTGACAGTGGTGGGTTTTATATCTCAATTTGGACATTTACTAACTCCCGATGCCTCAGTTTCCTTTTCAGTTGAAATGAATAAAGATATATGTTTTTCATATTACCTGGTAAATGATAAAAATATTTTAACTTTTTTAAAAATCTTAATTTAAATTTAGCGGTATTTGTTACATAGGTAAACTGATGTCACGGGATTATTACAGAATATTTCATCACCCAGGTATTAAGCCTAGTATCCAATAGGATACTCCTCTCCCTTTTCTTACCCTCTACCCTCAAGTAGACCCCAGTGTCTGTTGTTTTATTCTTTGTGTTCAGGGGTTCTCATCATTTAGCTCCCACTTATAAGTGAAAGTACATCATATTTGGTTTTCTGTTCTTGGATTAGTTTGCTATGGATCATAGCCTCCAGCTCCATCCATGTTCCCGCAAAAGACATATCATTTTTTATGGCTGTTTAGTATTCCATGGTGTGTATGTGTGTGTGTGTGTGTGTGTATCTCACATTTTCTTTAATCTGTCATTGATGGGTATTTAGGTTGATCCCATGTCTTTGTTATTGTTAACAGTGCTGCAATGAACATTCATATGCATGTATCTTTATAGTAAAATTATTTATATTCATCTGGGTATGTATCCAGTAGTGGGATTGCTGGGTTGAGTGTTAATTCTGCTTTTAGCTCTTTAAGGAATCACCATACTTTGCACAATGGTTGAACTGATTCACACTCCCACCAACAGTATATAAGCATTTCATTTTCTCCACAACCTCACCAGCATCTGTTATTTTTTGACTTTTTAATATTAGCCATTCTGACTGGTGTGAGATGGTGTCTTATTATGGTTTTGATTTGCTTTTCTCTAATGATCAGTGATGTTGAACTTTTTTTCATATGTTTGTTGGCTGCATGTATGTATTCTTTTGAAAAGTGTCTACTCATTCCCTTTGCCCAATTTTAATGGGGTTGTCTTTCTCTTGTGACTTTTCTTTATATTCCAGAAATTTTTATTAAGTCGAGCTGCCTCATTCTTAGCATGAATTTTCACTTTAAGAAGAAAAAGTGTGGACACGGTGGCATGTGTTCATAGTCCCAGCGACTGGAGAGACTAATGCACAAGGCTGGCTTGAGCCCAGGAGTTCCAGGCTATAGCGTGCTATGATCATGCCTGTGAACAGCCGCTGCACTGCAGCCTGGGTAGGGCAACATAGCAAAAACACATCTCTAAAAAATAACATATAATTTAAATATTTAAATATATATGTATATGTGTGTGTATATTTTGCATATATCAAATATGGTTTTGTAGTTTCCATTCACAGTACATAGTAAGTTTTAACCTCTTCCCTTGTGTCTATTGCTATGCGTGTTTTCCTAAGTGTATGTCTTTACATTAATTAGTGTCTCATAGTCTTCCTAGGTCTCCCCCTTTCTGCTGTCTTTCATACACACACACACGCACATGCACACATGCACGCGCACGCACAGATAGCTTGAGAAATAACTTTTCTTTTTCTTAAAACTTCCCAAAGCTTTCATAAAATTAGTCCTCGGGTACTTTTAGGTATCTCATCTGCTCTTCTTTCTCTCTCCCCTTCTTGAAGCCATTTTTAACTTTATTACTAGAAAAGGGAAGCAAATACTCATATTTTTTTCTCGTTATATCCTTAGCATGACTAGTCCTTTGTGGTTTCCATGAATGAAGGACACAATATTTCCTGATTCATTCAAAAATTCAGTCACTCATACCCCCTTATTCCTCCTTTGTCTGTGATATTGGGAGTTTATGGTTGTCAGTGTGACAAGCCCTTTGGTGTCAGTATCCAAAGTGGGTGTGGAGAAAAGGAGGGCTTTGCCAATCATTGTCTCCAGTGCATTTCCCACTGTAAGCATCAGAGTCTAAGGCTGTTTGCGTTCACACAGCCTAAGGGAACCGTTTGAGTGAGTGACTCCCTCCCTTCACCCAGCCCATCACTTGAGCATTTCTCTCCCTTGCAAAAAAGACAAGCAGTGCTTCTAAGACTTCGCTAATTCTGAATATAATCGAGCACTAGATGTTCCTGTTTTATATCCTACAGGGCTGGCATTCCTAATGCTCAAAGTACAACAAAGTTGCAGTGATAGTCACTGAGTGTTCAGCCATGCTGGGTCATCAAAATAAAAGGAGATTGGCTTCCCATTCCCAACAACCGGAAAAACAATGCATTTGCTTAAACATCTAAAGTGAGCCACACTTGTTTGGTGTTGTGGGGAAGTGATGGAGAAGCATCCTTATCTATTAAGGATCCACTTTTGATTTAAATATTAATAAGTATCTTCTCTCTCTTAGGCTCAGGGGTATATATTCACCTCTTGGGAGGTGAACATGATAAATAAGATCCTTTTTCTCATGTAGCATTCTCTCCATTCTTTTTTTTTTGAGGGGGGGAGGATAAGGACTAGCTCTGTCACTTAGGCGAGAGTGCAGTGGTACAAATGTGGCTCACTGCAGCCTTGATCTCCTGGACGCAAGTGATCCTCCTGCTTCAGCCCCCTGAGTAGCTGGGACCACATACACACACACACACAACATCCAGCTAACTTTTAAAAACTTTTCGAAGAGAAGAGATTTTGTCATATTGCCTTAGCCTTCTAAAGTGGTGGAATTACAGGTATGAGCCACCGCACCTGGCCACATTCTTTCCATTCTTAAGGAAAGGAGTGGTCAACCCAAACAGTTAATCAATTGAGAATATAGTAAGTTGTTATAGGAACCATGAAAAAATAGTGTGTGAAAGAAGGCTTGATGGCCAGGAAGCTTTTACAGGGAAGTGACATTTGAACTGAGACCAAATACTTAAAGGAGCCAGTTCTTTAAATAGTTGATGGGAAGGCATTCCAAGTAGTGGGAATAGCAAAGGCAAAAGACTTAAGATGTAACTTCAGGATGATTAAGGAGGAGCATGTTGCAAGAGGATGTCAGAAACATAGCCAGGAAAGAGATCATCTAGAGCTATGCTTAAGTACGTGAATTTTATTCTTTGGAAAGGAAAAGCCTATTTAAGCTTTAAAGCAAGGACCTAAGACTCAACATAATTTGTGATACCTTCTTTTTTTTTCTTTTTTTTTTTTAAATTGCTGATTGAAGAATTCACTGGACTGAGTTAGGAATGAATGATTTTGGATAAATGACACAATATCTGAGGCATAGTTTCTTCATATGGAAATTGGAGGTAATGATCATATCTCTCTTAGCAGATTATATAATGAATTATTTTCCTTGTGCTCCTGAAACAAAGTACCACAAACTGGGTAGCTTAAGCAACAGAAATTTATTGCCTCACAGTTTTAAACGTGAGAAGTCCAAAGTCAAGAAGTTGGCAGGGCTAGGCTCCCTGAGAAGGTGCTAAGGAAGGAACTGTTCCAGTTCTCTTTCCTTGTTTCCAGTAGTTTCTTGGCTTATGGCAGCACAGTGTCAGCTTTCATATGGCATCCTCCCCGTGTGCCTGTCTCTATGTCCAAATTTCCCTTTTATTTCAGGACACAGTCATGTTGGATTAGAACACCCCTATAACATGAAGATTGCATGAAATTATATATGTAAATAATTTAACAACATAGTTTCCAAATAGATAACACTCACTCTGTGTCATCTCATTATTAACTCTTTACACCTTTGTATTATTGATATAGCTCTAGCCTTTTAAAGGTGCAGTTACTCCTCTTTGTTTTCCACTACTTCATTTGCAAAATCCAGTACTGAATATTTGAGAAATGCTTTTTATTCCTATACATATTGCATATACTGTTACACTATTCAATTTTGTAGGTCTAATGAAGTTGGTCTTTCTATGAGTTTCTATGGCTAAAATAGTCACAATTGTGTACTCCAGTAAATTGTTGGAATGAAGGAAAATTGTTTGAAGTGATCAGTCTGGTTTTTCTGACTTCAGCTGTGTGTCATGTTTGGTTAGTCAAGAGAAACGTCTGTGAAGCCCCTGGAGGACAGTTGATAAGTAAGTGTACCAAGCAGAATGGTTACCAGAAAAAGTATGCCAGCCAGAGAGAGAAAAGAGAGTTAAGTTATCATTTGGTCAAGTGAGGAGTGATCCACAAATTCCACAAAGTCTAAGTAGTCTTAAAGGACATGTCATTGACAGATTTATCTTCTAGTGTCTTACTTTGTCTAATGCTGCTTCAAAACAAAGCAGTTTACTAAACCCAGTGGTCTCATTATTCTGGAGGTTTATAAGGTTAAAAATACCTGGAGTTTTCTGAGTAGCAATAGCACTGAAGTGGGATATTAGCAGTGATGTGTGTGTTTACAACACCTATGAATGTACAGAGAAGGTTGAGGGCTGAATGAGTTAGGAGAAAAGATAAAACATTTTATTAGATTTTTTTAATGTCAAGAAGAAAGTCATTTATCTCCACATTTCTTGAATATTCTTATAACTAGATCAATGATTCTCACCCCACCTATATGTTAAAATCACCTGGAGATATATAAAAACTATCAATATTCTACCCTCCTACAGATTAAAATCATCATCACTGAGGATGGCTCTCCAACAGCCAGGTTTGAGAACCACTTTAGACAGAGTTTTTGTCTGTGTCATTCAGTAAAGACAGTGATAGCTGTAGGATATGCAAATTGCAGAAAGACACCTGCAAATGGTTTAGCTTATCTCCAAAGAGCTGGACTATCTTAGACCTGATGGCTGCCTTAGAGTGACCAAATCCATATGGGTGCCAGAAGTTGTGTCCATATGCCTATTTCAAGGGACCCATGGAATTCACCTATAAATACTCACCTCAGAGGTCACATAGGTTCATCATTCCCCTAAACAGCAGCTTAATAGTACAAACCGCTGAGCTCTTGCTGCTGTTGTCTGCCTAATATTTATTGTGGCTACACTTTTTTTTTTCTTTTTTAAGATAGGGACCCACTCTGTTGCCCAGACTGGAGTGCAGTGGCATGATCTCAGTTCACTGCAGCCTCTGCCTCCCAGGCTCAAGTGATTCTCCTGCCTCAGCCTTCTGAGTAGGTGGGATTGCAGGTGCATGCCACGACCTCCTGGATAATTTTTGTATTTTTAGTACAGACGGGGTTCCACCATGTTGGTCGGACTGTTCTTGAACTCCTGACCTCAAATGACCCACCAGCCTTAGGCTCCCAAAGTGCTGGGATCACAGGTGTGAGCCACTGCACCCATCCACGTTGGGGCTATACTGCTGAATTAATCTTAATGGAACAACTGTATTGATAAACAGGGGAAGCACAGGCATGGAATGGATTTCGGAGGAGCGTGATCTGCTTCCTCAGCATAGAACATGAGGTTCAGTAAATTCAGTGTAATGCAGATTTATTGCTTATTGCTAAATCTTTTACTGAAAAAAATACTTGTTTTATCTCTAAATATTATAAACATCATGCCTATAATAGGTGATCAGTAGTTATTATGTTTTTTAAAATGAATTAGCCAATTGATATAAACTATGGACAGACTTTTAATTACTAAATATTTGATTTTATAATCTCATTTTGTTGACACATAAATACTGAATGTGGTTCCCAAAAGTATTTATTTCTATAATTCTGACATGTCATTATTTTTCATCATTAAAACATACCATAGATTCTAAAGATAACAATTCCCCAGAATACTCAAACCAGAGCCACTAACGTGAGCAATAAGAACAATGAAAAATGAATTCAAGTATTCTTTGAATACATATTTATAATCAAAGAGATACACTTTATTTTGATGCCTAAATGGAAATATATTATAAAATGTCTTCATAACATGATCAAAACATGAACCTTGAAGTACATTTCTTTGATACTGTGATTCTTTACACATGGCAGAAACTCATTTAACAATTACATTAGGTGGGATAGGAGCTCCAATACTCAAAGGTAAGATGAACTACAATCCCTAGACAGAAAATATGAAAGGTTCTGAATTAGGAAGAGAGTGCCACACTCATAATTAAATGTGAAACAGATACTGGGACCCAGATATCTTAACTCTTAGTGAGATGGTATTTTCTTCCATGAGTCTAGGTTGCTGTATTTAAAATATATATATATATATATACACACACATATATAGAAATTAAAAATATATATTTGTACCTTAAAAATTAAATATTTTTTATTTTATGTTTTCTTTTAGAACCTATCCATGTGCACAATTTATTTTATTTAATTTTCTTTTGAGATGGAGTCTTACTCTGTTACACAGGCTGGAGTGCAGTGGTGCAATCTCAGCTCACTGCAACCTCCACCTCCTGGGTTCAAGTGATTCTCCTGCCTCAGCCTCCCAAAGAGCTGGGACTACAGGCGTCCCCCAACACACCTTGCTTGTTTTTTGTATTTTTAATAGAGACAGCATTTTGTCATGTTGGCCAGACTGGTCTCAAACTCCTGTCCTCAAGTGATCCCCCCCACCTAAGCCTCCCATTGTTGTGAGATTACAGGTGTGACCCACCATGCCTGGCTGCACAATTGATTTTATAATGGATTGTAAACATTAAAAAAATATGATATATTCATATATCATATTAATATTTTTCAAATATTTATTTTACAGCTAGTTAATAGGTTAGAATGAAATTTAGCCTAATTAAATATAAAACAAATATGTTAGAAAGGGAAAAAAAATGAAGAATGAAACAAAACTGACAATTTGTCATACCACCTAATCTAATATTTTTATATGGGTTGGCCTCCAATATATCTCTAAGGTTTTGAAGTCACACAGAAAGAAAATCTAACCTACAAAATGTTGTGTATCCATAAGTGAAAAAAAGAAAAATTTTCCAATTATTTTTTTAAATCAAGAGAAATTAAAGGTAAAACAGATACACAGATGAGCCTCCATGTAGATGTGTTTGTGTTTGCATTCCAAATAGGCACCCTTTTGCTTCTGCATCTCATTTTAGAGTTCTGCTGAGTAACTGTGTTTTAATTTTAAGAATTAACTCACCATCAATTTAAATGTTCCCAATTTTGTATATATTATGCGATGAACAGTTTATAGGTTTTATTTCTTTTTGAGTACTTCATAAGGATAAATTCCATGGTTATGGAAAGCTTTGATTCTTGAAATGTGTTATCAAATTACTAGCTAGGGAATTGTGACAATTATACTACTATAATTCGTTTATGAGTAAAACGGCTTCCCCATAGCCTCACCATGTTAAGAATATTGTTTTCTTTTTATATACTGTACTCTTGAAAATAGAATTAATTGGTGATATGATATTTATATTTTAAAAAATGATCAAAATACACCCCAAATTGACTGTACCACTTTATGTTCCTGGCTACAAGTATATGCCTTTGGGCTTAGCTACTGAAACCCTCTTTTCATTTATTTTATAGTAGTGGGTCTGGTCATGTTTTAAATTTACTCTTGTACATATTCTTACTGTTTATATGAACTAAACCTTCAAAATTACTTTTATGATATTTTTCGTGATATTCTCCTGTGATACATAATGATTTCTCAGTCTGTATTCATGTCTCCTTTTCATTGAGAATACTTTGCTCATTTTTCCTAGTTTGAGACTATTACGAATAAAGCAGTTATAAACATCTGTGTGTAGATTTTCCTGTGAATGTAAATTTTCATTTCTCTAGAATCAATGCCGAAGTATATGCTTAACATTTTAACACAAATTAAATAAATATAGAGCTATACAGATATATACACAAAGTTTAACTTTAATCAATATTTATTTTCCCCCCTAACAAATCAATGAACTGAGTATACTAAACAGACTGTATGTTTGCTGTGATCCACTGGTACCCACCTCTTGTCTATTATTTTAGTTCTGACTTATTGAAAACATTTTAAAATCAGTACTTATTTAAATCTTACAATAGATTTTTTTTTAACTTTTTTTATTATACTTTAAGTTCTGGGGTACATGCACAGAACCTGCTGGTTTGTTACCTAGGTATACATGTGCCATGGTGGTTTGCTGCATCCATCACCTCATTATCTACATTAGGTATTTCTCCTAATGCTATCCTTCCCCTAACCTCCCACTCCCTGCTATCCTTCCCCTGGCCAACCCCCCTCCCACAGGCCCCAGTGTGTGATGTTCCCCTCCCTGTGTCCAGGTGTTCATTGTTCCACAAACACTTATGAATGAGAACATGCAGTTTGATTTTCTGTTCTTGTATCAGTTTGCTGAGAGTGATGGTTTCCAGTTTTATCCATGTCTCTGCAAAGGACATGAACTCATTCTTTTTTATGGCTGCATAGTATTCTATGGTGTATATGTGCCACATTTTCTTTATCCAGTTTACCATTGATGGGCATTTGGGTTGGTTCCAAGTCTTTGCTATTGTGAACAGCAAAATAAACATTCATGTTCATGTGTCTTGATAATAGAATGATTTATAATTCTTTGGGTATATACCCAGTAATGGGATCGCTGGGTCAAATGGTATTTCTAGATCTAGATCCTTGAGGAATGGCCACACTGTCTTCCACAATGGTTGCACTAATTTACACTCCCAACAGTGTCAAGTGTTCCTATTTCTCCACATCCTCTCCAGCATCTTTGTCTCCTGATTTTTTAATGATCACCATTCTAGCAGGTGTGAGATGGCATCTCAGTGTGGTTTTGATTTGCATTTTTCTAATGACCGGTGATGATGAGCTTTTTTTCATGTTTGTTGGCTGCATAAATGTCTACTTTTGAGAAGTTTCTGTTCCTATCCTTTACCCACTTTTAGATGGAGTTTTTTTTTTTCCTTGTAAATTTGTTTAAGTTCTTTGTAGATTCTGGATATTAGCCCTTTTTCAGATGAGTAGATTGCAAAAATTTTTTTCCTTCTGTTGGTTGTCGGTTCACTCTGATAGTTTCTTTTGCTGTCAGAAGCTCTTTAGTTTATTTAGATCCCATTTGTCTATTTTGGCTTTTGTTGCCACTGCTTTTGGTGTTTTAGTCATGAAGTCTTTGTCCATGCCTATGTCCTGAATTGTATTGCCTAGGTTTTCTTCTAGGGTTTTTAATGGTGTTAGATCTTATGTTTAAATCTTTAATCCAACTGGAGATAATTTTTGTATAAAGTGTAAGAAAGGGATTCAGTTTCAACCTTCTGCATATGGCTAGCCAGTTTTCCCAACACCATTTATTAAGTAGGGAATCCTTTCTCCATTGCTTGTTTTGTCAAAAATCAGATGGTTGTACATGTGTGGCATTACCTCTGAGGTCTCTGTCCTGTTCCATTGGTCTACAGCTCTGTTTTGGTACCAGTACCATTCTGTTTTGATTACTGTAGCTTTGTAATATAGTTTCAAGTCAGATAGTGTGATGCCCCCCAGCATTGTTTTTGTTTTGTTTTGTTTTCCTTAGGATCGTCTTGGCTATGCAGGCTCTCTTTTGGTTCCATTTGAAATTTAAGGTGGTTTTTTTCAAATTCTGTGAGGAAAGTCAGTGGTAGCTTGATGGGGATAGCATTGAATCTATAAATTACTTTGGACAGCATGCACATTTTCAGGATATTGATTCTTCCTAACCATGAGCATGGAATGTTTTCCCATCTGTTTGTGTCCTCTCTTCCTTGAGCAGTGGTGTTTAGTTCTCCTGGAAGAGGTTTTTCACATCTCTTGTTAGTTGTTTCCAGGTATTTTATTCTCTTTGTAGCAATTGTGAATGGGAGTTCATTCATGATTTGGTCCTCTGTCTGTTATCAGTGTATAGGAATGCTTGTGATTTCTGCATATTGATTTTTGTATCCTGAGACTTTGCTGAAGTTGCTTATCAGCTTAAGGAGATTGTGGGCTGAGACAGTGGGGTCTTCTAAATATACAATCATAACATCTGCAAATAGAGACAATTTGACTTTTACTTTTCCTAATTGAATACGCTTTATTTCTTTCCCTTGCCCGATTGCCCGGGCCAGAACTTCCAATATTATGTTGAATAGGAGTAGTGAGAGAGGGTGACATCCTTGTCTTGTGCCAGTTTTCAAAGGGAATGCTTCCAGTTTTTGCCAATTCAATATGATATTGGCTGTGGGTTTGTCATAAATAGCTCTTATTATTTTGAGATACGTTCCGTTAATACCTAGTTTATTTAGAGTTTTTAGCATAAAGGGCTACTGAATTTTGTCAAAGGCCTTTTCTCCATCTATGGAGATAATCATGTGATTTTTTTTTTACTTTGGTTACGTTTATGTGATGGATTACATTTATTGATTGGCGTATGTTGAAACAGCCATACATCCCAGGGATGAAGCTGACCTGATCTTGATGGATAAGCTTTTGATGTGCTGTTGGATTTGGTTTGCCATTATTTTACTGAGGATTTTTGCATCAATGTTCATCATCAATTTTGGCCTGAAATTTCCTTTAATTGTGTCTCTGCCAGGTTTCAATATCAAGATGATGTTGGCCTCATAAAATGAGTTAGGGAGTATTATCACTTTTTTTATAGTTTGGAATAGTTTCAGAAGGAATGTTAACAGCTCGTCTTTGTACCTCTGGGAGAATTTTGCTGTGGACCTGTCTGGTACTGGACTTTTCTGGGTTGGTAGGCTATTCATTGCTGCCTCAATTTCAGAACTTGTTATTGGTCTATTCAGGGAATTGACTTCTTCCTGGTTTAGTCTTGGGAGGGTATTAGTGTCCAGAATTTATCCACTTCTTCTAGATTTTCTGGTTTATTTGCATAGAGGTGTTTGTAGTATTCTCTGATGGTAGTTTGTATTTCTGTGGATCAGTGGTGATATCCCCTTTACCATTTTTTATTGCTTCTATTCAATTCTTCTCTCTTTTCTTTTTTATTAGTTTAGCTAGAGGTCTATGTATTTTGTTGATCTTTTTTTAAAAAAGCTCCTGGATTCACTGATTTTTTTTAAGGTTTTTTTTGTTTGTTTGTTTCTCTCTCTTCTGTAATTCTGCTCTGATCTTATTTCTTGTCTTCTGCTAGCTTTTGTATTTGTTTGATCTTGCTCCTTTAGTTCCTTTAATCATGATGTTAGAATGTCAATTTTAGTTATTTTCTCATCTCTCTTATGGGCATTTAGTGCTATAAGTTTCCCTCTAGACATTGCTTTAAATATGTTCCAGAGATTTCGGTACATTGTGTCTTCATTCTGATTGTTTTTGAACAACATCTTTATTTCTGGTTTAATTTTATTATCTAGTAGTCTTTCATGAGCAGGTTGTTCAGCTTCTATGTAGTTGTGCAGTTTTGAGTGAATTTCTTAATCCTGAGTTCTAACTTGATCACACTGTGGTCTGAGAGACTGTTATGATTTCTGTTCTTGTGCATTTGCTAAGCGGTGTTTTATTTCCAAATATGTGGTAAACTTTAAGTGCAATGTGGTGCTGAGAAAATATATATTCTGTGAATTTGGGGTGTAGAGTTCTGTAGATGTCTATTAGGTCTGCTTGGTCCAGATCTCAGTTCAAGTCCTGAATATCCTTGTTAATTTTCTGCCTTGTTATCTGTCTAATATTGACAATGGGGTGACCAAGTATCCCACTATCATTGTGTGGGAGTCAAAGTCCTTTGTAGGTCATTGAAAACTTGCTTTATGTATCTGGCTGCTCCTGTATTGGATGCATATGTATTTAGGATCGTTAGTTCTTGTGGCATTGATTCCTTTATCACTATGTATTGCCCTCCTTTGTCTCTTTTGATCTTTGTTGGTTTAAAGTCAGTCTTATCAGAGACTAGGATTGCAACCCCTGCTTTTTTTTTTTTTCCTCCTCTCCATTTGCTTGGTAGATCTTTCTTCATCCCTTTATTTTGAGCCTTATGTGTGTCTTTGCACGTGAGATGGCTCTCCTGAATACAGCACACAGATGGGTCTTGACTCTTTATCCAATTTGCCAGTCTGTGTCTTTTTATTGGGGCATTTAGCCCATTTACAATTCAGGTTAATATTGTTCTGTATGAATTTGATCCTGCCATTTTGATTCTAGCTGGTTGTTTTGCCTGCTAGTTGATGCAGTTTCTTCATTGTGTTGATGGTCTTTACAATTTAGCATGTTTTTGCAGTGGCAGGTACTGGCTGTTCCTTTCTGTGTTTAGTGCTTTCATCAGGAGCTCTTGTAAAGTAGGCCTGGTGGTAACAAAATCCCTCAGCATTTGCTTGTTTGTGAAAGATTTTATTTCTCCTTTATTTATGAAGTTTAGTTTGGCTGGATATGAAATTCTGGGTTGAAAATTCTTGTCTTTAAGAATATGGAATATTGGGCCCCACTCTCTTCTGTCTTGTAGGGTTTTTGCTGAGAGATCCACTGTGAGACTGATGGCAGTCCCTTTGTGGGTAACCCAACCTTTCTTTCTGGCTGCATTTAACATTTTTTCCTTCATTTTAACCCTGGTGAAGCTGACAATTATGTGTCTTGGGGTTGCACTTCTCAAGGAGTATCATTGTGGTGATCAATTTCCTGAATTTGAATGTTGGCCTGTTTTGCTAGGTTGGGGAAGTTCTCAGAGATAATATCCTGAAGGGTGTTTTCCAACTTGGTTTCATTTTTCCCATCACTTTCAGATCCACATAGCAAATGCAGATTTGTTTTTTTACACAATCCCATATTTCTTGGAGATTTTGTTCATTTCCTTTCTCTCTTTTTTTTCTCTATTCTTGCCTTCTGACTTTATTTCATTGAGTTGATCTTCAGTCTCTGATATCCTTTCTTCCACTTGATCAATTTGGCTACTGAAACTTGTGTATGCTTCAAGAAGTTCTTGTGCTGTGTTTTTCAGCTGCATCAGGTCATTTATGTTCTTCTCTACACTGATTATTTAGTTAGCCATTTTGCTAACTCTTTTTCAAGGTTCTTAGCTTTCTTGCATTGAGTTAGAACATGCTCCCTTAGCTCAGAGAAGTTTGTTATTCCTCACCTTCTGATGCCTGCTTCTGTCAATTTGTCAAACTCATTCTCCATCCAGTTTTGTTTCCTCATTGGTGAGGAGTTGTGATCCCTTGGAGGAGAAGAGGCTTCTGGTTTTTGGAATTTTTATTCCTTTGGTGCTGCTTTCTTCCCATCTTCATGGATTTGTCTATCTTTAGTCTTTGAAGCTGGTGACCTTTGGACAGGGTCTCTGAGTGGAGGTCCTTTCTGGTGATGTTGAAACTGTTTCTTTCTGTTAGTTTTCCTTGTAACCTTTCAGGCCTCTCTGCTGCAGGTCTGCTGGAGTTTGCTGGAGGTCCACTGCAGACCCTGCTTGCCTGGGAATCACCAGTGGGGCTGCAGAACAGCAAATATTGCTGCCTGTTTTGTTCTCTAGTAGTTTCATCCCAGAAGGGTACCCACCAGATGCCAGCTGTATGAGGTGTCTGTCAGCCCTGCTGGAAAGTGTCTCTCAGTCAGGATACATGGGGGTCAGGGAGTCACTTGAGGAAGCAGTCTGTCCCTTATCATAGCTTGAATGCTGTGCTGGGAAATACGCTGCTCTCTTTGGAGCTGTCAGGCGGGATATTTAAGTCTGCTGAAGCTTTACCCACAATTGCCCCTTTTCTCAGATGCTCTGTCCCAGAAAGTTGGGGGCTTAATTTATAAGTCCCTGATAGGCTACTGCCTTTTTTCAGTGTTGTCCTGCCCAGCGAGAAAGGTGTCTGTTGACATAGTGTGCCTGCAGAGGCCTTGCTGAGCTGCTGTAGGCTATGCCCACTTGCTGTGTAAACTTCCAGGTGACTTTGTTTACACAGGAGAGGTTAAAACCACCTACCTGAGCCTCATCAATGGCAGATGCCCTTGCCTCCACCAAGCTCAAACTTCCCAGGTTGAGTTCAGACTGACACACTGGCTGTGAGAACTTCAAGCCAGTGCATCTTAGCTTGCTGGTCTTTGTGGGGGTGGTACCTGCCAAGCCAGATCACCTGGCTCCCTGGCTTTAGCCACCTTTTTTAAGGGGATTGAACAGTTCTGACTCACTGGTATTCCAGGTGCCACAAGTATATGAAAAAAAAAAATCCTGTGGCTAGCTTGGTGCCTTCTTAAATGGCCACCAGTTCTGTGCCGGAAACCTGGGGTGCTGGTGTTGTAGGCACCGAAAGGAATCTCCTGGTCTGTGGGTTGTGAAGATTGTGGGAAAAGCTCAGTATCTGGGCTAGAGTGCTGGGAGAAGTCTTTAATGACTTCCCTTAGCTTGGAGAGGGAGTTCCCTCGCCCCTCCGGCTTCCTGGGTGAGGCAATGCACCACCCTGCTTCAAGTCATCCTCTTTGCGCTGTACTCGCTGCCTAACCAGTCCCAATAAGATCTCCTCAGTTGGAAATGAGGAGATCACCTACCTTCTGCATCGCTCTCACTGGGAACTGAGGACCAGAGCTGTTCCTACTTGGCTATTTTGCTGGCAATCCCCTACAATAGATTTTATTAATTTGGTTTACTATATTTTACAGCTTACTTCCTTCTGGATTTTTTCTTCTCGGTGGAATATAGTTTTACTTCAAAAAGATTGAGTAGTCCCCTTTTGAAGTCCTCAAACATCTGAAAATACCTTTATTGAACTCATCTCTTTTGAATGGAAGTTTAACTATTTCAAGATTTCTAGATGTAAATTATTCTCGACAGTATTTTAAAGACATTGTTACAATCATTTTTTGTATTTCATTTTGCAAATCACAAGATTGAAGTGTTGTGTTTTCTTCATTTTGGACTACTCTATCATTTCTATTTGAATGTTTTTGGGCGTTTCTTCTCGTCTATTATTTTCAGGTTTTATATTTAATTTATTGTTATGCCCCTGTTTTATTATAATCCTTTTCATGATACACTGGGCTTTTTCAACTGGAGAATTTGGCTGTCCTCTCTTCTCCCTTTCCTGGCTTTGGAAAATTCTTGGGTATTATTTCTTCAAATATACTTTAATTTGCATTATCACTGACATTGTCTCTTTTATCCCCTCCTGGGACTGCTACGAGATAAATCATAGAACTTCTGAATCTCTATTCCTTATCACTCTCCACTGCCATTTTTTTTAGTTTGCCCTATAATAATTACGTTTTTAATTTTTAATCATGTTTATCCCTGTTAGATTTTTGTTATATCACCATTTACACCTATTTCAGATCAATAACATTTTCCTCCATTCTCTGAGGATACTAACTTATTAAAGTAAGTTATTGATTGATTGATTCATCTTACCATATCTAAGTGTTTTACTATGTCAAATTTGTTGATTCTTTTTGATGGTGCTAGTCTTTCTCAGCTTTTGGCTTCCCAAATGACTTTTGTTTTGAGGCTGAATTCCATAAGCTACGGCTGCTTTTTGGTACTGATATAGGTGCTGAGCACGAGGCACAGCTGTGAGAAGGAAGAGCCTTCAGAAAGAGGCTATGCTGGGAAGCAGCTTCCAGGGCTTCCTGCCTTGTGTGAAGCTTTCTGCTGTGTCTTCTCCTATTCCCTGGGATTACCTCTAGTAATTTTCTTTCTGTTTATTTTTTGTGTGTGGGGAGAGACATATAGTTATACATTTTAAAAAATATCTGTTCTACCTATTCTATAGATTTGATGCAGGAGGGGAAATTTTGAGCAATTGCCCCATTTTTTAAATCAGCCAAATATTAATTATATTCACAGTAAAACTGGCTTTAGCCACACTTGATCATATAGTGAACTCTCCTTTTAATTGTATGGCTTAAGTTATAGAGGCTAATCATCTCTTAAGATTTTTTTTATACTCCTAAGTAGGCAGATTTTTAAAAATTCTAATGTATTTTAGTTTAGTAATATTATGTCTGAAAGAAATTTGAGAGTTTTTCTCCCCTAGCCTTTATTTTATAATGGTTTATCTAAGGTGAAAATTATTAATTTTTAAAATAATCAAAGTAATCTTTAAAATTTATTAGTCCTGTGTGTTCTTTTTGCATGCAATTATTTATTTTTTACACTTTTCCCTTAATCTTTCTCAAATTTGAATTGTCAGTTTATTATTTTGTCAGTTTTGCAATATATCCTTTTTATTTCTAGTTTTATTTCCACCTCATTGAGATATGAGTTACTATTAGCATGCAGCTATGATGTGTTGTGCTCTCTGTGTTTGGGATTCTTCTGGAAGTATTAAATAAGGCAATGAAAAAAATAGTTACACTTAAGCCAGATCTTGAATTTTCAAAATCACTGTGAATTATAAAGGAGGCAGCAATAAAAAGTTTTGTTTTATCAATACACGAAGTAATTTGCCTTTACCATCATCCTGGTATGTAGAGTGCAAACCACATTTGTTTACATACTTTTTAAAACAAAATTTAAAGTATTAAAGGAATCATTGTTTCCATGCAAATTTCCTTTTGGCCTGGGAGGCTGAAATTCGGCATCTGTGAGGATGTGCAGGATTTGACTAGGAGAAATGCCAAAGAAGAAAGGTTGCCATGGCAAACATTTATTTCATTACACACAAGTATTGTCAAATGTTTTCAACCTCATGGCTTACACTATACCTTGTTCTTACTTACCATCTCATGAAATAAAAGTAAAACATTGTGACTTTGAATCTGCTCAGTATAATTATATGTTCTGTGTTTGAAATGATATTATGCCTTCACATGATAGAAACAGTGACTTTTTTATGCCATGTTAAGCAAAGAGCAAATTCAAAGAGGTTTTGCTAGGGAAATACATTTCAGAATAGAACAACTCAGAGGAAAGTACACAAGGCCTATACTAAATATTTAATTTTACATAATGACTAGCACATTGGTGATGACTATGTATGTTAAATCATTATGCTAACAATTGTTCGTAGTAATACCGTTTTTTTGATCATTGTTGTGTGTCTATTAAATGTCAGGAAGAAAGGGGCTTACCTTCAATATTCCCTTTCCCAAATGAAAACCAAAACCAAAAACCAAAAAGACATCGGCAGTAATTTAGTCCAATTTGAAAAGTAGCAGCAAGAGCATACAATCAGATATTTCTGGTTGATAGATATGAAGGGTTTGATGGAGTCTTCCTCTTCTTGATTTTCATTTTCCATTATATTTTTTTCCTCTTCTTGTTCTAGTCAATGTTGTTAACATATCTTATCTTTATTTTTATAGCTTCTAGTAATCTAAGAAAATTTAAATTGCTTCAGTTGTAACAGATCCAAACACCAATTTATCATGTTTTATGAGATTTATTTTCAATGATCAATTATTTAATCAACCTGGGATGACTGTGGGATGAAAAATAAGTTCCCAAAATATAATTAAAATGCCACATCATTTATTAGTATAATATATGTGATGTTAGCTTTATTAATTAAGAAATCTTGAAGTGGAAAATTAAGAGTTTTAATTTTCCCCTAGTTATATCTCCGAGTTTACACAGTAAGATCAAAATAGTACTGAAAGTATTTGACCTATACCATGCAATTTCAAGGTTTATCTTTCATAGTGTCCATATTCAGAGCATCTTCCACATTGGCTTTGTGGGAAAACATTCTAAAATGTGGTAACAAATGAAAATCCTTGAGATGTAACAGTTAATTTGAATATCTACACTGAAAAATTGTTGTCCTCTAGTCTCTTTGACCATCTCACCTGCCTTTTTGTTTTAATGCTATATTCTCTCCATTGATGTTCTGAAACAGAATGACTTTAACCATGCACATAACTCACCCCAAATCTATCTTGGATCTGCCCTGTTTCTGTAGCTCCAATCAGTGCTACATATTATCACATAAATTTTCCACCTCTTCCTCAAATTTAGCATGACACAAATTGAACTGATAGTCTTCTCTAGACCTGCTACAATCTGTGATCTTGGACAGATAACTTCAACTACCTCAGTTTCACCATCTATCATGAGGTTAAATAGGGTAAAACTGGTAATATGCTTAGAACTGTGTATGGAGATACTCAGTAATTGTTCTTCCAACTCTTCTGTCTCTGACTTCCTCTCTGCAAGTTTTCCAATTGTATTTTCCGTTTCTGTCAATGAAAGCTCTATCTGATCATCAAATAATCAGTTTTCAGTTTGTTCTTTTCCTTGCTTCCCACATCAAATGTATGAACTTTTTTTTCTTTACTCCTGTCCGTACTCTAGGTCGGAATCTAATTACATGGGTCATTTTTTGGCTGGCTTACTATTCTCCCTGACCCCAGCACTTTCTTCCTTAATTCATTCTTATACTAGGAAAAACTTCTTGAAATATAGTCCTGTTATGTCCTTCCTCCACTAATAAATTTTCAAGGAATTCCCCAATACCTACAAAATAAAATTCAACTTACAATGTTTTTGATATAGGATCCTTAGTAATGGAGTATCTAGTTATCTTTCTCTATCTTTCTTGCCTGCTCTTTGGAAACCTCCCCTGCTCCCTACATTAAGTTGCTTCGATTGTACATACACAACATATATTTTCATTCTCAGTCTTTGTTTATACTCTTCTCTGCTACACAGCCTCAGAATGTCTTTCTCCTTATCCTCATACAACAAAAATAAAACCTATGTTGTAAAGGTAGAGCTCAGAGCCTTCCTTTCTTCCAGTGAATTCAAGTCACCTCAAGTGATCCAATCATTTATTCACCTAACTTCCCACTTCACTTGTATGTTTCACTACCTTCTGCCTTATATTAATTACATGTCTTCTTTCTCTATTAGTCTTTAAGATCCTTGATGACAGAATCTATATCTTCTTCATCTTGGTATCTATCCAGAAATTGTAAATGTATATTTTCATTTATAACTTTATAACTATTTGTTGAATAAATAAGTAGATATGAATGAAAAGCCAGCAATACTTGGTGAAAAGTTTTAGTAAATAGAAATTCCAGCAGCACACGGCAAATATAAAACATCTCTTTAAAGGTTCATATTTAGTTTACTTACATATTCCAGAGAATAAATTTTTAAATTTAAAATTTAAAGTTTCCTAGCCTTTATATGGAAAAGTATAGTGTTTTGTGATCTTTTCTGTCTTGAATCCTTCTGATTATAGGAAGTAACAAATGTAAAGAAAAGTGAAATAATTAATGATGAGATGTTGCCACTAACATTTTCCTTTTTTTAATAATTGTTTTCCTGATTTTACATGGTCAGTGCTAAACATTGAAAAATTTATTCTTGGAACACAGTGGACAATACATTACTTCTTTAAAACATTCATTTATTCTCATCCTGTTTACATTTCTCTGAATATATAAAAGCATTCTTTTCGTTATGAAAATTTAGGTTGAGTTTCAGAAGCCACTTAAGAATATATTGAAACCTTTGATAACATGGAGAAAAACTGAGAGGTATAAAAATACATTTCTAAGAGAATCATAATAATCCTTTTTCCTCCAAGAATCACTGTCACCATCACCATTATAATAATCTTATACTAGGCAGATATTTAAAAGGCTTTAACAATGGGACATTTACTCTCACAATGAATCGTGGGATTGGTGCATATATTTTGATTTTTTAATTAAATTCAACTGCTAAGAAACTTGCCCGAAGTCACAAATTAATAAGAGTTACAGAAAGAACTCATGAAACCACATAATTAGCTCAAGTATATTGGTCACTAAATAACTTTATTGTTTTGTCAGTGTTTAATTAAAAAGTTGTATGTTGCAATTTGATTCATGGAGCAGTACTTCAGCTATAGTATAGGTCCTAATTTTCTTTAGGTCCTGACTTTTGTGTGGTTGTAAGAAAATAACTTCAATTTTGTAATCTTTAAGAATGTGATATTGTTTCCCAATGGCTTTCCACATTTACTAAGTGCAGAGTATTATGAGACAATATGTACATTGTATTTTCCAATATGGCTGTAACAACATCTCATATTCTGAAGCTCTTGAGCAATGCGCCTTGGTCATTTCCTCATCAAAAAGGGAAGCCTAATCTGGTCCCCTGACATTTGGACTGGCAGATTATAGATAAAAATATATCCTTTCCCCCTACTAGATAGAATGTTCCAGGGTGAAGTTTACATGGCTATGCAGAAGACAGTTGTATAAGATTTCAGTTACATTTAGCCATGACTAGTTTGAAAAAATAACCACATAATATCTCTTTCTGCTGCCCTATTTCATTCTCCTTGTACTTCATTCCTATTGCTTGGGGTTGCATTTCTTTATATAATAGCAGATGTCTCTGTTCTGCTTTCTGGGAAGTCCAGTATAATATATACAGAAAAGAGAAATTTCTTGATTTTAGCCCTCTTGACAAAACCTCAAACACTTGTCATTGTATACTGGGAAGGGAAGGCAAACTATTGTCAAAAAAAATTGAAATATTAATCAATCTAGGGTGTGAGCTCGGGACAATGATATGTACTGAGTGATTGCTGGGCCAAAGTAGCAAAACAGTCGTGATGTTGCAGCAAAGAAAGAGCTTAATTATTGCAAGGCAACTGAATGGAAGGACTGGAGCTATTTCTCAAATCCACCTCCTCGAGCTCGGAGGCTAGGGTTTTTAAAAATAATCTTGTGGGCAAGGGCCTATGGAATGGATACTGCTGATTGGAGGTCAAATCATAGGACTGTCTAAATGGTCGTCACAGGCTGAGTCAGTTTCTGCATTGGGGTGGTCACAGGACCAGTTGAGTCAGTTCCTTGGTATGAGTCATGGGTCCCAGTGATGTCAGATTGTAGCCCCAATGCAAAAGTCTACAAAAATCTCTGAAAGACCAATCTTTTTTTACTCCTATAACCTCATCTATAGGAGTAATTGGGAAAAGTCCCCACTCTTGTGACCTCTGGCTACATGACTCCTGAGCAGTAAGCAAGCTAGGGAACAATGTCTGGTTATTGCCTAAATATGCATAAGCCTAAACAGAATTCAGGTCTCTCTCATAATTCTAACCTTGTGACTTTTTATCAGTTTTACAATGGTGGTTTCAGTACCTGAACAAGGAATGGGGGTAGTTTCCGCCAACCAAGAATGGGAATGATAGCTACTATCATCCTTGCTTTAAGTTTATACCATAAACTAAATTTCTCCCATAGTCAGTTTGGCCCATGCCCAAGAATGAGCCAGGGCAATTAGCTCGTAAGTTTAGAAGCAAGATGGAGTCAGTTATGTCTGAATTCTCTCACTGTTACAATTTTTGCAAAGGCAGTTTCAGTTGGTGGGACCTAAGATAAGAATGCCTGAGGACCACTTAATTTCAAAGGAATTAAGGGACAAGCAGAGGAAGAAGAGACAGCTTTTATGGTAGAGAAATAGTTGGAATGGTGGGAGACACCCAGGTGGGAGTGATGATCTGGGAGCAGAGGTCCAATGATGCAGATATGAAGCAAGATGAGGAATGAGAAGTTTCCATTGGAATTTGTCCTGGAAATTTATCCAGACACCAGTATACATTGCAGAAAGCAATCTTTAAAATATGGCTAAGGCTATTTCAAAGTAAAACCAAATAAAGCAATCAAGGTACTCTCACATGCTGTTACTTTGTGATCACTTCTAATGGATTGTTGGCTACTAATAGGCTAATAGAAAAATTCTAGAATTTGTGAACTGAAAATGAACTTGAAGAGCCTTATCGACAAAACAAGACTAAAGGAACATTCTAGTCTCATGACTCATTAGAACTGGAATCCAGGTCTCCTGGTTCTTATTTATATGCCCCTTGAGGTCGTACACATCTTGAGATGAACAAGTCTATTTTATCTATCCTGTAAGTTCAGTCTATGTCAATGCTTAGCACCTAGAAAGTGCATGATGACTATTTATTGAATTAATAAATAGCTGTGACCACACTGTGAATGTTTAAAGCAAAGATGCCTTCTTGCTATGCTAAAGCCTGTACTTTTCAATGCAAGAAATAGAAGAATGTGCTTTCCATAAAATAATCATAGTATTAAACTAAGAATGCTTCCTTGCTGTCAGAAATATTTTCATCAATATAAAATCAGCACTAAGTTCTATAAAATTGCTAAGGAAGTCAAAGAAATGAAAGAACATGACATACGTACATTCTTTGAAAAAATTATTTTGTGAGGATTCAGGTTTTTGAGAGATGATCTAGTTTAACATCCGTGCTTACTTAAGATGTTATGGTTTCACTACTGGAAATGTTGATGGACTCATTTAGGTGGGTAAGCAAGGTTGGTAAGTACAAGACATTTTCAAATTTTGTCAAAACACTTGTGCTCAAAGCATGTTTGAATTACTCATACTGTAGTGCTCCCTGACAAAGCAATCTGAATACTGTACAATCCAGCAGGAAAATCAAAGACATCAAGGATTATCTGACTATAATCACGTCAAACCACATGATTAGGAAGCTCTCTAGGGATATTAAAGTTTTTAAAAAGTTATCAAATACTAAAAGTCTTTTAATAAAAAAAATTTGTAGGTAGATACTTTTTTTTTTTTAAACTATCATGGTAGTTCAGATGTCTGGCATACAGGCAGGAACTATCAAATAAGTAAAATTAGACCTTTATCCAACCATAATAGATGCTCCAGGCTTCTTATAAAGTGAGTATACTATACTTTGATCATGAAACATTTATTTTGTCTCTCACTCAGAGATGATTCACTTTCCTTTGATACACAATTTAAATAGAAACCGAGGCCACCAATTATTAAGGATGCAGGAAAGCTTTAGATATATATATATATATATATATATATATATATATATATGAAGTGATTAAATAATAGATGAAACATAACCCATGAAGAAGCTGAGAAGAAAAAGCCACCCCTATAATCAACAAATATATAACCTGAAAAACAATGGTAATCCATAGACATTCACTGTACAGGTGAAAAGCCCAAAGAAATTGTGAACGTGGAGACCTTAACTCTAGTAAAACAGAATATAAAGTTTCCTTATCAGGGTCTCCAAATCATCCAGATAAAATCAAATATATTCTTTCTATTCATAAGAAACTTTAGAAATACATAAGACATTTTAAGAATAGTTTCATCCAAAATGACATGATTAAAAAGAGTTTTAATACTCATAGTAAATAAATTTAACCTGAAAAATAAATAGCAAAGTTGACAAGAATTTGGTTAAGGTTTTATTTCATGTATTTATAAATACATATTATTCATTAACCATAATTTCTTCTATTGTAGAAATGCATTCAGTAACTCTTTTCTGGATTCAGTTTTAATATAACTACTTTAAAAATGTCTTAACCATATTTTGTTAAAATTATAAAATGGGATAATGGACTTTTTGTTCTCTTTTTAGATAATTTAAACTTAATATCTACCCTCCAAGGAAGGGTTAAAGGCATAAGTAAATACAAATTTACAATATCGGTGATTAAAATATAAGGCCATCACAGGATATATGATTATGGAGGACTCAGTTTTTTCCTTGTAAAGTCATGCAAATTGAATTTTGCATAATATTTTGTATGCAAAATCTAGAAAATGTCAGTATGAATAAGCCTGGCCAATTGTTGATTCAACTTTCTAATGGATTTACTATTGTTTTTTCTCTGTAGACTCTCTTGGTCTATTACAATATTTACTTCACTACTGGAGTAGAGAGGAATGTGTTCCCAAGTGCCCAGGTTTTCTAAGTTTCCTTTTGAACTAAACTGACAGTTATGCACTCAGTGGAAATAACTTTCAGGAAAAGACTATGAATGCTGTATTCTAAAAATTGAGAAATTACTGGTGTTTACATAATTTAAAATTTATTTCATAGGAATTTCTACTTAAAGCTTATAATGAAGTAGTTTCCTTTTAATGGTACTCTAGAATCATTGAATTATATTAGTTTAATTGATTTTGATTTTAAAGTAGATAATGGCTTCCCCTGTATAGATAAATCAAAAATTTTAAAATTTCTTGAATATTTATTAAAATATGTCACATGAATTGATTGTTCATTGATAATTTTTTCCAAAATATTTTTTAGCATTTTGTTAATACAGATACTAGGTTGTATTCAGTCTTTTTAAGAATGCATATTCTTAAATTAATTCCCTCATTTTAATACGAATAAAGACTTCAAGCCGTAAATTTATGTTTTCATGTCATGGTTTGTCAACTTTAAAACCTCTCCTAGGTCAAATACGAAGCACTGAGCTATGTATTGGAGAGATAGTTTAAGTGTAGAAAGAAGCACCTTCTGAGCAGCAGTAATATTAAAAAAGAGAGAAAATGGATTTAATAGTAGAAAAAGCAATACCAGAGTTTTTCACAATTAAAGATAATTATTTTGTAAAATTTTATTGCAATATGTTCACATCACATTTCTCTCTCTCTCTCTCTCTCTCTGTGTGTGTGTGTGTGTGTGTGTGTGTGTGCGCGCGCACATATGTGCATGTACTAAGTCATAATATAAAATGTGTTTCTTCTTGTGGATTGTGGTCCAAGTGTTTGAGCGTCCCTGGTGTTTAGAAATGCCTACAGATTATAGGAAAGTAGAAAAAGGATAGTGTTAGCAAAGAGAGAGAAGCAGCAGCATAGAGCAATGTCAAACAATAAAAGCATGATACACAGAATGGGCAAAAATATTAAAATAGCAGTAAGTGCTTCATATTTAACTGAGTTCTAAGACAAAGGCATTAGGCTTGACAGATAAAACATTTCTGGTGTTAGTGAAGCATGCAATTTTACTTGGATGTTGTATGTAACAGCCAGATTTTTTACAGAATTGGAGCGATAGGGAAATAAAATTATGTCATCAGGTATAAGTGATTTATTCAATTATTTCAAAATAAAACAAAGAAAATGAATAATAGTTAAAGACATGGCATGGTCAAGAAAAAGTGTGCAGAATGGTAGAAAGTTGAGTGTATTTGAAAGAGGTGGTTGGATTTGAAAATCTGAAGAACCAAATGGTAGATAAAAAGGTGGAGCAAAGTCCTGTATTGCTGAAAGCAATGGTAGATTTTTCTGTTGTGTGGTTACCGGAGATAGACAATGACCATAGAAGTGGAACAAGCCTCAAATTGGAGGAAGCATGGTCAGGAATACATAAAATTCACAGAGTTTAGGGGCCAGAGATAAATTACAGTCTTTAGATTTCAAAGCCGGTATTTGAAAGGTGTTTCCAAATGGAGCATATTAATCATTTGGGTTATATGTAGTCAGTCCTTATTATTCTCAAATCCTTTATTTGTAAATTTGACTACTTGCTAAATTTGTAACCCCAAAACCAATACCCTTGGCACTTGTGTGGTCATTTGCAGACATGTACAGAGCGGCAAAAAATGTGATGTTCAATGCACATGTTCCCAGCTGAGGTCAAACAAGACAGTGCTTTGCCCTCTTATTTCAGATCTCATGCCGTGAACAAGTGGGTTTTTGGCAGTCTATTTGGTGTCATGTTTTTCCCATTTTGGTGCTTTTTCTTGGTGATTTCGCTGTTTGAAATGGCTCCATCATAGCACTTAAATGCTGTCTAGTTTTCCTAAGCACAAGAAGGCTGTGATGTGTCTTACAGAAAAAATATGTGGGTTGGACAAGCATGAGTGCTGTTGGCTATGAGTTCAGTGTTAATGAGTCAGCAACATGTTTTAAATAAGGTGTTTTTCAACACAAACATGAATTAAGCAAGGTTATATATTGATTTATTCATGGAAATGTTGGTTCCAGCTGCTGTGGAAACCAAACCCAGTATTTCTCTTAGAAGCAATGGTTCAATATTTGCTAATTTACTGTTCACAGTGGCTTTATAGAACAAAAACTAGAGGGATTTTCAAAAATTGTGTTCTGTATTGTTTATAGCGATTTGTGAAGTAAGTATGATTAAAATAAGCTTGTTACTAAAAATTTAGAATCCTTAGGACATCAGGAAGATTCTATTCTTTTTTTTTTTTTTTTTGAAGATTCTATTCTTAAGAGTATTTTCTACATATCAGGAGACAACACATACATTAAAAATAGCACACAAACGTATAAGCAATGCAGCCTTTCCTTGTGTAAAAGGCAAGAATATGAACTAGGTGAAAGGAGGCAAAAAGAACTTGAATGTTATTTATTACTTTTTATTTCAATAGCTTTTAGGGTACATGTGGTTTTCTGTTACATAGATGAATTATTTAGGAGTGAATTCTGAGATTTTAGTGCACCCATCACCCGAGTAATGCACATTGTACCTAATATGTAGTAGTTTTTTATTTCAGGTTCCCCCCCGCCACACTCTTCCCCTTCTGAGTCTCTGAGGTCCACTTTATCACTCTATATGCTTTTGCACACTCATAGATTAGCTCCCACTTATAAGTGAGCACACATGGTCTTCGGTTTTCCACGCCTGTGTTAGCTCATTTAGAATAATGGTCTCCAGCTCTATCCAAGTTGCTGCTATGCCAAATTCTACATATAACCAGGCTCTTCACTGAAAGTTCCTGTATTTTTGTTGAATAAAGAAGAGCAGAAAAGAAATTAAACTAGAACTTAAGAAGTAAACTAAACTTAATCTGAAAAGGTTCTAAATCCTCAGCACTTACAGAAGGGGAAAAACAACAGGACTGAATTTCAGTTTAGGTTCAATAATTTTTGGAAACATATTTACTTTTATAATAGATCTACTACTTTAGAACTAACATAAAATTCTAAAGAATAAGTAGATAATTTTGTACATTTTTGTTATTTAGTACCATTAAGAATTTGAAATTTGAGATACATAGAAATGAGGACTATTCCCATAGTGCTTGTGTGTAACTACAGAAACTAAGCTGGATAAAATCAAGAATATTTTCTTAAAGTGTGTAATTATGTATGAGAAGTGAATGATTTGGTAGAAAGAAAGAAGAGGCCTAGGGAAAAGTTTTAGAGAACACCCTTATTTAATGCATGTGAGGAGAATAAGACATAAAGGAAGGGAAATTGGAACTAAATTGTAGCAGGAAAACAAAATAAAGTGTGAGAAAAGTATGGATACTTTAGCTTGATTGAAGCTGTAATAAAACTTATTTTGGTATGAAATCACTTTTTTTTCCTTTTCATCAGGCCCTAAGAAAGACTATCAGAATCTGTGTAAGTCAATAGCACCACTGAGTAGAGATTCAGGTGCCGAAGTAAATATGGATTCTAGAAAAGGTAGTTTAATTGAAACACTTTTTCATCTAATCTGCTGAGACTGAAAATCTTTTTTAAAGTTTTATGTCTACCTTTGATTTAAGATCTTACAATGCCTCAAAATAACATAATTTTCATTGTACATTTCTGTGGATTAAGAGATTAAGGCGAATTAGTTCTGATAACAGACCATAACTTGAAAAAGCTTGAAAAAGAATCCCAAGTCAATCCATTATAAGATTTCATAATATTTATCTTTTACTGCTACCTTTAGAAATGTATTGCAGTAATGCATTTTGTAAAGAAAAAAGGGAACAAGTAGGCTGAAGCCCTGTATTGGTCATTTATTCTATCATAGGAGTGCCAATAAATTAATTTCACTGAATAAAACAACGACATACATTAAAGGTTTTACGGTTGTTTTTATGGCCATGTCTTATTCAAAAACTGTTCAAATTTTCTGGCAAAATAAATCATAGAAAAGATAAGTAGGCATTGCATTATATCTTTCCAGCCATGACCATAAGTAGTTACTATATAGCAGTTATTCAGCATGTCATACATAAGTCTATAAGACTTTTTAAAAGAGGTTTCAGATGATTGTCAAATTAAATATTTTTAATTGTTTACCTAGATATTAATAACTCTAGCTTATTAAATCATTCTAATGAATCCATGAAGGTAATTATCCTTCAAAGTAATTTTTAGATAGGTAGCAATTCCACTGTGACTTTCCCAAAGCTTCTCTATTTCATCTTAATTCGAAATGTCAAAACAGAACTCAATTGATAGAGACAATTCAGAAGTAAAGGATGGATAAGCATAAATTCTTATTTAAAAATGTTTCAGAAATAATTTGCTATTTGATTTAAACTTTAATTGATAATACGTGGCATCTAAATTATGAGAAAAACTTGTTTTTCTTGTAAATTGAAATATTTTAAAATGACTATGGAAATAAATTTGGGTTTCATGTTACTATTTTCTTTCTTGGCAGTGATGGTGATATTGGTATATCCCTTAAATTTTGCCAAAATATTTACATGATTCAGTTTCCAAACATGAGAGGGACCTCTATTTAACAGTTTGCACTGACCATAAAAGTAATAACTCATTGACCATTCTTCTTGCCTGGGCTACTTGCAGAGAAAATGAACCATCTTGGAGAATAGGACCTACAATTTGGAACCTAGTGTGGAAACAGTCTCCTCGAGCCATGGTTTTAAAGGCATGGACATCATCCACAGCCACGAATCCTGTCCTGTGGTTGGCATAGAGTAGTTCAGTCCAGGATAATGATACATCAAGAGAGGTAAACAGACCAAGCCTCTGAGGAATGTAAGAGGGGAGATGAATAGAAAAGTCAAGCAGCCAGCCACAAAGACAAATTTTAGTCATTGGCAATATGTTAGACCCTAAATTTTAACTAAAGCCAAGCTCTGCGGATTTGGGGCGTTGAGAAAAATGACAGAGGCTTATACTCAAAACAATTATGTCATTGGGCAGGTTAATAAGATAGCAATTCCAGAAGAGTAAATAAGACCAGTATCTGATTATCAGTAACTTTGAACAGCACAATTTTTTTAAAAAAAGTAAACAGAAACCCAGTTGTGAGAGTTGGACTACAAAGTAAGAGTTAAGAGAGTAAACGTGTTAGGAGCTATTTATTTAACAAATACATACAGGGGTATTATTCATTACCAAATCCTGTGTTATAATTCTGAGTCCAAGAGTATTACTTCTTAGATGTTTAAAAGCCTCTTGTATGGTGCCGGAATTACTTCTAAAACAGAGCTAAGCCTGCAGATGGGGGCCCGGGAGAAGTTTTGCACAGGTAAGGGATGTAGATTTTTTTTGTACATAGTTTTGTACAGGTGCTTACAGTGTTGAGAGAAACTCATGTTCACTATTGAATGAAATTTA
The DNA here is from genome assembly GCF_009761245.1 of Sapajus apella. Lineage (NCBI taxonomy): Eukaryota > Metazoa > Chordata > Mammalia > Primates > Cebidae > Sapajus > Sapajus apella. Next base: position 629,475 of record NW_022437007.1, read on the forward strand.
TAAAATGGACAGAATGCAGCATATGCCTATGTGTTTCTGTATGTGTGCCATTTGTAGTTGTGTAACTACTATTGCGCCTTACACTGAAATTGAAGATGGAGTTGTATATAGATATGACTTTCCTAACTTAAATCTCTTTGACCATCCAAGCAAAGGATAATTTATTTTCTTGTCACATTTCAATATAACATAATAGGAAGAATTTTTGATATGATACCATTCAAGGTATGGAGTTTTAATGTATGACATTAAGCATATTATTCATGACTGAAATGAATAACCACATGTGAAATCCATTATTACCAAAGAAACTATAAATCAGTTGGTGGCTGCATATCAGCCAAGGGTGAGTTTATGGTTTAGAAATAATACGTCTAACTTCAGAATATGAGAGACAAGGATTTGTGTTTTTGATTATTGGTTATCATTCATTGCTATTAGTGTTAACATGCCTGATCATTGTCTTATATTACTTCATATAAGACATTCTATACTCCCTTGGCTTCATATACTCTTTGATCACTATGTATGTCAGCTTTATAAACAAAAAATACCCAAGAACATCCAGTTATAGTCCCAGGAATGATATGTATTCATTGTGAGGAATTTGCAGCGTTTTCTAGCAATGGGCATAAATGTAGTATGATAACTATATTAACCTTCAAAAATTAGCTATCACTTTTGTTGGGTATTCAAGTGAAGATAGTGATTAGAACCATAAAATGATGAATGAAAATGATGTTGCTTGATTAAAATTAGGTTTTACTAAAATTAGTACTGACTTTGTTCTTTGTGAACTAATCAAGCTTGTCATCTGAGCGGCTGCCTTCTTTTCTTTAAAAAAGATCATATGCAAATCCAATAATACAATGGTTTAATTGCAAAATTTCTTACTGGTCAGTTACCTATTAAACATTTTTAAATACCTTTATAGGCATTAACTCAAGAAATTTGTTTGATACAACTAAGGGTACTTCAATCATTTTTATTGCAATTATAGTGTAAAAGCATATAAGTTGTCCATAATTATTCATAAGGACCTGAAAGTAGAATTGGTTATGGATTTAAGAACTTATTTTTCTGTCAGAATTTATTGCCTACCATTATGAATCTTTCATATGATAGCAGAGTTTCAGAGGAAAGTAAATAGAAAGAAGGTATTCTTTGGACAGTTTAAAGTTGGTTATTTACGTATAATTTGGGTTGAAAGACAGGAGCCAAAAACAGGACCCTATATTCTACAGCTGTGAGTTTTGATTCTGAGCTCTTCTCCACTGCATATCAAAATGCCTATACTCATTTATAACTTTCTGTTTTCTCACGTAGGAACATGTGTGTCAGGTACTTCTGAGTGTCCTTTTCACACATCTCTGCTAAAATTAAAAGATATCATGTAACAAGTTTTGAAATATGAACAGTTTACACACTAGATTTGTTCTGTTTTGATCCAGATTGCAGAAATATGTCCAAGAGGAAAAGATTATAACCTGTCAAGAATATAACGACTGGCATTTCTAAATTTTAGCAGACTGTAAAAAAATCAGCCATTTTTCTGTCAAGAGAAATATTGAGCCATATTTTGATTGCCAGGAATAAATACTGTGAAAAAAATTTGTGTGGGAGGTCAGATTGGGCGACATGTACTTTTATTTCATTTCAAAACATTTTACTATTATTTTTTTTTCTTTGTTAAAATATTTTAATCCTTTTCTTTCTTCACTAAAACAATATAGAGTTATTGGTAGAGGCAGAATTTAGACAGAATTTGGTGAACTGAAGAAAATACATCAGTTCTTTTCACTCCTCACTTTAAGTCCTGGACTTTTGTATCTATCTACATCCTATTTAATAAGAGGGGATTCTGCTAGTTGTAAGGTGAGAGTAGGATTTCTTGAGCATTTGTGTTCCATTTTTTACATATCTGTGCTTCCCAGATTTCATTTTGACATTCTGTAGATTATCAAATTTCAAGTATCGTCTCAGATATCAGTACACTGCACAATAAAGGCAAACACGTTCTCTTTACCAATAATAATAAGAGTAACACACAGTAGTTATTCATTGCTGCATAACAAATTCCTTCTGAATTTAGTAACTCAAAACAACTCAGGAGTGACTTAACTGGGTGCTTCTGGCTAAGAGTCTCTAATGCAGTTGTAGTCAAGATGTCAGCCTGGAAGAAGATACTAGAATGGTGATTACCAGAAGCTTAAGTAGAAGAAATACGTTTTAGTATTTGGTAGTACAGTAGGGTGATTACAGTTAATAATAATTTATTATATATGTCAAAATAGCTAGAAAAGAAGAATTGTAATGTTCCCAACACAGAGAAAGGATAAATAATTGAGGTGATGGTTATCCCAATTACTCTTTGATCATCACACATTATATACATTTATCAAAATATTACATGTACCCTCTCCCCCAAATATATCTAACCATTTTTTATCAATTTCTTTTTTGAGACAGTTTCACTCTTGTTGCCCAGGCTGGAGTGTAATGGTGCGATCTCAGCTCACTGCAACCTCTGCTTCCTGGGTTCTAGTGATTCTCCTGTCTCAGCCTCCTGAGTAGCTGGGATTATAGACGTATACCATCACACCTGGCTAATTTTTGTATTTTTAGCAGAGATGGGTTTAATCATATTGGTCAGGCTGATCTCATACTCCTGAGCCCAGGTGATCTGCCCACCTCTGCCTCGCAAAGTGCTGGGATTACAGGTGTGAGCCACCGTGCCCGCCCTTATATCAGTGTTTTTTAAAGGATGCTTAACGGGAGACTGGGTGCAGTGTCACATACCTGTAATCCCAGCTATTCCAGAGGCTGAAGTAGGAAGATGGCTTGAGCCCAGAAAGTCAAGGCTGCTGATATGGTTTGGATCTGTGTCCTGCACAAGTCTCATGTGAACTGTAATCTCCAATATGGGGCCTAGTGCAGGGTGACTGGATCATGGAGGTGTTTCTCTTGAATGGCTTGGCATCATCAGAATTAGTGAGTGAATTCTCATGAGCTCTGCTTGTTTAAAAGTATGTAGCACTTTATGTCTTCCCCTCTTTCTGCTCTTACTCCAGCCATGTGAAGTCTGTACTCCTCCTTTGCCTTCCACCATGATTGTACATTTCTTGAGGCCTTCCCAAAAGACAAGCAGATGACAGTATCATGCTTCCTATACGACCTATAGAAGCATGAGCCAATTAAACCTCTTTTCTCTATAAATTACCCATTCTCAGATGTTTCTTTATAGCAATGTCAGAATGAACTAATTCAGCTGCAGTGGCCATGATTGCATCACTGAACTCCAGCCTGTGTGACAGAGTGAGACCCTTTTTTTTAAAAAAAAAAAAAAAAAAAATGCTTATCTCGGTCTAGGAGTTCCTTTTTTAAGAAGCAGCACTCCCATGACTATTGGCCAGGCTCAGTCCCTCACTGGCTGTTAGCAGCTGGCCTCAAGCCTTGATCTCACAGGCCTTTCCACAGTGCTGCTTATGACAGGGCAGTTAACTTTCCCTAGAATGAGTGATCCAAAGAGAGGGCACACAAAGGAAGGCACAAAGCTGCATTTATAACCTCACTTCTGAAACTGCAACCAGAATTTCCACTTTCTCTCATTCATCATTAAAAACAATACACTAAGTATAGCCCACGCACAAAAAGGGGTTAATCGGGCTTTGCTTCTTGAAGGGAGATGTATTAAATAATTTGTTGACATTTAAAACTACAAGGTAACACTACTGTTGATAATAGCTGCCATGTATTGACAGCTTTCTATATATTCGAGATTGCTCTTCTTGAGCACAAAGCTAGGCCTATGTAATTTCTCTTTTAACCTCAAATTTTCCTTGATACGCATGCCCCTGCCTTAGTATATAAAAACCATGCTTTCCCCTTTCCCTTTGTTTCTTTTACTGTACTGATTTAAATACCAAATATGTGATCATTATTTGGGCATTACTTTACCTTTTTCTTCTCCTCTATTAAGACTAGAATTTGGTCCACTAGTCCCAGAAACATTCGTTTGTCTTCCCTTATCAAGAAAGCCGATAGATTTTCACCCATTTTTTCACATGAGCTAAACTTTGTCAAGAAATCCTGAACAAAGGGGTTAGAAAATAAAAATGTACCCTCCTTCAATTTAATATTTGAGGGTCAGGGAATTATAAAGAGCTATGAATTCCTTCTTCTTATTTTCATGATTATCAAAATTGTAAGATGTCAAATATACAGTTGAGTTTATCCTTAATTAAGGAGACCATGTTTTTCTCAACATGACACATTTGACTGTCATGAAATCTTTTGCTGTTTTGGAGGAACCTGCATGGTACACCAAGGGGTTCCACATGCAGATTAACTATGAAAAGGAACTTTTCAAAGTAAAGACTTTTAACTATAATAATCAACCAAGAACAAAACTACTTATTATGACATTCCATTTAATTCAATTAGGGTAATTCATGTGTTTAATTCAATCTATAACTGTTCTCTAATATATTTAGGAATTTTCAAGTTAATGGGACAAATAAATAAACTATAGTGATAGCAAAGCAAATTTAACCCTCCATCATCAAGGGGACGGCCTGTACTTCTAACCTGAGCTGGAAACTTTGTAGTATCTTGTCTATACAATTTAGTGAACTGAGGGGGTGCTTCCCCTCAGGTGCTTATGTTGCCACCGTCATCATCAGTATCATCATCGTCATCAGTTAACATTTATTGAGAACTCACTAGATGAGTAATATCTTGCTGGCATTCTGAAATGTAACCATGAAAGTTCTACGAAATAATTCCTCTTAATGTTTCCATTTTGCAAATGAGGATCCTGGGTCTTAGACAGATTCTGTGACTTGCTGTCTAAGGTTACATTTCTGGGAATCAATAAAGGGAAATCAAATCTAGGGTTTTCTATGTTATTAATCACCAAGCTGTATTATCCTCTGATTATGTTACAGTGCTTCCGCCATGTATGACACTGACTTTACCAGCTATACTGCCTCTACAATTCATCACAATGTAATGAAATATTTCTCTTCTTCTCAAATCTTTGGGGAAGGGAATACTAAAAAAGTTGAGTGTACACATGTAGATTTTTTAAAAACTAGCAACCTTGGGTAGGTACAAGAAGCACATAGTGGGAAATATCTGAAATTACAAGAGCATTCCTCCCCTTCTCCCACACTATTTTTTTTTTTAAATTTTTGATAAAATAACACTGAGGCAAATATAGAGACTTTGGCTAGTTTTACAATATTTGTCAACATTCCTGCCTTTGTCTCTACCCCCAAACTTTAGCATAGTCTATATGATGGGTAGCTCTGTCATCCAATATCAGCAAATTTCATACTTATTAAATCCTTTAATGTCATGACCTTTGATATGGTTTGGCTCTGGGTCCCCACCCAAATCTCACCATGAATTGTGATCTCTGTGATTCCTACATGTCAAGAGTAGGACCAAGCGGAGGTAATTGAATCGTGGGGGTGTTCTTCCCCATGCTGTTTTGGTGATAATGAATGAGCTTCGTGAGATCTGTTGGTTTTTTAAGTGTCTGGTATTTCCTCTGCTGTCACTCATTCTCTCTCCTGCTGCCCTGTGAAGAGGTGTCTTCTACCATGATTGTAAGTTTCTTAAGGCTTCCTCAGCCACATGAAATTGTGAGTCAATTATAAGAGAATTCCCTCTTTTCTTTATAAATTACCCAGACTCTGGATTTCTTCATAGCACCTCCTTGGCCATGGTTTTTAGATTATTATTAACAAATTTGTTATTCAGTGCTCCTCTGTTGTAAGATGGCTGTAGAGATGTGGAATGAAATAAAAACCACTCCAAATCTCTATTTGTTGATAATTTCATTACTTTTGATGTAATCCACCAATTCCTTGGGGACCATGGTGTTGCAATAAGACCTGCATTTTGATATTTTCATTAATAGATCTCCTTGGCTCTTTGGTTACACTTTTATCCAGCTATTAGGGGTAAAGCTTTTCACTAGGAAACAAGTTAATGAGAGAGATGGGGATGAGCAGCAGGAAGGGAAGAACATATAGTCATTTGAAATGGGCCTTAGATGTTTGCAAAGTATTTGTACTCTCTATACATTTAGTTCAAAATTTTATGTATATTATATGCATATATACATACACATAAATATTTATGCATAAACATACATTATAAGCATATATAGATGCAAATAAATATTATATATTTTATTAGACATATTTTACAGTTTCCTGTGCTGTCCTTTATATGTTGTATCTATTTCCTACTACTTTTCATTTATTTGTGTGTTTTTTTTTCCTGAATTTTGGGAGACTTTTGGGTCAATCTTTCATTTCACTATTTGTGATTTTCAGTTGTCTTTTGTCTACTGCCCAATCTATTTTGTTTGTTTATTTACTTATTTTTATCTGTGTAAATAATCCTCTTCAACAACTCTAATAGCTCAATTTCCCCCCATAATAATGTATTGTTGCTAATTTATGGAGGTGATACCTCTTGGAATATCTGAGAATATATATTATATTTTTTTATTTTGTGCTTCATTTATTAGCTCTGTTTTTTTAGAAATTAATTAGTCTGTGAAATTTGGCTTTGTTTAAATTTCTTAGTGAGACTTCTTTTATTCTTAATGTTAATTTTCATCAACTTTTTGGTGATTGAGGACATCCAATCAGATGTTCTTCAAGGAGAATATGAGAAAATAAGAAAATAAATGGAAGATCATAAATGGTGAAAGTGAGCTGATTGTGGACAATTATTTCTGCAGTAGGTGATCATGTAATCATGTATTTGCCATTTCTTGATACAGTATTGCCATCAGTTACTTCTCTGCAAGTTGGAATGGCTGAAATTTATACAGGTTAAAACATTTAAAACAGAAAACAGTAGTTGTGATTTACACTTATGAAATGGATTATAACAAGTAGGAAATATTTATAATGAGTACTTAACCCTGATAAACTTGGTGAATAATTTGATGTTTAAGAAGAAACTGCTGAACTGGTTTTCAATATGGTTGTACAATTTCACATTCCCATTAATAATACATGAGATTTCCAGCTATTTCACATTTTCACTAGCGCTTGGTTTGTCAGTTTTTAATTTTTTAAACTTTCAGCCATTATAGTATGATTGTAGTGGAACATACAAGAATGCAAATAGCTCACAAAAAGTAAGAGTAGCACTTCTTTTTAGTTAGTTAAGGTGCACTTTGCCATTTAATCTTTAATAGGATGACTTTAGGATGACCTAAAAGGAGTAATTAGGTCAAAGTTATTACTCAAAGTGCATTTTTCCATGCTTTTTCCATGTTAATTACCTTCAATTTCAGTTATCTTCCTTCAATCTCCCTCACTCCTCCACCAGAAACCCTCCTTTAGAGGATATCAATCTTGTCACAGGACATCAGGTAGTTTGAACATCATGGGCAAATAGAAATAAGCAGTTAGAGGAGTTACTTGAATTCATATAATTATACACCATTTGATTTTACGAAGCTTTTTAAATAAAAACACTAGGCAAAATATATACTTGGGACAAAAAATAATCTGTTCATTGAACGAATGTTTCTTAAATATTTACTTTATAAAATACATTCTGTTAAGCACTGATGCAGACACAAAATAGAATGTAATTTGGTACATGCAGGGTAAGGCAATTATACAATTATCTCTGGTCCGTAGTTGATTGTGAAATGTACCATGAGAGATATACACCATAGAGTCCGGAAGTTGGGAAGCAGAAGCAATGATATCTGTTAGGGGGATTAGGGAAGTCTTAGTGACAGCAAAGAAACCAATTTGGCCCTGAAGAATACATGCATACCTATTTGTTGGTTTGTTTTGATTTTTAGTCATAAAATTAATGTTTTAATTTTTGACTTTTAATTTTGTCTTTTAACTTTTAATTTAAAAGTCCAGATGCTTAAAAAAGAACAATACCTAAAATTTTACCACACAAAGAAAAACTTTACATTGAAGCATGTTTCTCTTTCACCTGTTTCTATATTGCTTTATATATTTGAGAAAATATTATGCATATAATTTTATATGTTACTTTCTATTTCTATATATCAAGAAATAGAAATTTCTATTTCTGTTCATAAGTAAATGAACAAATAAAAGTTAATATTACTTTATTTCATTAAACAAATGACTAAGAATTGTGCTATATTAAAAAAATATATAAACCTAATAGTTGTTTATTGTAGCATTCTACATACCCTAAATGCTGAGCCAGCCCCTTATATAAAGTGTTTAGGTTGTACCTTGGGTTTTGCTATTATAGGTTACAAATAAAAAATGCTTTCATGTGAAAGCACTTTTCTAATGATTGCTTCTTTTGATGTACAGATGCTCTGGAGTTTAATTAGATTCCATTTGTCTATTTTGGCTTTTCTTGACAATACTTTTGGTGTTTTAGTCATGAAGTCCTTGCCTATGCCTATAAAAAAAAAAAACCATTCAAAAGTGGGTGAAGGATATGAATACTTTTGGAAGGAAGACATATATGAGGCCAGCAAACATGAAAAAAATGTTCATCATCACTGGCCCTTAGAGAACTGCAAATCAAAATCACATTGAGATACCATCTCACTCCAGTTAGAATGGCAATCATTAAAAAATCTGGAGACAACAGATGCTGGAGAGGATGTGAAGAAATAGGAACAGTTTTACACTGTTGGTAGAAGTGTAAATTAGTTCAGCCATTGTGGAAGACAGTGTGGTGATTCCTCAAGGATCTAGAAATAGAAACTCCATTTGACCCACCAATCCCATTACTGGGTATATACCCAAAGGATTGTAAATCGTTCTGTTATAAAGACACATGCACACATATGTTCATCGTGGCACTGTTTACAATAGCAAAGACCTGGAACCAACCCAAATGCCCATCGATGATAGACTGGACAAGGAGAATGTGGCACCTATACACCATGGAATACTATGCAGCCATAAAAAACGATGAGTTTTTGTTCTTTGTAGGGACATGGATGAATCTGGAAACCATCATTCTCAGCAAACTGACACAAGAACAGGAAATCAAACATCGAATGTTCTCACTCATAGACGGGTGTTGAAGAATGAGAACACATGGCCACAGGGAGGGGAGCATCACACTCTGGGATCTGTTGTGGGGGAATAGGGGAGGGACAGCAGGGGATGTGGAGGTTGGGGAGACATAACATGGGATGAAATGCCAGACAGAGGTAACGGGGGGATGGAGGCAGCAAGCCACCTTGCCATGTATGTGACTATGCAATAGTCCTACATGATCTGTACATGTACACCAGAACCTAAAGTACAAATTTTTTTTTTTAAAAAAGCACTTTTCTATATTTTAGATACTTTTAGAATAGATTATTAGGACATGGCTACTAGATCAGATGTTGTGAACATTTTTCATGCTAGTGAGATGTAAGTAGATGGGTGAAAGACAAGGCAGGAGTTTGGGGAGAGATTTTTTTTAAAAGAGAAGAGCATAAAATTCAATAGCAAGAGAGGTAAGAAATCTAGGACACACAAGGAGAATATATAAAACTCCATTTTGATGCAGGGATGTCCAATCTTTTGATTTCCCTGGTCCACATTGGAAGAATTGTCTTGGGCCACACATAAAATACAGTAATGCTAATGATAGCTGATAAGCTAAAAAATAATAAAATCGCAAAAAAATCTCATAATATTGTAAATGTCTTTAATTTATAAAACAGACACAAATTAGAATTGTGTAAAATATGAATGTGGCCCAATACAAATTTGTGTTGGGCCTCATTCAAAGCTGTCCCAGGCTGCATGTAGCCTATGGGCTGTGAGTTAGACCAGGTTGGCCCAGAGGATGATGTTTATGGAAAGGTGCTGTAAAAGAGAATGCTGGAAATGTCCTGAGGCAAGACTAAAATTTCCTGAACTGGAATATTAGTTTCTTTAGGTGCTAACGGGTCATACTAGATGGTACTCTAGGTGTAAATAAATTTAAAAGTGTAACAATTGAACATTTAAACAGGGTTTTAGAATTATCAAACTCGTTAATATGTTAATGTGAATGACTATTGTCTAAGAAGATACTACAATATGTAGGGTTTCTTACATGTATTTTACTAAGAAACACTTTTTTAAAGAGCAGGATTAGTATTTTAGAAACACACTTTGGAACCTGGTAGGCAAGGACAGTTAGGATTTGATGACTAAGAAATTGAAACTCAGTTTGATGGGCATGAAAATCACTGGTGAGAACATTAGTAGTTTATACCTCATAGTGCATGAAGGCATTGTGAAATGAGAACCTATCTGCCCACATTTACATTAAATAGTGAAATTTTTTCTCTTTGGATTTTCTGCCTACAACATTGGAGTTAGAATACATAAATATCTACTGCTTGAAGAATTAAGGCAATTGATATTTTTTACTTGTTTCTCCAACAAGTTTGTTATTGTACTCATTATTCAAACTTTCAACTACCTGGTTAAAAAATGCTCATCCTCAGTATTTGCCATTAACAGCCACAATTGTCACCATATGCATATATTTGCATGACAGCTTCTAGTTTCTCCCTTTACAAGTTTGGTTAATTCAGAGTAAAACAATAAAATTTTACATAATCTTTTGCTGCCAGTTTAAGTTTCGAAAACTTCATTATTTCTTCATCTCTACAACCTTTCATTTGAAGTTTTCCTTCAAGTATGGTCACTGATACGGTTTGACTGTGTCCCCACCCAAATCTCACCTTAAATTATAATCCCCAGTTGTCAAGGTGGGGCCAGGAGGAGGTAATTGAATCATGGGGGCTGTTTCCCTCATACTGTTCTTGTGGTAATGACTCTCACAAGATTTAAGGGTTTTATAAATGGTAGTTCCTGGCACGAGCTTCCTTGCCTGTTGCCATGTAAGAAGTCCCTTTGCTCTTCCTTCATCTTCCACCATGATTGTGAGGTCTCCGCAGCCCTGTGGAACTGTGTGTTAATTAAACTTCTTTCCTTTATCAATTACCCAGTCTCAGGTGTATCTTTATTAGCAGTGTGAGAACAGACAAATACACTGACATACTTTATTATTCCTTCTGTGTTAACAGATACATAGTTCATGGCTTCTATCATAATACATATCATAAACAGTGAACAATCATTATTCATCATTTGTAAAACTACCATCAAAATATATAATCTATCCTTAATGTTTTTGAGTAGTCTTAGATGTTCGTTATAAATGAGCTCTTTCTCTCTCTTTTTCTGTTTCCCTCTCTCCATCCTTCTCTTTTTCTCTCTCCCTTCCTTTCTCTTTCCATTTTCACTATTTGGCCAACTCTGTAGAACTGCCTATGGAAAACCCTACCTGTGAAAATTTGGGCAAAATGATGTATCTTGCTAGCATATGCTAACAGGGCTTATTATTTTTAGAAGTCTACATTTATAAGCCATTTTTCCCTTTACGAAATTATTTTACTTAGGTCCAGCCTGCTTTCCTTTCTAATTATACACAAAACATATTTCTTTCATATATATGAAATCACCTTTTCTGTGATCTTTTTTTTTCTTTCCAACTTCTGATCCTTGAATTTTATTGAAAAACTTTGAATAGGAAGATTATCTATGTACCATTTATGGCTGCAAATGAATGCCTAAGAATTGTCAGATTAGCCTGTTTCACATGTCCTCTTGCTTGTAGTTTACTAAATGTCCTGTATAAAATCACTGAAGGTTGGCAAAACCCTTCTGTGATGTCTTTTTAAATTTCTTATAAATTGATTTCCTTATATACTGAAAACATAAGAAACATACCCAAAATGAACAGGAAGGTAGAAGGATAAAAAGACATATGTTGATTTAGTCTAAAATCCTAAAAATATCAACTGTTATTCTAAAAAAAAAGGGGGGGGGTTGTTGACAGGTGGTGTTATATGTTTTTATAGTAAAATGACAACAAAACAGTTCGTGTTTATGCTTCTAAAGAAAGTCTACCTACCTTTTAGATTGAATTAATTTGAAAGGCACCTACATAAAATTTCAATTTTTCTTTCTTATTAAATTATAAGTTCAATATCTGAAGGACGTTTATAGCTGGCACCAATGGTAATCTTCCCATCATCTTGTCATACCAGGTCCAATTTTCTTTACTACCTCAACCCTGTTTTTTAAGGTACTGGCAGTTATCCCTTGAGCTTAAGAAAAGTAGTTCAGGAAATGATTATGATTGATCCAAACTAGGCATGGTAAGCTCATTCTCCTGTGCCAGTGATTGGACTGGAGTGGACATGTGACCCACATCTGACTAACAGAATGTAACTGGTCAGCTGGCTAGCATAACCCTTTAACCTTTCTTCTTTCTACTTGGAACACTGACGTTTCAAAGTGCAGCAGCAGCTGTCTTGTGACCATGAGGCAACAGGCCAGACTATAAAAATCAAGAAAATATTGATAGTGGAGGAGAAAGAGAACGATCCTATATTTCTGAAGGCATCACTGGATTTCTATCTCCAAATGTCTTTTTGTGTTAAAAAAACAAAAACCAAAACAAAAAACTATTATTTAATTTGCTACTATTAGGTTGATTGTATTTTTTTGTTTTTTGTTTTTTACTTTTAGCTAAAATTATTTCTAATGAATGCAAAGTTGATGCTGTTTTTTATTTATCTTTTATAAATAAAAAATGTAAGGAATTCTATATATTTATTGTTTTTAATTTTTATTTTCTACTCTTCCTTTAGATCTCAGTTGCTTTTTCTCAGTGCTTAGTTCTTCCACTATTGTAGGATGTATTTCTCCTTACACATTTTGTACTTTTAATTTTATTTGTGTAATTTCTTCCATAATGTCTGGTTTATTCACTAGATAACTGATATCTCTAATGTTCTGAACACTGAGGCACTATCCCATGCAGTTTGCTTTAACTTATAAATTTGAAACAATAGTACACAGATTACTTCCTATATGTTCCCAAGGATGGTTTCACCATAGAAGTGATATCTTTTTTGTCAAAAATTCTTCAGGAAATCTATAGACTATTTTTAAACAGCCTAAATTTAGTGCACAAAATGTGACAATGCCCGTTACTGTGTATCTAACATCATGGGATACATATTTTGAAGGTTAAAACCAATTCTGAAAGGAATGAGAAGTTATGGTCTTCTTTCTTTTCCACGTGATTTTCAGACTTCACTAGGATGAACAGAGCAGAACAAGCAAAAATGATTTGAGGCACATTTGCTTAAATAAGTCTATTTTATTTATAATAACGTGTGGGAATGACAAAGTACAATTTTCAAAAAGTTTTAATACATTTAAAAAAATATTTCCAAAAAAGTGTAATATATATGGATATACATCATATATATTACATATATTTTCCATTCCCAAATATGTATATATACATATATTCAATTCCCATATATGTGTATATATTTCCATATATATTCCATTCCCATATATATATATACACACACACACATACACACACACACACACAAGTCTCATACAAATATAAGATGATGGTTATTTCATTAAAATGTTTAATTAGGTAGAGATAGATAAGATAAATGTGATTCCAAGTGCATTTGGGAAAGACAGATTTAGATAGTCCATTTGTAAAGTCTTTAAAAATGTTAGAATAAGATTGCTAGTTTAGATACACACAAAGTGGCTTTCAAGGCAATAAAACCATAAACTTTGGGGATATGTTATCTACTGGACAGAAATCTGTAAATTAATAAGCAACTTCGCTGTGTCTGGGGCTAGGGCTAGAAATAAATAGTAAATGACAAAGTCAAACACATGTATGTTCTCTTAGAGGCAAGTAATTCCGGCATGGGTTTGTTAAATAATGTCCTCATGTAACACTGAAAAGACATATTGCCCATCATTTTTTGTCCTTTTTATAAGTCTCAATTAAATTTTAAGAGAGCTTATCAGAGTATTGGACAGTTAACAACTAGAAATGTATAGAGGAACTGACTTTTTAAAATGCTCCCTTCCAGGCTTGATAGCTCTTGTTTTCAAAATTATTTTAGTGTTACAAAGACATAACTAGATACTCCCTTCTACTTTGTGTTAACATTTTATCAGTGAGATTAGTTTGAAGTATTAAATGATCCATATCTCTGAAGTTCATAAAGGGAAAAGCTGGATTGACATAAATGTAAAACACACTGGAATTTCAAGTTTTATATTATAATTGATTCTTCATTGTAATGATTCTATACCATATATTACCACTTTGAAGAAATGTTCATTTGAAGGTCATTAGTTTCAGATGAAATGAAAAATACATCTCAACCTTAAAACTGATTTTTGAAAATTGGATAAGAAGCAACCAGTGAGTGTGGAAAGTAGATATATTTGTTTATTAATGAATCATTGTTTTTGAAAAATCTTGTTTAGCCGCTAATAGTGATAAGTATACAACTAAATATTTAATTTTAATGTCTTCCACATGATTCATGATAACAATATACTTCAGCACCACTACAATCTTCCTTGATGAATGTCCCAACCAAGATAGTTGCTAGGATCACTCATGTGCAGGCTTCTCACAAAAATGCACAACTCTTCCAAAAAAAGCTAAGTTTGTATTTCTCAAGAAAGAACTAAGACATAGGAAATAATGGAATACAGTAATTGCTGTAGTAACCTATATTGATACTGTCTACATATCCTTGGATATTCCAGCCTCCTGGGGATACGTTTTACATTAATTGCTATATAAAATGGTTCATGCCCAGTTTTCTTGCAAGGATTTCCCAAAGGCTCATTATCTACTGATACTTCTTTACCTACCGCTCTCTCTGGCTCGTTGCTTCAATTCCTGTGGCTACTGCCCTGTCACTACCTCCCCTTCTTTTATTCTCTAACCTCATTAATGCAACACTATGAATTTAATACTATTCTGGAAGGTTTGGGAGTAAGACATGATGAAAAAGAGCAAAAATGACACCTAAATTTGAATATTCAACACTACAATTCTTATACTTTTATGGCTCCTGCTAGTTATAGAAAAGTAATTTTCTACTAGCTATTCCAGTAAGAGCTCTCCATGACCTCACAAGACTTCTCCATAAGTTTACTTTATTTTAATATCAAGTACTTATTTCCCCTCTTTCTGACCTCCTCCTATCCCAAGAGTCATAGTTTTACCTTATTATTCAGGGAAATTTAGCACATTGTCTAAATGTTTCTCGTCAAGTTTTGGTCCAGTGAACCTTGCCTTTTTAAATAAAAAAAAATCCTTAAAAATATTTTAAAGAACATCTAAGACCTCTATGATGAAATACTTCCCTTTTACAAGCTAGCAGAAGTTAGGCCATCTTTTTTTGAAATTAGTTTTTTCCTCTTTTTGTTATAATAATAACTCCACTAAAAACCCTTCTTACACTCATAGCAAGAGCAATTCCCCAGCCTATTCCGTAAAAGTTTTCTTACTATATAGGCAAAAAGGACAGGAAGACTGATGAGTGGGGAGCACCTTTTTGGCCAGTTTGGCTTCCTGGGGATAGCCGTGTTCTGGAGCACAGGATTGTGCCCTTCCCTCTTGAGTTCTATTTTAATAGACCTTATAAATGATTGACAGCAGCATGTGCTCCTGGGACAGGAGTAGCCCATCAATGCTAGCATCTGACAAAGAGTTTTTATCATCTAAGCTGTCATAAGTCATTTGTGGGAGCTTGGCCTTTATTTATGTCATTGTGATTAAAATGACGGGTTTTGGGGTCATCTTCCCCTCCTAATAGTCCATCCTCAATTCTTAATAATACTAACAGGCACATCTCCCAAAAACTTATATAGAATTTTTCGCTTTTGATGGATGAATGACTGAATGAATACACAGAATCATTTTGTTTTCTTTGTTAAACAGTGTTCCAAAACTTACCTTTAATCGAAGTCTTGTTTTACCCCAGGCTAAATCAATTTAAGCCTACATAAGAATCTTAGCTAGTTGGATATAGGCATGTGACACTTGTTTCAAAATTGTTTGGGGAAGTTGTTTGGTCTGGTTGAATGAAAATGTCTAGAAAAACAGGCTAATCATAAGTGAATGGTAATAATTTAGTAATAATATTTAGTCTAAGAGAGCTGTATTATGTTAACAGCAGGATAAAATCATTGAAAAGCAGCTGAAACATTGACAAATTATTATCTCTAGTAAATAAGAGTGAAAGGTGATTGCTATATAGGTTTTTACAATTTATTGTTTTTCCTAAGAGTTCTGTATTTGTACTGCAGCTGTGATTGTTTTCATGCTATTGGTTAAGCTAAGAATATCCTACTTTGTTGGATTGTTTACATCAGTAAATTTGGTAAATTGTAATCAGATGTATTTAAAATTTAATAGTTAAAATATTCTTGGGTTACAGTACATACTGACATTTGCAGATGACAGAAGGATAGAAATATTATTATGTTTGTAAAGTCAGGACTTTTCCCTGAAGTAACAGACTTTTGTAGAGCCCTGCTCTCACGTGGTTCTCTCAAGGAATGAGACAGCTGTAGGCCATAGATAACTCCTTTATTTTTCAAATTGGTAAAAACATAGAGTATGAGCTCTGTGTTCTGTCATGAGGCTCAGGATAATGAAAATTTAAATATTTTTCTTCATCAGTAATTAATCTAATCCAAGAAATGACTTTGCTTTATTAATAGAAAAATTAACTAAACTTAATCATTTTTTTGTTTGCAATTGGGTTCCAACTAATTAAATTTTCATGTAATTATTTTTTCAATCTACTGCTATTCCTTGTAAAGCATATTTTTTTCTTCTCTTTCCTTACTAGCACACATACCCTTTCACCTTAAATTCAGAGATTTAATGAAGTACTAATGAGACTTGCAGATTTAAAAGAATGTTTAACAATATTATTTTCCAAGACATTTAGAATTAAGAGCTGTAACTGCACGTTATACTTTGACTACCTGAAAGTTTCTCCTAAAAGACATTTTCATTACTAAACAAATGAATCAGCTGCCAGCATTGATACTCATGGTGTTCTCTTGGATAAAGGTTAAGGGCAAAAAAATGGCCAAACCACAAAGGGAAGTACACTCACGAGTTCAAATGTTGGTATCATTATAGACAGGGTTTTTTTTTTTTTTTTTTTTTCCACAGAGACTTTCAATGCTCTTTAGGTTTGTTCTGTCCATAGGAAACATTTCCTATCTCTGATTCTAAGCAAAACTGAGGGCCAACCGTCCTGAAGAATTATATAGGCATTATATGAGAACCAACTTAAGTACAGAAATAATATTTTCCCTACATTTTATCTTTGTCTGTTCTTTGATCACTTCTGATTATATTTCAACAATTTTATCTTTTTAAATAGAATAGAAAGATAGGTCCAATTTTTCTCTAGCATGGTTGATAGAAAATCGTTTTTACTGTTGTTAATATAGAAAAGTATATTTCAACTTCACAACTCATCACCGGGAATGTCATATAGTTCTTTAGGACTGCTGGCAACCTGCTTTTGTGCTTGTGCTCTGGCTATTTTACCTCAGCCTCATCTCTCCTTCCTGAGTCCTTTAAATTTCAAATTCTTTCTCAATCCTACTTAATTTTGTTGTTTGAAGTTCTTGAAGCAATGATTTTGATAAGTAATGAAAGCGCTGGGAACGGAAGGGCATGGTTCCTTTAAATGACACAGAAGTGGGAAGGGAGTGGTCCCTAGCTAGGGCTCCACCCCGGGCCTGTGACCCGAGACCTAGGTGAAGACAGGCATTTTTGTTTTGTACAGAGAGCCCTCTGTGATAAGGAAGGGTCTAATTGAGCTGAGGAACACAAGCCACCTATGGACGGTTAAACTAAAAGAGCACCCTGTAACACATGCCCATTGGGGCTTCAGCTGTAAACATTCACCCCTAAACACTGTCATGGGGTCAGAGCCCCACAGCCCTCCAATCTGTGTGTTCCCCTAGAGGTTTGAGCAGCGCAGCACTGAAGAAGCGAGCCACACCCCCATCACACGCCCTGCTAGTGGGACAAGGGAACCTTTCCTGTTTAGATTTCAAGCGTCAGATAGTAATGGGGATGAGATGAGAAGTTGAGACAGGAGGAAAATGGTGTGGATCGTGGTACACTGTAAAATGTGTGGCGTTGTAATTTTTTAAATATACTAAAATACTTTGCTTACCAAAGGAAACAGACCCTTGACCAGAGTTACCCCAAAATCCACCAATTTGTGAGCTGGCTTCTAAACTGACAAAGATTCTTAAGATCAGAATTTTATGTACCTTGTCCAATGACACCTTACGATAAGCTATGACTTCGTTCTATGTCCTCCATTTACACAATCTTTGATCTTAGCCTGATAATATATTATGATGTCATATTAGAAATTTTAAAAGTGGAGGCTTTTTTTTTTTTTAGAGTAATGGGGATTCAATGAAGTGAAGTTATATAAACTTTGTTACATAAACAAAGATGTGTTTTAGAACCAACCTTCACTTATACTGACAAATGGATTGTAGACTTTTAAGTACAACACAGTTTCATGTTGACCAGATAGGAAGCAGTTAGGAATTTATGTAACAAATTATCATAAATGTAGTAACTTAATACCCACTTACTGTCTCACGGTTCTGTAGGTCAGAAATCTGACTGACTACCACTCAAAAATATATAAAGCTAATATAAAATACACAATTTTTAAAATATATAATTTCTTTTTTAATTTTTTATTGTTTATTTACTAAAAATATTGTGTCATGAGTACAGAAAAAATAAATTTACATGGACTATTTATTTTTATGAGTACATAGTAGGTTTATATATTTATCCCTAAACATATACATGAGGTATTTTTATATAAACATACAATGCATCATAGTTACATCAGAGCAAACGGTATAACTATCACCTCAAGCACTTTTCTTTGTGTCACAGATAATCTAATTATACTCTTTCAGTTGTTTTAAAATGTAGTATTACATAGTATTTTATTAAGATGAAGATTATTTACCTTTTCCCTGAAGTTTCAAACTACAAAGCCCAAATTAGATTTTAATAATCTCTTTCCTGTTATATATTTAAATTTCTAAACGTACTTTCATTTATAAAATAGACCAAAAAATAACATTTGAAGATAGTATAATTTATTATGTCTGAAAGACATCTCACGTATAACAGATACATTTTGTTTTTAAAAATTACCTTTAGTTTTAGTTTTTTAAAAATATTGAAAACCTAATTTTATTTAGCATATACTTATATTAGTGATATTCCTTTTTTGTTGTCTGTAGTCAATGTGTTAAGTAGAAGTTTGAAAAGTAAAAGCCCAGAGAAAAATAAAGGCATTACCGAAAATTTACCTGAGTAAGGAAATGAATTACTTAAATAGGCACTGCTATGTGAAATAAAAATACATATACAACATAAGGACATATATATGTAATATATATGCTGGTTGTCATTTACCCATTTGCTTTAGTTATGTGTTTGCCCTTTACTGTATGCCCTTTCTTTCAAAACATTGGTGTAAAAATACACGCATACCAAAACCTTTCATACCCATGGATATGGAGACCCTGAAGACAAACTTTGGCACTTTCAAAGCCTGACTCATCACATACTGGTTGGATGATTGCATAAACACAATACCTTGACGTGCCTCATTTTTTTCTCTTGTAAAATGGGGAGAATAATGGCACCTCATATGGCTAGCATGATGATTAAAGGAGAGAATTTTCAGCATCTTGGATTCAACCAATCTTGGAGGAAATTTCAAGGGATGACGAACCCATGGGTACATAGGACTGAGTTGAGGGACTTGAGCATCAGTGGGTCTTGCTATCTTATCTAATAGGGACCTGGAACCAATCTCCCATGGATATTTAGGGCTGATCATATACATACATATATTTTTTGTGGGTAAAACAAATATGTGGAGTATGAAATAAGATGTTGAAACAAATACATGTGTCTTTTCTTTCCCTCCTACTCCCAAACTCATGAAATAACAAAAAAAATTTTTTTTTAATTTTAAGTCTTTTAACATCCATGGAAAGATGGCAAAATAGAAAACTGTCTTGAAATAGTTCAGAGCCTAAGCTCTGAAGACAGAAACACTGGCACTTTGAAAGTCTGACTCACCGCCTACAGGCTGGATGATTGCATAAACAAGATACCTAGGTGTGCCTCATTTTCCTCTCTTGTAAAATGGGGAAAATAATGGCATCTCATATGGCCATCATGATGATTAAATGAGAGAAATGTGTGCCAAGAACTTTGCCTAATGCTTAGGACAGCAGATGTTTAATGAATGTTGATGGTTGTATTAAATAGTTATGTTTTTGTTGTTCTTATTTCTTCTATTCTTCCTCCTCCTCTTCCTCTTTCTTTTCTTCTTCCTCTTCCACTTTTTATCATCATCACTTTGGGAGCAAATTTTTAGTTGCTTTTAAAGGAAGTCATATACGACATGATCCCACAATAATATCCTTTCTTCTCAGGGACTTTGTTCCTTGGGTTTTCACATTGTTTCCTTTATCTCTCTCTTTTCAATAATTCTTCCCTATAAGCATTCAAACATGTTGGAGCATCCTCCATATTTTAAAAATATTCATTTAAATTTACTTCTCACTCTGGCTACTGCTCCATCACTGTCTGCCTCAAAGCAAACTCTCTCAAAATAGTGGTCTAAACATGTCATCCCTGCTTGCTTCTTTCCATTTCAACTCATTTCCAGATGGTGTCCGTACCTACTACTTTGCCCATACTGATTCTTCTAAGGTCTTTAACCATTGTCACATTTCTAAGTTCAGTAGAAGTCCATGGGGGCAAATACTTTTTGTTTCTTTCTACAGATCTAGTACCCAGGATATGCCTTGTATTGGCAAACACTCTATAAATGTTTGTTAAATGAATGGATACAATTTTCTGTCTTTTTCTCATAAGAACTTCTGGCATTATTTTCCATTTTTAAAACAGTCTCTTAATTGGAACTTTGACTTTTGCCAAACCACATTTGATGTTCTTTTTATTCTATTTTTATTGACAAATAATAATGGCATGCATTTATGGGTTGCAATGTGGCAGATAGATAGATAGATAGGATCAAGCTAATTAACACATCTATCACCTAAGCTATTTATTTTGGGAGTAAGAATGTTTAATATTTTAGCAAATTTTGAAATATACAATGCATTATTACTATGGTAATCATTCTCTGGAATAAATCACTAAAACTTCTCTCTCCTGTCTAAGAGAAACTTTGTACCCTTTGACCAACCTCTCCCCTTTCCCCATACTGCCTACGTTCCTAGTCTCTGGGAACTATTGTTCTACTTTCTTTTATGAATTTTACTCTTTTTAGATTCCACTTATAAATGAGATCTTGCAGTTACTGCCTTTCTATATCTGGCTTAATTTAGCATAATGTCCTTCAGATTTATTCATGTTGTTATAAATGACAGTATTTCTTTCTTTATAAAGGCTGAATAGTATTCGATTGTGTATATATGCCACATTTTCTTTATCCCTTATCCTTTGATGAACAACTTAGGTTGCTTCCTTGTCTTGACCACTGTCAATAATGCTGAAATGAACATGAGATTGCAGATTCCTCCTGCTTTTCTGACTGCATCTCAGTCAACTTTGCTGGCTCCAATTCTTAATATAACTCCTACATATTGAGGTCCTTAACTGGACTTATCCACTCATTTCTTAGCTTTATTCACATAGTATCATAACATGAAACACTATATGCCAAGGAATGCCAATATTTCTATCTCCAGATGACTCAGATCTTCAGAGCTCCAGCCCATATCTACAACAGTCTTCTTGACTTCTCCAACTGGGTAACATAAAGGTATCTCAAATTCAGTATGCCCCAAACTGAACTCCTGATCTTTCTTCCATATCTATTTATCTTCTAATTTCCCCCTTTTGGTTAATTGAATATTCATTCACTGAGTTGCTTATGCTAGACACTGAGTAATTATCTTTGATATCGCTCTGCTCTCCTGCGTCTTCCCTGTGTAATCTGCCATGGAGCTCTGTCAATTTTACACCTAAAATGTTCAGCAGCATTAACCCATCAGCTTTCCTCATCTTCACAAATGCTGATAAATGATCCAAAGTCTCTAATATTTAGGGAAATGCCACAGGTTTCTTATCAGTTTATTCAGACTCTTGCCTCCTTCCAATTAATATTCTGTGTACCGTAATCAAAGTGATGTTTGTTTCTGTTTAAATACTCTTTTATGTATAACTGAAAACTAGAATAATATGGCGGAACTTTCTTTTGTACTATTCAATAAGAATAATTTCAAAAAAAGGTAGAAAACATTAATTATATGTAACTTCCTAGCCAGGATGTTTATTCAAATAACTCATTAGCCAATAAGGCCTAATTGTCCCTTTTCACTGCATTAAAATTTTTTTTTCTTCTTTTAATGTTTGGGATTTTTCTCATAATTAGTTATAAATACACACGATTTCCATGAAATCTAAATTTTCTTCTAGAAGCCACTTAGTAAATTAACTAAGAGATTTTTTTATCATATTAGTAAAATATTCCAATTACACAAATGCATGTTAAATGAAGAGGACTGATTTTATGAGAAAAGCTAGGGGTTAAAGCAGGGGAAAGGCAATTTGTAACACTATTTTATTCAATGAGGACAACATTATTTAATACATAAAAGCATATTAAAAATTTCTTGTTTTGTTTTGCTTTTTGCCATTCATTTTTCTCCATAAATCTGGGTCTCTCTGCTGTCATGTTATTTGCTTTGCATTGCAGAATTTTCAAACACATATGCCATATGGCACCATATAGTTTCAGAAGTTAGATACATTATACATGAGCATGGAGAACTTGGAAGCTAGACGATCCAAATGGTAGAGCAATAAACTGGAAGAAAACCATATCTGAATTACTATTTGGAGGAAAGTCTTCTGATCAGAAATCACATTTTGTTCTTGATTGAGTAGAGAAACTAATATGTTAAGCCACTGAGATTTTTGATTCCTTATCGGTCAAGAGCATTGTGGTTTTATTTGTTTGTGGGTTTGTTTTGAGACAGAGTCTCGCTCTGTCACCCAGGCTAGATTGCAGCAGCACGATCTTGACTCATTACAACTTCCGCCTCCTGGGTTCAAGCGATTCTCCTGCCTCAGCCTCCTGGCTATTCTTTTTATGTTTTTAGTAGAGACAAGGTTTCACCATATTGGCCAGGGTGGTCTTGAACTCCTGACTTCATGATCTGCCTGCCTCAGCCTCCCAAAATGCTGGGATTACAGGCGTGAGCCACTGCACCCAGCCAAGAGCATCGTTTTAACTAATGTTAATGCAAATAAATGACAACCAGTTTCACTTGCTTTTTCAATTAATGTTTACAATACAACACACACACACACACACACACACACACACACACACATAAACATTTATACATATATAGAGAGAGGAAAAGACACAGGGTTTCACTCTGTTGTCCAGGCCAGACCCCTGGGCTCACGTAATTCTTCCACCTCAGCCTCCCAACTAGCTGGGACTTACAGGTGCATGCCATCACACCTTGCTAGTTGTTTTTTTTTTTTTTTTTTTTTTTTATCTATTTTTTGTAGAGATGGGATTTCACCATGTTGCCCAGGCTGTTCTTGAACTCCTGAGCTCAACTGATTACCCACAAGACAGCTTCTAAATGCCCATTTCAATACCCACAGCTTTCACTCAATTTCTTCTCTTGAAATAGCACAGTTCTTATCTGATACTACTTGTAAACAATCTTTTCTCTCTCGCTTGACCATTTATCCATGTTGAGAAGAATGGCACTTATTCCTTATATAGGCAAATCCAAGTAAGGGAGCAAAGATTACTACTTCTTTTTGGGAAATAAGTTTAGATAACATCTGGGAAGACTCAGGAAAATGTTAAACTTCTTCAGTTTGTCCATAAATATACAGCTTTGGTTTAAACTCGCTTCTAGATGCTTAGGGCTATTCATTAAATAAAATTCATACTTCCCAGTTTGCAACAGAGGTAGGGGAGGCAGAATGAAAAAAATTCAGCTCTGAGTGTCAGGACAGAGGATCTTTTCTAGATGCAATTTAAATTCTGTCACTCTCCTCCATAAAACCCTTCAAATACCTTTCCATTGCACAGTCGTGATATGACCTACCAGGCTTGGGCCTCTCCCTGCCTCTCCAGTCCCTTCCCAAGCTTCCTTTATTTTGTTCCAGTGTCACTGATGAGTTCATCCCTTGAAGACTCAGAGCTCTTTGACATCAGGAATTCACACACAATCCCCCCTTGCCTAGAAATCTCCTCCCAAAACCTTTGCCTGGCATCTCCTATTTTCAAATCTCTGCTTAAATATTCCTCATTCAGTTTTGTTTTTTTTTTTTCTAATTTTCAACTTTTATTTTTAGTTCAGGGATACATGTGCAGTTTTGTTACACAGGTAAACTTGGGTCGTGAGGATCTGTTGTACAGATTATTTCATCACAAGGTATTAAGCCTAGTACCCATTAGTTATTTTTCCTGATCCTCCCCCTTCTCCCACTGTCCACCCTCTGACAGGCCTCAGTGTGTGTTATTCCCCTCTGTGAGTCCATGTGTTCTCATCATTTAGCTTCCATACCTGACCCCAAACCAACTCTAGTGCAACAGTGCACACAGTCCTCAGCAGGGGACCCCGGTGCCTCCTACAACTGCCTTGGCTCCTCTACTGTGGTGAACCCCAGCAGGGAGGCAGGCACCCCTTCATCTCCTAGCTCTAGGCTGCAGCCTCCTCTCCTTGGTCCCCCGGCACAGTAGACTCCAAACCTTCAGTGAGGTGTTATCTATTTCTGGCCCAGTCAAATCTTGTTTCTCTTTAATGTTTTCTTAATAAAATATGCTTTTCCTTTATTGAAACTATCACAATTTGTATTTGTGCATTTATTTTTGTGATGATTAGTTTAATATTGCATATTTTCTTCCCATCTGGATTCATTGCCAGTGCCTGTAACATAGTAGGCCTCCAAGAAATACTTGCCAAATGAATAAATTTAAAATGAAAAATTGAAAAGCCTATTGAATGTATTGGTCACATGGATTAAACATTTCCAAATTGGCAGTGCTATACCCAGGAGATCATGTTATACAGATGTATTAGGAAATATGTTTTTATGCATTGTAGAAACAAAATAATGATGATATATCTTGGTATATATTACTACTCTTCGGTTCTTTTTTATTATTATTATACTTTAAGTTCTGGGATACATGTGCAGAACATGTAGGTTTGTTACATACGTGTACATGTACCATGGTGATTTGCTGCACCCAGCAACCTGTCATCTATATTAGGCATTTCTCCTAATGCTATCCCTTCCCTGGCGCCTCACCTCTCAACAGGCCCTGATGTGTGATGTTTCCCTCCTTGTGTTCATGTGTTCTTATTGTTCAACTTCCATTTATGAGTGAGAACATGCGGTATTTGGTTTTCTGTTCCTGTGTTAGTTTGCTGAGAATGATGGTTTTCAGCTTCATCCATGTCCCTGCAAAGGACATGAACTGATCCTTTTTATGGCTGCATAGTATACCAGGATGTATACGTGCCACATTTTCTTTATCCAGTCTATCATTGGATGGGCATTTGGCTTGGTTCCAATTGTGAACAGTGCTGCAATTAACATATGTGTGTGTGTCTTTTTAATAGAATGATTTATAATCCTTTGGGTATATACCCAGTAATGGGATTGCTGGGTCAGGTGGTATTTCTGGTTCTACATCATTGAGGAATCACTACATTGTCTTCCATAATGGTTGAACTAATTTATACTCCCACCAACAGTGTAAAAGTCTCCTGTTTCTCCACATCCTCTCCAGCATCTGTTGTTTCCTGACTTTTGAATGATCACCATTCTAACTGGTGTGAGATGGTATCCCATTATGATTTTGATTTGCATTTCTCTAATGACCAGTGATGGTCAGCTTTTTTCACGTTTGTTGGTTGCATAAATGTCTTCTTTTGAAAAGTGTCTGTTCATATCCTTCACTCACTTTTTGATGGTTTTTTTCTTGTAAATTCGTTGAAGTTCTTTGTAGATTCTGGATATCAGCCCTTTGTAGGATAGATTGCAAAAATTTTCCCCAATTGTGTAGGTTGCCTATTCACTCTGATGATAGCTTCTTTTGCTGTGCAAAAGCTCTTTAGTTTAATTAGATCCCATTTGTCAATTTTGGCTTTTGTTGCCATTGCTTTTGGTGTTTGAATCATGAAGTTTTTGCCCATGTCTATGTCCTAAATGGTATTGCCCAGGTTTTCTTCTAGGGTTTTTATGGTTTTAGGTTTTACATTTAAGTCTTTAATCCATCATGAATTAATTTTTGTATAAGCTGTAAGGAAGGGGTCCAGTTTCAATTTTCTGCATATGGCTAGCCAGTTTTCCCAGCATCATTTATTAAATAGGTAATCCTTTCCCCATTGCTTGTTTTTGTCAGGTTTGTCAAAGATCAGATGGTTGTAGATGTGTGGTGTTATTTCTGAGGCCTCTGTTCTGTTCCATTGCTCTATATATCTGTTTTGGCACCAGTACCATGCTGTTTTGGTTACTGTAGTCTTGTAGTATACTTTGAAGTCAGGCAGCATGATGCCTCTAGCTTTGTTCTTTTTGCTTAGGATTGTCTTGGCTATATGGGCTCCTTTTGGTTCCCTTTGAAATTTAAACATATTTTTTTCTAATTCTGTGAAGAAAGTCAGTGGTAACTTGATGGGGATAGCATTGAATCTATAAATTACTTTCCATAGTATGCACATTTTCACAATATTGATTCCTCTTATCCATGTGCATGGAATTTTTTTTTATCTGTTTGTGTCCTCTCATTTCCTTCAGCAGAAATTTGTAGTTCTCTTTGAAGAGGTTCTTCTCGTCCCTTGTAAGTTGCATTCCTAGGTATTTTATTCTATTTGTAGCAATTTTGAATGGGATTTTACTCATGATTTGACTCTCTGTTGATTATTGGTGTATAGGAATGCTTGTAATTTTTGCACATTGATTTTGTATCCTGAGACTCTGATGAATTTGCTTATCAGCTTAAGGAGATTTTGGGCTGAGATGATGGGGTCTTCTAAATATAGAATTATGTCATCTGCAAAGAGAGACAATTTGAATTCCTCTCTTTCCATTTGAATATTCTTTATTTCTTTCCCTTGCCTGATTGCCCTGGACAGAACTTCCAATACTATGTTGAATAGGAGTGTTGAGAGAGGGCATCCTCATCTAGTGCCAGATTTCAAAGGGAATGCTTCCCTTTGAAATTTTGCCCTTTCAGTATGATATTGGCTGTGGATTTGTCATAAATAGCTCTTATTAATTTGAGATATTTTCCATCAATACTTACTATATTGAGAGTATTTAGCATGAAGGGGTGCTGAATTTTATCAAAGGCCTTTTCTGCATCTATTGAGATAATCATGTGTTTTTGTCACTTGTTCTGTTTATGTGATGGATTATATTTACTGATTTGTGTATGTTGAGCCAGCCTTGCATCCCAGTGATAAAGCCAACTTGACCATGGTGGATAGGCTTTTTGATGTGCTGCTGGATTTGGTGTGCCAGTAATTTATTAAGGATCTTTGCGTCGATGTTCATCAGGGATATTGGCCTGAAATTTTCTTTTTTTTGTTGTGTCTCTGCCAGGTTTTGGTATCGGGATGATGCAGGCCTCATAAAATGAATTAGGAAGGACTCCCTCCATGTTTTTATAGTTTCAGAAAGAACGTTACTAGCTCTTCTTTGTACCTCTGGTGGCATTGAGTTGTGAATCCATCTGGTCCTGGGCTTTTTTGGGTTGGTAGGCTATTTATTACTGTCTCAATTTCAGAACTTGTTATTGGTCTATTCAGGGATTTGACTTTTTTCTGGTTTAGTCTTGGGAGGGTGTATGTGTCTGGGAATTTATTCATTTGTTCTAGATTTTCTAGTTTATTTGTGTAGAGGTGTTTATAGCATTCTCTGATGGTAGTTTGTATTTTTGTGGGATCAGTAATGACATCTCTTTGTTATTTTTTATTGTGTCTATTTGTTTCTTCTCTCCTTTTTTATTAGTCTGGCTAGTGGTCTACCTATTTTGTTAAATCTTTTCAAAAAAACACCTCGAGGATTTATTGATTTTTTTGAAAAGTTCTTCATGTTTCTGTCTCCTTCAGTTTTGCTCTTATTTATTTTTTGTTTCCTGATAGCTTTGGAATTTGTTTGTTCTTAATTCTCTAGTTCTTTTAATTGTGATGTTAGGGCGTTGATTTTAGATCTTTCCTGATTTCTCCTGTGGGCATTTAGTGCTATAAATTTTCCTCTTGACACTGGTTTAGCTGTGTCCCAGAGATTCTGGCATGTTGTTTTTATTCTAATTGATTTCAAAGAACATCTTTATTTCTGCCTTAATTTTGTTGTTTACCCAGTAGTCATTTAGGATCAGATTGTTCAGTTTCCATGTAGTTGTGAAGTTTTGAGTGAGTTTCTTAATCCTAAGTTTAATTTGATTGCCCTGTGGTCTGAGAGACTGTTATGATTTCCGTTCTTTTGCATTTGCTGAGGAGTGTTTTACTTTCAATTAGGTGGGCAATTTTAGAATAATTGTGTGCTGGGATGAATGTGTATTCTGTTGATTTGGAGTGGAGAGTTCTGCAGATGTCTCTTAGGTCTGCTTGGTCCAGAGCTGTGTTCAAGACCTGAATATCCTTGTTAATTTTCTGTCTCATCGATCTAATATTGGCAGTGGGGTGTTTAAGTTCCCGACTATTATTGTATGGGAGTCTAAGTCTCTTTGCAGGTCTCTAAGAAGTTGCTTTATGAATCTGGGTGCTCCTGTATTGGGTGAACGTACATTTAGGATAGTTAGCTCTTTTTGTTGCAGTGATCCCTTTAACATTATGTAATGCCCTTCTTTCTCTCTTTTGATCTTTGTTGGTTTAAAATATATTTTACATCTGCTGAAGCTGCAACCATAGCTGCCCCTTCCCTCAGGTGCTCTGTCCCAGGGAGATAGGAGGTTTATCTATAAGCCCCTGACTGGGGCTACTGCCTTTCTTTCAGAGATGCACTGCCCAAAGAGGAGGAATCTAGAGAGGCAGTCTGGCTACAGTGACTTTGCTGAGCTGCAAAGGGTTCCACCCAGTTAGAACTTCCCAGTGGCTTTGTTTACACTGTGAAGGGAAAACAGCCTACTCAAGCCTCAGTAATGGCATATGCCCCTCCCCGCACCAAGCTCAAGTGTTCCAGGTCAACTGCAGACTGCTGTGCGGGCAGGAAGAATTTCTAGCCAGTGGACCTTAGCTTGCTGGGCTCCATGGGGGTGGGAGCCGCTGAGCTAGACCACTTGGTTCCCTGGCTTCAGCATCCTTTTCAGGGGAGTGAACAGTTCTGCCTTGCTGGCATTCCAGGTGCCACTTGCATATGGAAAAAAAAGTCCTGCAGCTAGCTTGGTGTCCGCCCAAAAGGCCACCCAGTTTTGTGCTTGAAACCCAGGGCCCTGGGAGTGTAGGCAACTGAGAGAATCTCATGGTCTGCAGGTTGCGAAGATGATGGGAAAAGCATAGTAACTGGGCCAGATAGCTTTGACCCTCTTGGCATGGTCCCTCACAGCTTCCCATAGCTGGAGGAGGGTGTTTCCTGACCCCTTGTCCTTTTTGGCTGAGGATACCAGCCATCCTGCTTCAGCTTGCCCTCTGTGGGCTGCACCCACTGTCTAACCTGTCCCAGTGAGATGAGCGAGGTACCTCAGTTGGAAATGCGGAAATCATTCCAGTTCTGCATCGATCTTGCTGGGAGCTACAGACAAGAGTTGTTCCTATTTGGCCATCTTGCCAGCCACTCTACTCTTCAGTTCTTACGAGTGGCTTCTCATACCCCTTCCTCACCTGCAAAAAAAAAAAAAAAAGAAAAGAAAAAAAAATCAATGAGGAAAAGAACTTTCTATTGTTAAGAGTTTATACAATAAATGTTTGTAACAGTGCCTACATCATAGTAAATTCTCAGTCAATATCCCCTGTTACTATATCATTATTTTTATTTAGTATTTTAATGATAAAATTAATGCAGTTTTTATTTGTTATTATCATACTTGTTAATTATAATTTAAAACTTCATTTTTCTTTAGCATTTATAGAGTTTTTTCTTTATTGTTGATTTAAACTCAGCTTGAACAATTATTAAAAATAATTATGTATAGTGACTAATTCCCAATTAAATATTTGAATATCTTACAGTTGCTTATGTAAAATAAGTTTAGCCTAATGATTATTAGTAATAGGGAATCTTAAAAAGAATGAGGCCTCAATTCAAAGTTAGTTTTATAGTCTTTGAAAATGAAATATTGTTCCTTTTTTAACTTGAAACAAAGGTGAATGTAGAGACAGTATTACAGTAAGTCAATAGACAGAAACTTTTTCTCTTTTATCTTTTTAATTCTTAGTTTGATGTCTGATATAACAAAGCACTTAAAAATTTTAGAAACTGAAGCTTCTTTTAATTTGTGTTTTAATGGAATAACTCTGGCCCATTCAATGAAAAAAACAGAAAATAGTGAAAAGCCTTAGTTGGGTTTGTGTATTATGAAATAAAATTTATTTGTTTATTTACTAAGACTTAGTTTTGTTCTTGTCATCCAGGCTGGACTGCAATGGCACAATCTTGGTTCACTGCAACCTCTGACTCCCGGGTTCAAAAGGACTACGGGCACCTGCATCACGCCTGGCTAATTTTTGTATTTTCAGTAGAGACAGGGTTTCATCATTTTGGCCAGTCTGGTCTCAAACTCCTGACCTCAGGTGTTTCACCTGTCTCAGCTTCCCAAAGTCCTGGTATTGCAGGCATGAACCACCTTGCCTAGCTGAAATAAAATTTATTCTTTTTTATTTTCACTTTTCAACAAAGATAGGTGGGGGATGGGATGTCATGTTACTTATGGTCTTCAAAAGTAGAAATCTAAGAATATCAAATGGAATAGAATAAATTAATAGAGTGGGTTATTTGCAGTTTGATGTAGTTTTTGAATGTAGTTTTTTTTTTTCATATTATAAGAGCTGAGCCTATTAGTGGTCATTGTTAATAAAATTTGAGTTTAATCGTATACTGCTCAGAAGGTATTACTGTGAAGTATATCATTCTGAAAAATTTTATCAAATTGTGTAGCTTAGATTTTTTCTTCTTTGGCTACCTTAGAAATTATTTTTCACTTGTTTTTATGATTGTACAGATGTACTCTAAGTTAAATAAAATTCAGGAATAGTTGGAGAGTGTTTTTTTTTTTTTAAGTAGAAAACTTCGGCTCAACATTGGGTAGTAAGAGCAAAGAAATCACAGAAATGTTTCAAATTTCTAGCAAGTATTTCAAAGAAAACAGACAAATATTATCTCTTCTAATCATCAGTAAACTGACAATTGGCAGATAGAATGAAACCTATGTTGATTACTCATGTAGAACAATTTCAGTTATTTTAAAATAGGAAACTTCAAAATCTTTCTTATGCAATCAATTGAGGAAGATGGTCATGCATGCCTGTTTCCTGTCAGTTTATTCCCTAGCAAAACTTTATAGTGCCAAATTTGCACTGAAGATAAAAAAATTCAAGCCCAGGTTCCGCCACGTGACTCTAGGCAACTTATCCTACATAAACCTTGTTTTAGTTTTTCAAATGCAAGTGTCAATAGTGCCTATACTGTCGTGTTTTATAAACAGTAAATAAAATAATAAAGTTCTTTCCACAGTTTGGGTATATACTGACTGCTCAATAAACATTAGCTCTCATCATTACTAAGTGGCAGAATGTAATAAGTTTTTATACGTAGATTTCCTTTTTGTTAATTACTAACAATGAAATTACTTCTTAGGTATCAATCTTTTATACACTATTAAGAATAAAGTGTTTATATAGGATAAAAAAGGATTTAAGGTCAGTAAATCAAAGGAATGGATACAGTAACACACTACATAAGAATTAAGACATTTTGTCACAGAAAATGTTCACTGCATTTGAATCAGTTTAAAAATAATTGAATACTATTTTAACTATTTATACTAAAAGAAATTAGGTTTCTTGATTGTACAGAAACATCAAAATGCTGAAACGACAAGAGAATTTGATGTTGTGATTGTAAAATTAAATATTTAATGCTCCTATTTAAGTTTACAAGGCCTTGAAGAAATTACCTTCTGATGAAGCTGAATAAGGCTGGAAGTGTCACTGCAGAGAAATTTCTCAGTACGTAGCTCTGCCTTGTCTCTTGACACCTTCAGCATTACTTTTCACATTCTTTTCACAGCCTCAACCATTACCAGCTTCCTGATGCCTGTCATAAGATGCAGTTTCAGGATTCCAGGGTTTCGGAATCAGACAAGCTTCTTGCATATTTCATTCGGCACAAAGATTTTAACAAAAAAATGGTTAGATGTAACTGGGTCATTGCTACTGAACAAAGAATGACACATTTAATGCCATTTTTCACTGGCAAAATATGTTCAGTACTTACAGTAAAATGTGACTCACACAATGTGAAAGGCTCATATTATTTTCCCTTTGCCTGGCTGTCTCAAAAAGCAAAAACTAAAATTGCGATTGAAAAAAAAAATGGATTCTTTTGTGGAGGTACATGTCTAAAGTCTGAAGGAAAACATTACTTATCCAAAACAATTTTTGTAAGTGAAAAACAGGTTTTTTGATTTGACTGTTCTTATATGTCAATTTCTAATATTTGTTCTGCTTTTAAACATGTTCAAAATGGTGAACTATCAGTTCGTTGTATTTTACATTGATGAAATGACATTAACTCTGAGAATTTTTGACGTTTGATGTGACTTCATGCCACATACTTTTATTTAGCACCTATCTATCAACCATGCTTGGAAATATAAACATAATCAAGCTTGTTTCTCATATATAGAAGGAAAAAAATCACATCCAAACAATTCTAATAGAGGGACTGGGTACTAGTAGTAGAGTGATGCCCAGAACACTGGAGTGAAGTAATAATTTTAGAATTACAAATGTAAATCAGATTTGTAAACACATTTTTCCCTTACCGTTGAAGTTAACTTTCCTGTAGATCTGCATTTAAACATGATAGTAGAACAAAAAAAATTCTACACTTGTAACTCAGTTACTTTCCATTTTTAGATCAGTCTCAGCTTTTTTGTTTCTTTTATTTCTTCTCGATATTACTTCACAGTTATATCTACTCTCAAGAGAGGGTGTTTTTCCCTAGAGGCCAGATTGAAAGTCGGGCAAATCTCTACTACTTGCAAAATTCTTCTGTGATGGTTAGATGTGTCAACTTGGCTGGTACATAGTGCCCAGATATTTGGTCAAATATTTTTGTGGATGTTTCTATGAAGATTTCTTCATTTTTTGTTTGCTTGTAACTCTTTATATATATATATATCATATATATATATATAATATCATTTATATAATATATAATATATATTATTTATATATATTATATAAATGATATTATATATATCATTTATATAATATATAATATATATTATTTATATATATTATATAAATGATATATATATATGTGATATATATATATAATCAATGGGCATTTGGGTTGGTTCCAAGCCTTAGCTATTGTAAACAGTGCCACAATGAACATACGTGTGCATGTGTCTTTATAATATATAAATGATAAATACATATAATATATATCATATATAATATATGTCATTTATATATAAATATATAATATATATCATTTATATCTTATATAATGTACATTATATATGATATAGATATATATATAAAAAATTGCACTTTAGGTACTGGGGTACATGTACAAAACATGCAGGATTGTTGCATATGTAGATACATGGCTATGTGGTTTGCTGCCTCCATCCCCATCACTTATATCTGGCATTTCTCCCTGTTATCCCTCCCCAACTTCCCTACCTCCCCTGTTCCTCCCCTATTCCCCTCCAACAGATTCCAGTGTGTGATGCTCCACTTCCTGTGTCCATGTGTTCTCATTATTCAACACCCGCCTATGAGTGAGAACGTGTGGCATTTGTTTTTCTGTTCTCGTGTCAGCTTGCTGAGAATGAGGGTTTCCAGATTCATTCATGTCCCTACAAATGACGCAAACTCAACGTTTTTTTATGGCTGCCTAGTATTCCATGGTGTATATGTGCCACATTTTCCCTGTCCAGTCTATCATCGATGGGCATTTGTGTTGGTTCCAAGTCTTGGCTATTGCAAACAGTGCCACAATGAACATGCGTGTGCATGTGTCTTTATAATAGAATGACTTATAATTCCTTGGGTATGTACCCAGTAATGGGCTTGCTGGGTCAAATGGAATTTCTATTTCTAGGTCTTTGAAGAATCACCACACTGTCTTCCAAAATGGTTGAACTAATTTACACTCCCACCAACAGTGTAAAAGTGTTCCTATTTCTCGACATCCTCTCCAGCATCTGTTGTCTCCAGATTGTTTAATGATCACCATTTTAACTGGGGTGAGATGGTATCTCAATGTAGATTTGATTTGCATTTCTCTAATGACCAGTGATAATGAGTATTTTTTCATATGTTTTTTAGCCTCATAAATGTCTTCTTTTGTAGAGTTCATGTCCTTTGCCCACTTTTGGATGTATTTCTTTTTTTTTCTTGAAGATCTCTTTTAGTTCTTTGTAGATTCTGGATATTAGCCTTTTGTCAGATAGGTAGATTGTAAAAATTTTTTCCCATTCTGTTGGTTGCCAGTTCACTCTAATGATTGTTTCTTTTCCTGTGCAGAAACTCTGGAGTTTAATTAGATCCCGTTTGTCTATTTTGGCTTTTGTTGCCATTGCTTTTTGTGTTTTAGTCATGAAACCCTTGCCTATGTCTATATCCTGAATAGTTTTGCCTAGGTTTTGTTCTAGGGTTTTTATGGTGTTGGGCATTATGTTTAAGTCTTTAATACATCTGGAATTAATTTTAGTGTAAGATGTCAGGAAGGGGTCCATGTTCTGCTTTCTGCACATGGCTAGACAGTTTTCCCAACACCACTTATTCAACGGGGAATCCTTTCCCCATTGCTTGTTTTTGTCAGGTTTGTCAAAGATGAGATGGATGTAGATGTGTGGTATTGCCTCTGAGGCCTCTGTTCTGTTCCATTGGTCTATATCTCTGTTTTGGTACCAGTACCATACTGTTTTGATTACCGTAGCCTTGTAGTATAGTTTGAAGCCAGGTAGCATGATGCCTCCAGCTTTGTTCTTTTTGCTTAGAATTGTCTTCACTATGTGGGCTCTCTTTTGGATCCATATGAAATTTAAGGTGGTTTTTTCCAGTTCTGTGAAGAGGGTCATAGGTAGCTTGATGGGAATAGCATTAAATCTATAAATTACTTTGGGCAGTATGGCCATTTTCACAGTATTGATTCTTCCTAATTGTGAGCATGGAATGTTTTTCCATCTGACTGTGTCCTGTCTTATTTCCTTGAGCAATGGTTTGTAGTTCTCCTTGAAGAAGTCCTTTACATCCTTTGTTAGTTGTGTTCCTAGGTATTTTATTCTCTTTGTAGCAATTGTGAATGGCAGTTAGTTCTTGATTTCGCTCTCTTTAAGTCTGTTATTGGTGTATAGGAATGCATGTGATTTCTGCACATTGATTTTGTATCCTGAGACTTTGCTGAAGTTGCTCATCTGATTAAGGAGCTTTAGGGCTGAGAGGATGGGGTCTTCTAAATATACAATCATGCTGTCTGCAAATAGATACAATTTGACTTCCCCTTTTCTAACTGAATACCCTTTATTTCTTTTTCTTGCCTGGTTGCCCTGGCTAGAAGTTCCAATACCATATTGAGTAGGAGTAGTGAAAGAGGACATCCTTGTCTAGCGCCAGATTTCAAAGGGAATGCTTCCAGTTTTTGCCCATTCAGTATGATACTGGCTGTAGGTTTGTCATAATAACTTTTATTATTTTGAGATATGATCAATCTATACCTAGTTTATTGAGAGTTTTTAGTATAAAGCGCTGTTCAATTTTGTCAGAGGCCTGCTCTGCATCTATTGAGATAATCATGTGGTTTTGTCTTTGGTTCTGTTTATGTGGTGGATTACGTTTATAGACTTGCCTATGTTGAACCAGCCTTGCTTCTCGGGAAGAAGCCTACTTGATCGTGGTGGATAAGGTTTTTGATGTGCTGTTGCAATCAGTTTGCCAGTATTTTAATGAAAATATTTTCATCTATTTTTATCATGGATATTGGCCTGAAGTTTTCCTTTTTTGTTGAGTCTCTGCCAGGTTTTGGCATAAGGATGATGTTGGTCTCATAAAAGGATTTGGGAAGGAGTCCCTTTTTTTGGATTGTTTGGAATAGTTTCAGAAGGAGTGGTACCAGCTCCTCTTTGTATGTCTGATAGAATTCGGCTCTGAACCCATCTGGACCTTGGATTTTTCTGGTTGGTAGGCTATTAACTTCTCCCTCAACTTCAGCCCTTGTTATTGGTTTATTCAGGGTTTCAACTTCTTCCTGGTTTAGGCTTGGGAGGGTGCAAGTGTCCAGGAATTTATCCATTTCTTCCAGGTTTACTGGTTTGTGTCCATAGAGTTACTTGCAGTACTATCTGATGGTAGTTTGTATTCCTGTGGAATTGGTGGTGATATCTCGTTTATCATTTTTTATTGCATCTATTTGATTATTCTCTCTTTTCTTTTTTTATTTATCTGGCTAGTGGTCTATTTTGTTGATCTTTTCAAAAATCCAGCTCCTGGATTTATTGATTTTTTTGAAGGGTTTTTTGTGTCTCTGTCTCCTTCAGTTCTTCTCTGATCTTAGTTATTTCTTGTCTTCTCCTAGCTTTTGAGTTTTTTTTATCTTACTCCTCTAGCTCTTTCAATTTTGATGATAGGGTGTCCATTTTAGATCTTTCCTTGCTTCTCATGTGGGCATTTATTGCTATATATTTTCCTCTAGACATTGCTTTAAATGTATCCCAGAGATTCTGGTACGTTGTGTCTTCATTCTTGTTGGTTTTGAAGAACATCTTTATTTCTGCATTCGTTTCATCATTTATCCCGTCAACATTCAAGAGCCAGTTGTTCAGTTTCCATGAAGTTGTGTTGTTTTGAGTTAGTTTCTTAATCCTGAGTTCTAATTTGATTGCATTGTGGTCTGAGAGACTGTTTATTATGATTTCCATTCTTTTGCGTTTGCTGAGGAGTGATTTACTTCCAATTATGTGGTCAGTTTTAGAGTAGGTGTGATGTGGTGCTGAGAAGAATGTATATGCTGTGGATTTGGGGTGGAGAGTTCTGTATTTGTCTATTAGGTTTGCTTGTTCCAGATCTAAGTTCAAGTCCTGGATATCCTTGTTAATTTCCTGTCTCATTGATCTGTCTAATGTTGACAGTGGAATGTTAAAGTCTCCCACTATTATTGTGTGGGAGTCTAAGTCTCTTTGTTGGTTACTAAGCACTAGCTTTATGTATCTGGGTGCTTCTGTACTGGGCGTGTATATATGTAGGATTGTTAGCTCTTCTTGTTGCATTGTTCCTTTTACCACTATGTGATGCCCTTCTTTGTCTCTTTTGATCTTTGTTTGTTTAAAGTCTATTTTATCAGAGACTAGGATTGCAACTCCTACTTTTTTTTTTTTCTCTCCATTTACTTGATAAATCTTCCTCCATCCCATTATTTTGACTCTATGTGTGTCCTTGCAAGTGAGATGAGTTTCCTGGATACAGCACACCAATTGTTTTTGACTTTTTATCTAAGTTGCCAGTCTGTGTCTTTTGACTGGGGCATTTAGCCCATTTACATTTACGGATAATGTTGTTATGCATGAATCTGATCCTGCCATTTTGATGCTAGCTTGTTGTTTTGTCCATTAGTTGATGCAGTTTCTTCAGTGTGTTGATGCTTTTTACCATTTGATATGTTTTTGGAGTGTCTGTTACTGGTTGTTCCTTTCTATATTTAGTGCTTCTATCAGGAGCTCTTGTAAGGCAGGCCTGGTGGTGACAAAATCTCTGAGCAATTGCTTGTTCATAAAGGATTTAATTTCTCCTTTGCTTCTGAAGCTTAGATTGACTGGATATGAAATTGTAGGTTGAAAATTCTTTTTATTTATTTATTTATTTATTTATTTATTTATTTTTTTCTTTGAAAAAATATCTTTATTATTCTTTACCTCAGGTTTTACATCAGTATTATATAAAAGGCATTAATAATTTATCTGGGTATTTTTTAGCATATTCACTTACATGATTTACAGACATTTTAAATACAGAATTTCTTTATAATAACCTTCTCCTTTTCCATGAACTAATAATCAATGTAAAATAACAACGGATCCATCAGGAAGAATGCTTATTTGAATCATCATGCTACACAAATGCAGTAATAAACATTAGCAGTTAGAAAAGGCTAAGTAGGGACTGAAACTCTACTTCCAGATGGGCTGACATTTATTTCTATTGATTTCTCCTTTTTTCCTGGCAGTTCCTCTTACTTATCACCCCTCTTATCAATGTCACTGGACCTACTTCTTTGTTTCTTACTTTGCTGTAAGCTTGGTGGAAGAGGAATACTTTTGTAGCCCAAGTTGTGGGAAAAATAGGGAAGTAGCATCCTCAAGTACACACCACTGTCCTTGTATTAAGGGTATCCTCAGCCCCTAACCTCTCCCCTCACTGTCCATCCTCCAGCCTTTCTCAGCTTTTTTTTTTTTTCCCATTTATTTATTTTATTGCATTTTAGGTTTTGGGGTACATGTGAAGAACATGCAAAATTGCTGCATAGGAACACACGTGGCAGTGAAAATTCTTTTAAGGTTGTTGAATATTGGCCCCCACTGTCTTCTGGGTTTTAGGGTTTCTGCCAAGAGATCTACTGTGAATCTGATCGGCTTCCCTCTGTGGGCAACTAGACCTTTCTCTCTGGCTGCCCTTAGCATTTTTTCCTTCATTTTAACCCTGGTGAAACTGATGATAACGTGGTTTGGGGCTGCTCTTTTTGAGGAATATCTTTGTGGTGGTCTCTGTATTTCCTGGACTTGAATATTGGCCTGCCTTGCTAGATTGGGGAAGTTCTCCTGGATAATATCCTGAATAGTGTTTTCCAGCTTGGATTCATTCTCTCCTTCACATCCAGGTACACCTATCAAATGCAGATTAGATCTTTTCACATAATCCCATATTTCTTGGAGGTTTGGTAATTTATTTTCACTCTTTTCTCTGACCTTGCCTTCTCATTTTACTTCATTGAGTTGATCTTCAATCTCTGATATCCTTTCTTCTGCTTGGTCAATTCAGCTATTGAAACTTGTGTATGCTTCACAATGTTCTCGTGTTGTTTTTCAGCTCAATTAAGTCATTTATATTCTTCTCTAAGCTGTTTATCTCATTAGCAATTTGTCAAACCCTTTTTCAAGGTTCTTGGTTTCTTTGTATTGGGTTAGAACATACTCTTTTAGCTCAGAGAAGTTTGGTATTATCCACCTTCTGAAGCCTGATTCTATCAATTCATCAGACTCATTCTCCATACAGCTTTGTTCCTTTGCTGGTGATGAATTGTGATCCCTTGAAGGAGGAGAGACATTCTTGTTTTTGGTGTTTGCATCCTTTTTTGCGCTGGTTTCTTCCCATCTTTGTGGATTTATCTACCTGTGATCTTTGTGGTTGGTGACTTTCAGATGGGGTCTCTTAGTGGACATCCTTTTTGTTACTGATGAAGTTATTTCTTTCTGCTTCTTAGTTTTCCTGCTAACAGGCCCGTCTGCTGTAGGACTGCTGGAGGTCCACTCCAGACCCTGCTTGCCAGGGTATCACCTTCAGTGGTTGCTACCAGTTTCTTCTTCTGTTTTCTTCATCCCAGTAGGATACCAGGCAGATGTCAGCCAGAGCTCTCCTTTATAGGTGACTGTTTGGATATACAGGTGTCAGGGAGCTGCTTGAGGACACAGTCTGTCCTTTATAGGCACTCAAGTGCTGAGCTGTGAGCTCTGTTGATCTGTTCTGAGCTGCTGGGCAGGTACGCTTAAGTCTCCTGCAGCGGAACTAATACCTGCCTTTTTTTCCAGGTTCTCTCTCCTGGGAAGGTGGGACTTTATTTATAAGTTCCTGATGTGCTGCTGTGTTTTTTCAGAGCTTCCCTGCCCAGCGAGGAGGTAGCCTAGTCACAGTCTGCCAGCAGAGGTATTGCTGAGCTGCCTTGGGCTCTGCCCAGCTGCTGTGTAAACTTCCTTGTGGTTTTGTTTATAGTGGTATAATTGAACTGCCTTGGTAATGGCAGTCTGCCTCAGCAATGTCGGTCTGCCTCAGTACTGGTGGAATGCCTCTGTAATGGCGGACTGCCTTGGTAATGGCAGAGTGCCTTGGTAATGGTGGACTGTCTCATTAATGACGGACTGCCTCAGTGATCGTTAACTCTCTCTGTAGTGGTGGACTGCCTAGGTAATGGCAGACACCCTTTCCCAAACAAAGCTGGACCATCCTGGGTCCAGCTGTGCTTGCCATGAAACTCTAAATCCAGAGCATTTCAGATTGCTGGTCTTTGTGGGGATGGGACCTGCTGAGCCAGATTACCTGGCTCCCTGTTTCAGCCCCCCCTTTTTTTTAAGTTGAATGGGCAGCTCTGTCTCCCAGTTGTTCCAGGCACCAGTTGAAACAGCTTCCAGATTTGTGTGAGTTTCTGCGCATTGGCCTGAGCTGGCTGAAACAGCCATGCTGGAAACTTGTGACACTCAGCCCAGGAATCTCCTGGTCTGTGGGTGGTAGTAACTTGTTTGGAAATGTGGTGTTCACTCACCCTCTGCGTTGTTCTTGCTGGGAACTGCACCCCAGAGCTGTTCCTATTTGGCCATCTTGCTGTTTGTTTCTCTCTCTCTTTTTTTTAGGCACAGTGGAGGGGAGGAGTAAAATTAACGTTGAAACATGTGGACTTTGAGAAAAGCAGATTACCCTCCTTAATGTAGGTGGGCTTCATTCAATCAGTTCAAGGCTGTAGTAGAACAAAAGACTAACTTTCATGGAGTAAGAAGGACAAGACCAACATATAGCCTATAGACTTGAGCTGCAACTCGGCTGAGTCTCCAGGCTGCCAGGCTACCCCATTAGATTTTCTATTTACCAATCCTCTATAATAGAATGAGCCAAATTAGCAAAATAAATTTCTCTCTCTTTCTCACACACACACACATACACACACACACACACACACACACACACACACACACACACACACACCCCATCCCTCTCTTCCGTTCTCTTTCTTTTTCCTGAATGTCCAATAAAACAGTTCCATTATTATACCTTCTTCCTTCCCTATGGTTAATATAAGCTTTTGCTTGAGTCCGACAATGTTTAGGATGTGATTTTTACAATAAAGCTCTAAAAATCCCTTAAAACCCCAATGAGTGCCTGATTCTAGACACTGAAATCCAGGGCTTTCATAACTATTGTGTATATGAAGGAGGAGAGAGGGGGCAAAAACTCCAAAATCAGAAACTCAATCTATTCTTCCCCCCCCACCCATCCGCCCTCTCCCACTTCCCCTCTCTCTCCCTTCTCCTCTCCCCCTCCCTCTCCCGTCTGGTGTGTATGTGTGTGTGTGTGTGTGTGTATGTGTGTGTGTACATGCGTGTGTGTGTGCATTTGTATTTGTTTCACCATTTTGGTTTAATAGTGGATAGATATAGGTCAAAAGGAATTAAGAGAATAAACGTTACATGGACTACCTCAAAATATTGTCCCACTACAGTTACTATAGTTTGGTAAATAAATTCATGTTTCCAGTATCTCGAAGGATGCTTTTATGTTTTACGCAATGACATAAGCAAACAGTAGAAAATATTCTAGAACTAAGACTACTATTGTGTAAATACAGCAGGATGAATTAACAGATTATAAAGTAGCAATGTTTCCTGGAAAAGCATGGACTTTTGTCTAATCAAATTGGATTTAAATCCTAGTTTGAGTACTACCTGTGCCTTGGACAAGTTTCTGAAACAGCCTAAGCTTTGATTTTCTAACATACGTAATGGGGATAATAACGAAATCTGCCTGATGAGGATTTTTTGGAAAATTAACTTTGTACACATTGTAGTCTTTTTAAAATGCAAATTATTTTACACCACTCTTCTGCTTTAAGTATTTTATTTTCTTACCAGCATGCTCCATAACTTCTTGCTCTGCAACCATATTTCACACCACTTTTGTTCCTTACACTCTAAGATACAGCCATATGGAACATTTTATAGTTCATAATATATACTGTATTCTCTCACTTTTGAGTTTTGGTGTAGATTGTGCCCTCTGACTGAAACTCTCCTCCCTCCATCTCCTTAGCTTAGACAATGCCTGTTCATCTTTCAAATCACCTAAATTTAATGACTTTTCCTTGGTCAGGCTTTCTTGATCTCCAAATCAAGGTCAAATCCCTAAGCTTTTGGCTCCCATACAGAAACTTTTTCTCATGTAACTCTCATAAACATAGCATATTTTTTTTTTGTATCTTTTTCTTCCCAACCATTTGCAAATTCCTGTAGAGCTGATACACTTTCATTTCATGCACTACTATAGCCCTAGAGCCTGACATAGATTCTGACTGGGAATGCTCAATAAATATTTGTTTAATTGGGTAGAAACATAAAGTATCTATTTCAGTGAATAAAAGAAAAGTTAGTTACATTTTTCTTTTTCCTGCCTTAATAGTTTGGGAATTTCCTTTTATATCACATTAAAAAAACTTAAAGCCTTATATATTATACTAAGGAATTTGAACACTAAATTCAAGCTAGCCTTTCCATAAACTGAATTTCTTTTCCAAAATTTGTCCTTCCCTATTCTTCCCCATTGAGATGATGCCAAATCCCTCTAGCTGCTCAAACCAAGTACCCAAATGTGATTATTTTTTATTTCTTATACTTTAAGTTCTGGGGTACATGTGCAGATTGTGCAGGTTTGTTACATAGGTATACACGTGGCATGGTAGGAGTTTGCTGCATCCATCGCCTTATCATCTACATTAAGTACTTCTCCTAATGCATCCCTCCCTAATCCCCCCAACCCCTGCTATTCCTCCTCTAGCCCCCCAGCCCCTGATACGCCAGAGAGTGTGACGTTTCCCTCCCTGTGTCCATGTGTTCTCATTATTGAACATCCATTTATGAGTAAGAACATGTGGTGTTTGGTTTTCTGTTCTTGTGTCAGTTTGCTGAGTGATGGTCTCCAGTTTCATCCATGTCCCTGCAAAGGACATGAACTCATCCTTTTTAGGACTGCATAGTATTCCATGGTTTATATGTGCCACATTTTCTTTATCCAGTCTATCACTGATGGGCATTTGGGTTGGTTCTAAGTCTTTGCTATTGTGGACAATGCTGCAATAAACATACATGCGCATGCATATTTATAGTAGAATGATTTGTGATATTTGGGTATATACCCAGATGTTATTCTTAAGTATCTCTTTCCTTTGCTTCTCATATGCAATTCATTAACAAGTCCTCTTGATTTTGTATCCATTATTGTCTCTTTCCAGACCACTAACATGTCTTGACTATACTGCTACAATAGCCATCCAACTTTTGTCCTAAGTAAAATTCATTTTAAAAAATCTGTCTTGTAAAACATGTCAGATTTCATATTCAGAAGTCTTAAATGTTTCTTCATTATGCTAAAATAAAACCCAAATGGTAATATAGAAACCAAATATTCTTGAAAAGCCAAATATTCTTCTAAAGCCAAGAAGATATGAGTTGGTTT
The DNA here is from genome assembly GCF_009761245.1 of Sapajus apella. Lineage (NCBI taxonomy): Eukaryota > Metazoa > Chordata > Mammalia > Primates > Cebidae > Sapajus > Sapajus apella. The sequence continues at coordinate 673,136 of NW_022437007.1, forward strand.
CAGCAACCATATTTCTCCCACCATGCTTTCCCCTTGCTCACACTTTTTAGCCAAGCAGACCTGACTTTCTTTCTGTTAGTCTATTTCCACCTCCTAGTCTTTGCCCAGGCTCTTCACTGTGCCTGGAATGCTCTCCACTTCAGATATTTACTGAGTCTTAGCTCTGTCATCACCCTCACAGGAAGATCTTCCATCCATTCACCTGCATTAACCTCTGGCTGCTCCCTAGAGAACATAATTCTGTGTTCTTCACTCCCTAGCCCTTACTACTTTCTGAAATTATCTGTTTTGATTGTTTATTTATTTATGTTTACTTCAATACCTAGGCCATTAAAGCAGGGATATGTCTTCCTTATTTGCTCTTATAAACTTAATGCTTGGGCTATAGAAGTCATACAATTTTGAAGAATAAATTGTTAAATGTGTACCGATCTCGGCAGATCCAAGATGGCCAAATAGGAACAGCTCTGGATTACAGTTCCCAGTGAAAACATAGAGGATGAGTGATCACCGCATTTCCAAATGAATTTTTACTGCCCACAGACCAGGAGATTCCTGGGCAGAAAAGTGCCACAAGTCTCCAGCATGGCTGTTTCAGCTGGCACAGCGAGTGTCCTCACAAAAACTTACACAAATCTGGGTGCTGTTTCAACTGGTGACTGAAATATCTGGGAGACAGAGTTGCCCATTCAACTGAAAAAAAGGGGGCTGAAACAGGGAGCCAGGTGATCTGGCTCAGCTGGTCCAACTCCCACAAAGACCAGCAATCTGAAACGCTCTGGATTGAGAGTTTCACAGCAAGTACAGCGGGACCCAGGATGGCCCAGCACTGTGTGGGAAAGGGTGTCCACCATTACAGAGGCAGTCTACCACTACCAAGACAGTCTGCCATTACCGAGGCTGTTCTAACTATACACCTACAAACAAAACTGCAAGGAAGTTCACACAGCAGCTGGGCAGAGCCCACAGCAGCTCAGCAATACCTCTGCTGGCAGACTGTGACTACTCTACCTCCTTGCTGGGCAGAGCATCTCTGAAAAAAGGCAGCAGAATAACAGGAACTTATAAATAAAGACCCACCTTCCTGGGACAGAGAACCTGGGAAAAAAAGGTGGTTATGAGTTCTACTACCACAGACTTAAATGTATCTGCCCAGCAGCTCTGAACAGAACAACAGAGCTCACAGCTTAGCACTTGAGCTCCTATAAGGGACAGACTGTGTCCTCAAGCAGCTCCCCAACCCCCATATAACCAAGGAGACACCTCATAAAGGAGAGCTCAGGCTGACATCTGGCAGATATTCTTCTGGGACAAAGATAACAGAAGAAACTGGCATCAACCCTTACTGTTCTGCAGCCACTGAAGGTGATCCCCTGGCAAGCAGGGTCTGGAGTAGACCTCCAGCAGTCCTACAGCAGAGGAGCCGGACTGTTAGAAGGAAAACTAAGAAACAGACATAAATAACTTCATCAGCAACAAAAAAGGATGTCCACTCAGAGACCCCATCTGAAAGTCGCCAACCACAAAGACCACAGGTAGATAAATCCACAAAGATGGGAAGAAACCAGCACTAAAAGATTGAAAACACCATAAACCAGAATGCCTCTCCTCCTCCAAGGGATCACAACTACTCACCCACAAGGGAACAAGGCTGGATGGAGAATGAGTCTGATGAATTGACAGAAATAGGCTTCAGAAGGTGGGTAATAACAAACTTCTCTGAGCTAAAAGAGTATGTTCTAACCCAATGCAAAGAAACTAAGAACATTGAAAAAATGTTTGACGAAATGCTAATGAGAATAAATAGCTTAGAGAGGAATATAAATGGATAGAGCTGAAAAACACAACACAAGGACTTCAGGAAACCTACACAAGTTTCAATAGCTGAATGGACCAAGCAGAAGAAAGGATATCAGAGATTGAATATCAACTCAATGAAATAAAATGAGAAGGCGAGATTAGAGAAAAAAGAGTAAACAGAAATGAACAAAGCCTCCAAGAAATACGGGATTATATGAAAAGACATAATCTACATTTGATAGGTGTACCTGAATGTGACAGAGAAAATGAATCCAAGCTGGAAAACACTCTTCAGGATATTATCCAGGAGAACTTCCCTAACCTAGAAAGGCAGGCCAATATTCAAGTCCAGGAAATACAGAGAACACCACAAAGATATTCCTCAAAAAGAGCAACGCCAAAGCACGTAATCATCAGATTCACCAGGGTTGAAATGAAGAAAAAAATGGTAAGGACTGCCAGAGTGGAAGGGTCGGGTTACCCACAATGGAAGCCCATCAGACTCACAGCAGATCTCTCAGCAGAAACCCTACAAGCCAGAAGAGAGTGGGGGCCAATGTTGAACATCCTTAAAAAAAAGAACTTGCAACCTAGAATTTCATATCCAGCCAAACTAAGCTTCATAAGTGAAGGAGAAATACAATTCTTTATGAACAAGCAGTGGCTCAGAGATTTCATCACCACCAGGCCTGCTTTACAAGAGCTCTTGAAAGAAGCACGAAACATAGAAAGGAATAACCATTACCAGCCACTCCAAAAATGTACCAAATGGTAAAGAGCATCGATACAATGAAGAAACGGCATCAATGAATGGGCAAAAAAGCCAGCTATCATCAAAATGGCAGGATCAAATTCACACATAACAATATGAACCTTAAATATAAATTGGCTAAATGCCCCAAGACTGGCAAATTGGATAAAATGTCAAAACCCACTGGTGTGCTATATCCAGGAAACCATTCTCACATGCAAGGATACACATAGGATGAAAATAAAGGGATGGAGGAAGATCTACCAAGCAAATGGAGACAAAAAAAAAAAAAAGTAGGAGTTGCAATCCTAGTCTCTGATAAAATAGACTTTAAACCAACAAAGATCAAGAGATAAAAAAGGGCATTACATAATGCTAAAAGGATCAATGCAACAAGAAGAGCTAATGATACTAAATATATATGCACCTAATACAGGAGCACCCAGATACATAAAGCAAGTACTTAATGATCAACAATGAGACTTAGACTCCCACACAATAATAGTGGGAGACTTTAACACTCCACTGTTAATATTAGACAGATCAACGAGACAGAAAATTAACAAGGATATCCAGGACTTGAACTCAGACCTGAATCAAGCAAACCTAAGAGACATTTACAGAACTCTCCACTCCAAATCCACAGAATATATATTGTCTCAGCATCACATCACACCTATTCTAAAACTGACCACATAATTAGAAGTAAATCATTCCTCAGAAAAAGCAAAAGAATGGAAATATAACAAACAGTCTCTCAGACCACAGTGCAATCAAGTTAGAACCCAGAATTCAGAAACTCAGAACTGCAGAACTTCATGGAAATTGAACAAGTGGCTCTTGAATGTTGACTGGATAAACAATGAAATGAATGCAGAAATAAAGATGTTCTTCAAGACCAATGAGAATGAAGACACAATGTACCAGAATCTCTGGGACACATTTAAAGCAGTGTTGAGAGGAAAATTTATAGCAATAAATGCCCACATGAGAAGCAAGGAAAGATCTAAAATCGACACTCTATCATCAAAATTGACAGAGGTAGGTGACCAAGATAAAAAAAACTCAAAAACTAGCAGAAGACAAGAAGTAACTAAGATCAGAGGAGAACTGAAGGAGATAGAGATGCAAAATGCCCTTTAAAAAAATCAATAAATCCAGGAGCCAGTTTTTTGAAAAGACCAGCAAAATAGACCACTAGCCAGATTAATAAAAGATAGAATTATCAAATACATGCAATAAAAAATGATAAACAGGATATCACCACTGATTCCACAGAAATACAAACCACCATCAGAAATTACTACAAACAGCTCTATGTACATAAACCAGTGAACCTGGAAGAAATGGATAAATTCCTGGACACTTACACCTCCCAAGCCTAAACCAGGAAGAAGTTGAAACCCTGAATAGACCATAACAAGGGCTGAAGTTGAGCTAGCAATTAATAGCCTACTAACGAAAAAAAGCCCAGATCCAGATGGGTTCACAGCTAAATTCTACCAGACATACAAAGAGGAGCTATTACTACTCCTTCTGAAATTATTCCAGGGAATCCAAAAAGAGGGAATTTTCCCCAAATCAGTTTTTGAGACCAACATCATCCTGATACCAAAACCCAACAGAGACTCGACAAGAAAAGAAAATTTCAGGCCAATATCCATGATGAACATAGATGCAAAATCTTCAATAAAATACTGGCAAACGACTGGCAAACCAATTGCAACAGCACATCAAAAAGCTTATCCATCACAATCAAGTAGGCTTCATCCTGGGATACAATGCTAGTTCAAGGTACGCAAGTCTATAAATGTAATCCACCACATAAACAGAACCAAAGACAAGAACCACATGATTATCTCAAAAGATGCAGAGAAGGCCTTGGACAAAATATAACAGACGTTTATGCTAAAAACTCTCAATAAACTAGGTATTGACGGAATGTATCTCAAAATAATAAAAGCTATTTACGACAAACCTACAGCCAGTATCATACTGAATGGGCAAAAACTGGAAGCATTCTTTTTGAAATCTGGCAATAGACAAGGATGCCCTCTCTTACTACTCCTATTTAATATATTATTTGAAGTTCTCGCCTGAGCAATCAGGCAAGAAAAAGAAATAAGAGTATTCAATTAGGAAAGGAGGAAGTCAAATTGTCTCTATTTGCAGATGACATGATTATGTTTAGAGGACCCCATCATCTCAGCCCAAAATCTCCTGAAACTGATAAGCAACTTCAGCAAAGTTTCAGGATGCAAAATCAATGTGCAGAAATCACAAGCATTCCTATACACGAATGACAGACTTAAAGAGAGCCAAATCAAGAATGAACTGCCATTCACAATTCTACAAAGAGAATAAAATACCTAGGAATACAACTAACAAAGGATATAAAGGACCTCTTCAAGGAGAGCTACAAACCACTGCTTTATGAAATAAGAGAGGACACAAACAGATGGAGAAACATTCCATGATCATGCTTAGGAAGAATCAATATTGTGAAAATGGCCATACTGCGCAAAGTAATTTATAGATTCAACACTATCCCTTTCAAGCTACCGATGACCTTCTTCACAGAAATGGAAAAAAACAGTTTAAACTTCATATGCAACCAAAAGAGAGCCCACATAGCCAAGTCAATTCTAAGCAAAAAGAATAAAGCTGGAGGCATCATGCTACCTGGCTTCAAACTATACTACAAGGCTACGGTAATCAAAACAGCATGGTACTCATACCAAAACAGAGATCTATACCATGAAACATAACATAGGCATTGGAGTCAATGACACACATCTGCAACCATCTGATCTTTGACAAACCTGACAAAAACAAGCAATGGGGAAAGGAGTCCCTGTTTAATAAATGGTGTTGGGAAAACTGGCTAGCTATATGCAGAAAGCAGAAACTGTAACCCTTCCTGACACCTTACACTAAAATTAACTCCAGATGGATTAAAGATCTAAACATAAGACCTTACACCATGAAAACCCTAGAAGAAAACCTAGGCAAAATCATCTAGGACATAGGCATAGGCAATGAATTCATGAATAAAACACTGAAAGGATTGGCAACAAAAGCCAAAATAGACAAATGGGATCTGATTAACCTCCAGAGTTTCTGCACAGCAAAAGAAACAATCATTAGAGTTAATCAGCAACCAGCAGAATGGGAGAAAATTTTTGCAATCTACCCATCTGAAAAAGGACTTATATCCAAAATCTACAAAGGCCTAAAACAGATTTACAAGAAGAAAACAAACCCATTCAAAAGTGGGCAAAGGATACAGACATTTTTCAAAATAAGGCATTTATGAGGCCAAAAAAAAAATGAAAAATGCTCATGACTGGTCATTAGAGAAATGCAAATCAAATCTACATTGAGATACTATCTCATGCCAGTTAGAATGGCGATCATTAAACAATCTGGAGACAACAGATGCTGGAGAGGATGTCGAGAAATAGGAACACTTTTACACGGTTGGTCGGAGTGTAAATTAGTTCAACCACTGTGGAATACAGTGTGGCAATTCCTCAAAGACCTAGAAATAGAAATTCCATTTGACCCAGCAATCCCATTACTGGGTATATACCCAAAGGATTATAAGTCATTCTGTTATAAGGACACATGCACACATATGTTCATTGCAGCACTATTTACAATAGCAAAGACTTGGAACCAACCCAAATGCCCATCGATGATAGACTGGACAGGGAAAATGTGGCACATATATAGCTATGTGAATACTATGCAGCCATAAAAAATGATGAGTTCGTGTCCTTTGTAGGGACATGGATGAAACTGGAAACCATCATTCTCAGCAAATTGACACAAGAACAGAAAATCAAACACCGCATGTTCTCACTCATAGGTGGGTGTTGAGCAATGAGAACGCATGGACAGGGAGGGGAGCATCACACACTGGGGTCTGTGTAGGGATCTAGGGGAGGGACAGTGGGAGGTAGTGAGTTGGGGAGGGATAACATGAAGAGAAATGCCAGATATAGGTGATGGGGATGGAGGCAGCAAACCACATTGCCATGCATGTACCTATGCAACAATCCTGCATATTCTTTACATGTATCCCAGAACCTTAAATGCATTTATATATATGTGTACCATTTTTGAAGGAAAGTAATTGTAACCATGTTTTTAATAAACATTTGATCTGTGTGTTTGATAAAAGGCCGTGGTAGCAAAAGTAAAGAACAAAAACATATTTTATAGAACTGAACCCTGAGAGATAAGTAAAACTGAACCAGCTATATAAGACTTATGTGCAGGAAACAGGTACCAGTTATATTTAGAAATGGTAAATAACCATTTCTGAGCATAGCTCAGAGCACAGTGTGTTAGAGTAGAGAGAGAAGTTCATCAACTTTCCTTAGATATGGTAATCATATTAGGACTAATGTCATCCTTGATTCTTCTTCTGGGAAACAGCTCAATATAACTATTTAATGTTTACAATGATGTCTTGTAGCCATCTTGCCAGTAAATAATGTGAAAGACACTAGGAATCCAAAAAAATTATAAGATGAGGTCATTATAGAGGGAGAGCCAAATGCACAATAAATAAGGTGATAAATGCAATAATATAAGCACACATACCATGCATAGGAGTTCAGAGAAGGTGTGCTTCTCCAAATGCAGTCACCCAGACAGTCCTCCTGTAGAAAGAGATATTTTAGGCAACTAAAGATTGTAAGGAAAAAGCAAAAGAGCAAAGGTACCTAGGCACAGAAGTACCCTGCCTTCCTGGGAGCTTCCAATAGCTTATTTCTGCTGGAGCATACAGTTAGAGGTACGGTGTCATGGAGGGAAGACTGAAGACATGAAGTTTCAGGGGCACAGAGCCCCATATATGTCATGATAAGATACTGGGAAGCCACTGGGGAGCTACTGAAACTTTAAGCAGGGAAATAATATGGTCACATCTACACCTTAGAAATTTGATTTTTTTCTTCTCTCTTAGGATGTGTGTGTGTGTGTGTGTGTGTGTGTGTGTGTGCGTGCGCGTGTGTGTGAGACAGAGAGAGAGATATAGAAAGAGAGAGCGGAGATCAGGCCACTGCACTCCAACCTGGGCAACCCACTCTGTTGCCATGATAAGATACTGGGTTGCTCAGGTTGGAGTGCAGTGGCCTGATCTCTGCTCACTGCCATCTCCACCTACCGGGGTTCAAGCAATTTTTCTGTCTCAGTCTCCCGAGTAGCTAGGATTACGGCAGGAGCCACAACGCCTGGCTAATTTTTGTATTTTTTTGGTAGAGACCGGGTTTTAGTGTGTTGGCTAGGGTGGTCGCAAACTCCTGACCTCAGGCAATCCACCTGCCTCAGCCTCCCAAAGAGCTGGCATTACGGGCATGAGCCACCATGGCTAGTATAGAAGTTTGATTTTGAGGTCAGTGTGGTAGATGGATTTATGGGAAACAAAGCAGGATAGAGTTTAATGACAGTGAAATGTTTATTGTATAAGCTGTATAAAAGAAAACGTTGACAGTTTGAAATCCAGTAGTTACAGTGAGGGTGTACAAAATGGAACCATTTGAGAAGTAAACAAGACATATTTTACTTTCAAGACAGTTTATTTAAGCTCATTCAGTTGTCTCAGTGTTCTCGCTATGTGTGTGGGTTATAGGATTTGGAACATATGATCAATCTGAGCACACATTAGTCACTAAACCGATAGGATTATTAAAATCCACAAACCTTTTATTACTATAGAATCTGAGATATTTTCTAGCTGCTCTTGCTTGTTTGATTTGCGTCTTTTGCTCATATCCTATAGTAAAGATTTCAGGAAATGTATTTCTATTTGCCTAGAATTTTAGCCTCGAGTTTTTTTAATCTGTTGCTCATATTCTTATAGTAAAAGTTTCAGGAAGTATATTTCTACTTGTCTGGAATTTTAGCCTTTTAGGTTTTTGCGTCCCTCTTTTGGTTATGGTACATGTTATGAGACAAGATGAAATGACACTTCTATTTCCAATTCACTGATGGGGAAAATAAAGCCAAAAATGTTATTTACTGAATGCTCCTGCAATGTTTCCTGGTGGAATTATGGCTCAGACACAAATTTTCTAATGCCTTTGCTGCTAACTCTTCTCAGCAGAACACTATATTAATTTATCTTCTTCCTGAGTGTTTTCTCATAAATCCCATAGCCTGTGAAAAGATTGTTTTAGGGGAATATGATTTTTTAATATAGCATATTTAGTCAGTGTAGGACATATGACTAGTACCTGCTGAAAACCATCTCATGATCCTTGTGTAAGAACTGCTTAACACCAGAAATATTATTTCCCTTGCTCACTAAAAATATAAATATCTCAGAAAGCAAAAATTATTCCTCTCTAAGTAAACATATGTGTCATTCAAGTTTTATTCCTCTGTCATTTTCCATATCTAAACCTGGTTAGATACTTTGGTTTTAGTTCTAATGTGTCAGAACAGATACAACCAAGATCACACTGTGAGTCAGAAATGGAAAATTCATAATTCATTATGATACCCATAAAAATAGATTTAGCTTTTTTACAGGAAGTTTTTACCACTATATTCTTTCATCTGAGGGGAAATCTCACCAAAATATGTCTTTTTTGGTTCACTGTGTTATTCACTATCTGTGATGCATGTTTTCAGATTACTGTAAACCTAGTCTATACATTCAGAGATATCCTGTATCAGGTCTCTAAAGTTAAAAAGGAAAATGGGTACTTGTGAAGACTGATTCAGAGATAGTAGTGTAGATGGGAGTGCCTTGTGGGTTCACAAATTATCAACACGAGCATCACATAAGATTGCCTTTAGTCCCACACACCTACCTTTTTACTAGGAAGATCTATATACTTGAATAATTCTGCTTGACCCAGGTTACTTATCAATCCCTTTATTATAATATTTGTAAATATTAACTAGGAGGCTAGCTGCATAGAATGATTTCTAGTTATTCTTTTTTTTACATTCTTTTAAGTATAGTTCTTTTAGTCTAAGAAAAAGGCACCACAATCCACTTATTAATGCTTGCTACTATGTTTAAGTAAAATTAGCTCTTTGATTAAAAAAAATGGCAGAAAGAAAATATTTACAATGAAAATCTTGCTAAAAATTTAGAACAAATTATAGTAAATGTATTGTTAAAGCAAACTCTACTTAAAAAATTTACTGATAAGGAAATTTATTGCTAAAGCAAATTTTTGGAAAAATAATACTGCATTTGATACTTGATTTTATGTATTAAAACAATGATTTATTAACTTCAAACATTTCAGAACTTTATTTTAGTAGCATGTTGCAAATTATTTAAATCATGCGAAATCATTGCAAAGAAATAATAAAGCATACCTGGGGACAGGATTATAGCTATTTTAGCAAAAACAGTATATTATACGTATATTACGTATATTATACCTCTAGGACTGTGTGCCTATAAGCTTTTTATTTAAAAGCTGAGCAAAATTGCATTGAGACAAGTAACTATCATTGTATACTGAAAGATACAACCAAGAAGAAATCAAATAATAGCAATGAAACTAACAGTAACTTATAATCAAAAACTAATAAAGAGCAGTAATTAAATGCTATCATCAATAATACCTTTATTCATCAAGGCGTTCGTGAATATGATTGCTGAAAATTGCAGCATTTCAACTATATTTATGTTGATTTTTCAGCATTGATTATTGTCTTTAAGCATAGAATTAGAGACCTCAATAAATTCTAGTAATAATTATTAGTATCAGACATTTTAGTCCTAAAAACTCAACGAATACCATATGTAAAAATAAAGGCATATAGAATTTCAGTAAAGACTCAGAAAATGATTTATAATTTTAGATTAGTTTAAAACCCAGTAAGAGTAAACTCTAAGGTGTCCAGCAAGCTAGGGACCATATATGAAGTGTCATTGGTTATCTTTGTAGAACTTTATTGCTGGTCTATATAATCTTCCTGGTCTGTTTTAGTTAGAAATTCTCTTACTTTATGAATCATGAAAATAAGACCATCAGGGGTTGAATTCTAGATCCCAAGCACAAACCAGGGGGTCATAGAGCTAGAATGAGGGCACAGGGTCCCTTCTAATGCACAACTTGAGAATAACTTTCTACTTTAATTTGTCTGAGAAATTGTTGGGATAAAAATATTTTGGATATCTTCAGGTATATATCTTACTTGGTTTGATTATATTTTACCCAATAGCTTTAAAATATTTATAATATCCCAATATCAATCTTCCCATTAATGTAAAAAGTTAATTTCCCCGTTTTAATCCTTTTTTTTATAGTAGCCTCAGAGTTCTGAGACTTTATATTTAAAATTATATTTGGAAAAATGTTCTCCTTTTGTTTATTTGGCAAACATATGAGTGCTGGTTATAAGAAAAAAAAACCAATTTTCTAGGTTTTGTAGAGAGAATACAAAGATTTAGTAAAGAATTAATCGGGCCGGGCGCGGTGGCTCAAGCCTGTAATCCCAGCACTGTGGGAGGCCGAGGCGGGTGGATCACGAGGTCAAGAGATCGAGACCATCCTGGTCAACATGGTGAAACCCCGTCTCTACTAAAAATACAAAAAATTAGCTGGGCATGGTGGCGTGTGCCTGTAATCCCAGCGACTCAGGAGGCTGAGGCAGGAGAATTGCCTGAACCCGGGAGGCGGAGGTTGCGGTGAGCCGAGGTCGCGCCATTGCACTCCAGCCTGGGTAACAAGAGCGAAACTCCGTCTCAAAAAAAAAAAAAAGAATTAATCATGTCCTCAAAGAACTTAGAGCTAATGAGTGACTATAAAAAATACTTATACTTTTCATCCTAAGCAAAGTTTTCAGGTGTCTATAATAGTATGTTAGAAATTAGTAAACACAATTTATTTTAGAATTTCTGAAATATTAAATTTTTGAATGTTACTATTTGATATCAAATAGTTAAAACCATGTTTTTCTCTCTTCTTTTGAAAATCCGGCTGGGTGCAGTGGCTCAAGCCTGTAATCCCAGCACTTTTGGAGGCCAAGGCAAGGCGAATCATGAGGTCAAGAGATCGAGACCATCCTGGCCAACATGGTGAAACCCCATCTCCACTAAAAATACACAAAAAATTAGTTGAGTGTGGTAATGTGCACCTGTAGTCCCAGCTACCCAGGGGGCTGAGGCAGGAGAATTGCTTGAACCCGGAGGCAGAGGTTGCAGTGAGCCTAGATCACACCTCTGCACTCCAGCCTAGCACCTGGCAACAGAGTGACACTCTGTCTCAAAAAAAAAAAAAAAAAAAAAGGAAAATCCATTAAATGTGTCACAGAATTTGACCTTAACATTTTGAAGTTAGTCAGTGCTATCCTGCTAAATTTTATTATAAAATGACAGCATACAATTAAGCGATGCAGACTGTGAGTGCAAAAAGTTAATTAACTGTAAGATTTTGACAGACACCAGGTAATTAAATACTAAAATGAAAATAGTTTTTTGTAAAAAAAAATTAATTATGTTTTATTTTTTATTATGATGGTAAGAAATGTGAAATGGGATGTTTTCCGTTAGCTGGATTTGTTCGTCCATCATGATCGTTCTCACATTATGCTCCCAGTGAAGTCATAATGCATTTCCCACCTGCAGTGCCCTTAATCTGTTTCTTAAAGTAATTTTAGAAATTAGAATACTGCTGTGGCATTAAAGTTTAATACTTTGTTGGCACTATAGGCAGAAAAAGCTAAAAGAAAAAAAAATCCACAGTTAAAATTAAAGTTATGTTTCTTACTTTTTTCTCTTTTCACAGAAAAAGAAATGGAGCTTGTGTGTGATGTAGTCGTAAGGACAAATAATTTATGTCCACTGTAATCCAGTGGGAGTGTTACACCTTATTATGTCTCTAACTTGGTTTCCTGATACTTTTATGTTGGTGATGATTCTGGTCGACATTATCTACTTTTGAGAGACAGAGCTCATTCTTGCTAATCTTGAACCGTAGTCATCATGATCTTTAAAATGAGTTTTAGTCTAGAATGTGCTAAAAGCCCTAGAAGACTAAAGCTGCTTACTAAGAACTTCTAACCACAGAAATGAAATTTCTTAGGATAAGTGAACAAAAGTCAGTTGCTTCTCGGAGACAGCTTCTTTATTACAAGAGTCTGGAAATTATCTGACAAAACATTGGACTATTGGTCTAAAATTTATAGATCTTTCCAGGATTCTGGTTGACAGATGCAGGATGATTTTGGACAGCACTTGTTCATTTACTCACTAACTTTAAAAAAAAATTATGTATTATACTTTAAGTTCTGGGGTACATATGCAGAACATGCAGGTTTATTACATAGATATCCATGTGCCATGGTGGTTTGCTGCATCCATCACCGCATCATCTACATTAGGTATTTCTCCTAATGCATCCCTCCCCAATCACCCACCCCCAGCTATTCTTTCCCTAGACCCCCACCCCCTGATAGGCCACAGTGTGTGATGTTCCCCTCCTTGTGTCCATGTATTCCCATTGTTCAATACCCACTTATGAGTGAGAACATGGAGTGTCTGGTTTTCTGTTCTTGTGTCAGATTTTTGAAAATGATGGTTTCCAGCTCCATTCATGTCCATGCAAAAGACATGAACTCATCCATTTTTATGATTGCATAGTATTCCATGGTGTATATGTGCCACATTTTCTTTATCCAGGCTATCATTGATGGACATTCAGGTTGGTTCCAAGTCTCTCTATTGTAAACAGTGCCACAATAAACATAGATGTGCGTATGTCTTTATAATAGAATGATTTATAATCCTTTGGGTATATACTCAGTAATGGGATTGTTGGGTCAAATGGTATTTTTAGTTCTACATCCCTGAGGAATGGTCACACTGTCTTCCAAAGTGGTTGAACTAACTTACATCCCACCAACAGTGTAAAAACATTCCTGTTTCTCCACATTCTCTCCAGCATCTGTTGTCTCCCGATTTTTTAACGATCGCCATTCTAATTGGCATGAGGTGGTATCTCAATGTGGTTTTGATTTGCATTTCTCCAATCACCAGTGATGATTAGCTTTTATTCATATGTTTGTTGGCTACATAAATGTCTTATTTTGAAAAGTGTTCATATCTTTTACCCACTTTTTGATGGGGTGTTTTTTTCTTGTAAATTTGTTTTAGTTCTTTGTATATTCTGGGTATTAGCCCTTTGTCAGGTGGATAGATTGCAAATGTTTTTTTTCCATTCTGTTGGTTGCCAGTTCACTCTAATGATAGCTCCTTTTCCTGTGCAGAAGCTCTTGAGTTTAATCAGATCCTATTTGTCTATTTTGGCTTTTGTTGCCATTGCTTTTGGTGTTTTAGTCATGAAGTCCTTGCCCATGCCTAAGTCCTGAATGGTATTGCCTATGTTTTCTTGTAGGGTTTTTATGGTGTTAGGTTTTATGTTTAAATCTTTAATCCATCTGGGGTTAATTTTTGTATAAGGTATAAGGAAGGGATCCAGTTTCAGCTTTCTGTATATGGCTAGCCAGTTTTCCCAACACCATTTATTAAACAGGGAATCCTTTCCCCATTGCTTGTTTTTGTCAGGTTTGCCAAAAATTAGATGGTTGTAGATGTGTGGCATTATTTCTGAGGCCTCTGCTCTGTTACATTGGTCTATATGTCAGTTTTAGTACCACAACCATGTTGTTTTGATTATTGTAGATTTGTAGTATAGTTTGAAGACAGGTAGTGTGATGCTGCCAGCATATATATTTTTTTTTTTTTTGCTTAGGATTGTCTTGGCTATGTGGGCGTTTTCTTGTTTCATATGAAGTTTAAGGTGTTTTTTTCCAATTCTATGAGGAAAGTCTATGGTAGCTTGATGGTGGGATAGCATTAAATCTATAAATTACTTTAGGCAGGATGGCCATTGATTCTTCCTAACCATGAACATGAAAGGTTTTTCCACCTGTTTGTCATCTTTCTTATTTCCTTCAGCAGTGGTTTGTAGTTCTTCTTGAAGAGGTCCTTCACATTCCTTGTTAGTTGTATTCCTAGGTATTTTATTATCTTTGTAGCTATTGTAAATGGAAGTTCACTCATGATTTGGCTCTCTGTCTGTTATTGGTGTTTAGGAATGCTTGTGAGTTTTGCACATTGATTTTGTATCCTGAGACTTTGCTGAAGTTGTTTATCAGCTTAAGGAGATTTTGGGCTGAGATGATGAGGTCTTCTAAATATATAATCATGTCATCTGCAAATAGAGACAATTTGACTTCCTCCTTTTTTAATTGAATATCCTTTATTTCTTTTTCTTGCCTGATTGCTCTGACTAGAACTTCCAATACTATGTTGAATAGTGGTGAGAGAGGACATCCTTGTCTAGCGCCAGATTTCAAAGGAACTGTTTCCAGTTTTTGCCCATTCAGTATGATATTGGCTGTGGATTTGTCATAAATAGCTTTTATTATTTTGAGACATGTTCCGTTGATACCTAGTTTACTGAGAGTTTTTAGTATAAAGTGCTATTGAATTTTGTCAGAGGCCTTCTCTGCATCTATTGAGATAATCATGTGGTTTTTGTCTTTAGCTCTGTTTGTGTGGTGAGTTACGTTTATTGATTTATGTATGTTGTACCAGCCTTGCATCCCAGAGATGAAGCCAACTTGATCATGATGGATAAGCTTTTTGATGTGCTGTTGGATTTGGTTTGCTAGTATTTTATTGAGGATTTTCATGTCGATGTTCATCATGGATATTAGCCTGAAATTTGTTTTGGTTGTGTCTCTTCCAGGTTTTGGTGTCAGGATGAAGTTGGTCTCATAAAATGAGTTAGGAAGAATTCCTTCTTTTTGTATTGTTTAGATTAGTTTCAGAAAGAATGGTACCAGTTCCTCTTTGTAACTCTGATAGAATTTTGCTGTGAATCCATCTGGTCCTCGACCTTTTTTGGCTGGTAGGCTATTAATTGCTGCCTCAACTTCAGATCTTGTGTTTGGTCTATTCAGGGATTCAATTTCTTCTTGGTTTGTCTTGGGAGGGTGTAAGTATCTAGGAATTTATCTATTTCTTCTAGATTTATTGTTTTATTTGCAGAGAGTTGTTTGTAGTAATCTCTGATGGTAGTTTGTATTTCTGTTGGATCAGTAGTGATATCAACTTTATCATTTTTTATTGCATGTATCTGATTCGTTTTTCTTTTTTATTAGTCTGGCTAATGTTCTATTTATTTTGTTGATCTTTAAAAAAAACAGCATCTGGATTCATTGAGTTTTTTGAAGGGTTTTTTATGTCTCTATCTCCTTCAGTTCTGCTCTGATCTTTGTCATTTCTTGCCTTCTGCTAGCTTTTGAAGTTGTCTGATCTTGCTCCTCTAGTTGTTTTAATCATGATATTAGGGTGTTGATTTTAGATCTTTCCTGGCTTCTCTTGTGGCCATTTAGTGCTATAAATTTCTCTTTAGGCGCTGCTTTAAATGTGTCCCAGAGATTCTGGTACACTGTGTCATAATTCTCATTGGTTTTGAAGAACATCTTTATTTCTGCCTTCATTTCATTATTTATCCAATAGTCATTTAGGAGCAGGTTGTTCCATTTCCATGTGGTTGTGTGGTTTTGAGTGAGTTTCTTAATCCTGAGTTCTAATTTGATTGCTCTGAGGTCTGAGAGACAGTTTGTTATGACTTCTGTTCTTTTGCGTTTGCTGAGGAGTGTTTTACTTCTGATTGTGTGGTCAATTTTAGACTAAGTGCAATGTGGTGCTGAGGATATGTATATTCTATGGATTTGGGGTGGAGAATTCCATAGATATCTATTATGTCTGCTTGTTCCAGGTCTGGGTTCAAGTCTTGGATATCCTTGTTAATTTTCTGCCTCATTGATCTAATATTGACAGTGGGGTTAAAGTCTCCCACTATTATTGTGTAGTAGTCTAAGTCTCTTTGTAGGTCATTAAGAATTTGCTTTATGTATGTAGGTGCTCCTGTATTGTGTGCATATATCTTTACGATAGTTAGCTCTTCTTGATGCATTGATTACTTTACTATTACATAATGCCCTTCTTTGTCTCTTTTGATCTTTGTTTGTTTAAAGTCTGTTTTATCAGAGACTAGGATTGCAACCCCAGCTTTTTTTTTTTTCCTCTCCTTTGCTTGGTAAATCCTTCGCTATTCCTTTATTTTGAGCCTTATGTGTGTCTTGCACGTGAGATCGGTCTCCTGAATACAGCACACCGATGGGTCTTGACTCTTTATTCAATTTGCCAGTTGTGTCATTTGATTGTGACATTTAGCCCATTTACATTTAAGGTTAATATTTTTATGTGTGAATTTGATCCTGCCATTTTGATTCTAGCTGGTGGCTTTGCCTGTTAGTTGATGCAGTTTCTTCATAGTGTTGATGGTCTTTACAGTTTGATACGTTTTTGGAGTGGCTGGTACTGGCTATTCCTTTCCATGTTTAGTGCTTTCTTCAGGAGCTCTTGTAAGGCAGGCCTGGTGGTGATGAAATCTCTCACAACTTACTTGCCCATAAAGGATTGTACTTCTCTTTTGCTTATAAAGCTTAGTTTGGCTGGATATGAAATTCTGGGTTGAAAATTCTTTTCTTTAATGATGTTGAATATTGGCCCCTACTGTCTTCTGGCTTGTAGGGTTTCTGCCAAGAGATCTGCTGTGAGCCTGATGGGCTTCCCTTTGTGGGCAACCCAACCTTTCCCACTGTCTGCTGTTAGCATTTTTTTCCCTTCATTTAAACACTGGTAAATCTGACCATTATGTGCCTTGGGTTTCTTGTCTTGAGGAATATCATTTTGGTGGTCTCTGTGTTTCCTGAATTTGAATATTGGCCTGCCTTGCTAGGTTGGAGAAGTTCCCCTGGATAATATCCTGAAGAGTGTTTTCCAACTTGCTTTCATTCTCACCATCATTTTCAGGTACACTGATCAAATGTAGATTTTGTCTTTTCATACAATCCCATATATCTTGGAGGCTTTATTTCTTTTTATTCTTTTTTCTCTATTCTTACCTTTTTGCTTTATTTCATTGAGTTGATCTTCAATCTCTGAAATCCTTTCTTCTGCTTGATTGATTCAGCTATTGAAACTTCTGTATGCTTCATGAAATTCTCATGCTGTGTTTTTCAGCTCTGTCAAGTTATTTATGTTATTCTCTACATTGGTTATTCTAGTTTCCTACTCCCCCCCCACCAAGACAGAGTCTTGCTCTGACACCCAGGCTGGCATACAGTGGTGTGATCTCAGCTCACTGCAACCTCTGCCTTCTGGGTTCAAGTGATTATCCTGCCTCAGCCCCCTGAGTAGCTGGGACTATAGGCATGTGCCACCATGTCCAGCTAATTTTTTTTTTTATTTTAGTAGAGATGAGGTTTCACCATATTGGCCAGGCTGGTCTCGAACTACTGATCTCATGATCTGCCCACCTCAGTCTTCCACAGTGCTAAGATTACAGGCATGAGCCACTGCATCCTACCCACTCATTTTTTTTTAATGTTTCTTAGGTCACAATAATTATTCTAGCACTGAAGCTGAAATAATGAGCAGAAAAGGAAACTGCCCTCATAGAACATCCATTTGATTGTCAGTGACCAGGCAGCCAGCAGACACATTGATACATGATAGTGCATTCCATTTACTCAATTGAACAAATCCAAGTGAAAGAGGCATTTTTACTGGAGGTCCTCGTTATTCTAAAAGAAGCTCTTTTCTGTTCTGTGTCATGAAGCCAGTATACAAAACCAAAAGTGAGAATTAAGCAGTGCAGGTTTTATTCCAATGGCCATGGAATTGGAGAAGTGGGAACATAGCTCACAAATCAACTTCTCAGCTCCTAAGAACTGCTAAGTTACAGATATAGGTATTTTTAATGAAAGTGCTGGACATTAAGAACGGGCAGAATAGCCCTGCTTTTTTTCTTAGAAAGAGCTGGACATTTTCTCAGAATCAGGAGAGTCTTCTTTTTCATCCTTTTCTTTTGCCTCTTTCAAAAATGGTGATTTATGGTGATTATCAAGTGTCATGGCATCAATGGGAGTCTCTTTTAGTATGAAAATTGGATAATAATGAAGCTAGAGATTTTTCAGAGGTCAAATAAGTTCTGACCACAGACATTCTGTTTCGTAAAAATAAGCAGAGGTAGAGCTGAGTAGGAATTTAGATTTGTCACACAGGCATATGTATTTGGCAACAAGAGCAGGGTAGGGATGCAGGTAAGTCACATAGACACTGCAGTGGGTAACAGTATCCTCCCTCTAACCATTCTCAGAAACTCAAATTGTGCCTAGAACTTTTCATAGGAAATGCTTCTTCCAAAAAGGGCCTAGTAGAAGACAAAAGTCATTGGCATAGCAGCTACAAGTTCCTAGCATAGTGTTCTGAGTAATTTCTTAAGGATAGAGGACCTTTTGGCATGTCTAACTTGAATCTACCTCTAAAAATTTTGTAATTGTTTTATACTTTTAAATTTTATGATTTACTAACTTTTTTAGGGAAAAGGAATCCAGTATTACTACAGAAGTAGCCCCAGGTGTTTCAAGAGTGACTGAAGTGTTTTTTAATTCCTTCTTGTAATTTCTAAAATTATAACTTATAACTTGCCACTTGAAACATTTGGACAAGTGGAACCCACTTTATTCTCCAGTGTCCAAAAAGACTCAGTTAATACTTGTTGAATGATGGAAACAAGAAGATCAGAGATAGCTAATTTTTACTTTGCTGGTATTGGCTAGTTGAATGAACGACTCTGAAATGAGGGCTCATGATAGCAGACTTGCATCAGAATATTTACTTTGAAGCTGAGCATAATTAATTATTCAGTTTGTGGTTTTAAAAGCTAAATTCTCTAAACTTCTACAAGTAAATAGTAAATACTAAGGTAAAAGTAAAGCAAGGATGTATGACCTTAAAAGAATATTGTTTTTAAATATAGTTCACAAATTCCTGGTTACAGACACTATGAACTTTTAGAGTAAAATATGAATAAATATAATTCTGTACTTAGCAATTTATAAATTAAGATAACCTTTATAGAAATTCCATTCTGTTTTTAGTAATAACTATGCTCTTAATTCTTGGGAATGTACTGCAATGTCAGTTTTCTTTCTAATATTCATTTAGTGAGGTCTAGTTATTCTTGAGATTTTTCTTGTCATTGGTTTGTTTTATGTAGGCTTATTAAATTTTTAGATGTCATATTTTACCATTAGTTGTGTTCTATTACTAGTTTCTCCAAATAAACTAATGTCCCAAAAGCAATCCTGAGTCATAATTACAATTATAAGAATAGAAACACAATGTGACAACACATACAATTTACCAGCTATTCATTGTAAATAGGATTTGAGTAAGAATATAGGATGTGAATATATATTTGTCAGTAAGTATGATTGTAGAGATTTCAAAGAAATACATTTAAAGATGGGGCAAATAAGAAGTATAAGCCTCACTCTCAGAAATCTAGACTATATTGGATTCCAATAATTCATTTTCCTCAAGTTTTTAACATATTACTTACAAAACTTTGCCAAGTTGTGATTTTTCAGAACAACTGCAAAATTACATTTCCCTGTACAAACTTGATTAACTCTATAATTGTTTGTATAGAAGACACACAACTTTAGCATTGTCATTCAAAATTGCATTTCTCAAAGCAAAAAGAAGAATAATTGCTATTTCCAAAAATTTTGTGGAAACAATTGCAGAAATAATTACAAATATAGTCAGAAAACAAAGTGAGTTATTGGCAACATTTCTTTGTTAAATAACAATGAGTGATGACACAGTAAATTAATGACATATTCTGTAAAAGCAATTACTTTCTAATATGTATTCTAACAGATACTTTATTTTATAGCTGTATTAATTAATGTGCAGAGTATGAATTTGCTTTTGGCATATGTGCAAATGCAGCATGAGGAAGGTGTGCAATGGTGATTCAGCTTCAGCTATATGAGGATTAAGAAAAAACATATTTACTTTAATTAAAAGGATTTTTCATTGACTTTCAATCCATTCTCTGAGTCCTTGTTTACACTGCATATTGAAAGAAATGTTGAAAATTATGATTTAATCACTATCAGACCATGTCATTCTTGTCAGGATGCAAAGAGATTTACACAGTTCTGTTTATCTATCCTGAGCTCAGCTGACCATTGAGGGCAAGACAATTTCCCCAGTGCTGGAAATAAAACAAACAATAACAACAAAGAAACAACAATAAAAACAATAGCTTCTTGATACTAAATAACAACCATAAAAACAATAGCTTCTTGATACTAAACGACAACAGTAAAAGCAATAGCTTCTTGATACTAAATACTAAATACTTTGAAATAATGTTACTCTTAACATGATTTCAAGGGACATGCCCAAGTGGCTAGCTCAGTAATATGTCCTCTGCTCTAAAAAGTCTGAACCCATTGCTTCAAGGCTAAAGGAGAAAGACTTCTTATCAGGCAAATATAACAGGATTTCATATGAAGATGAAAACTCAACAGTCAAAAGTTTGACATTCTTTGGATACTCTTTCTAAACATTTTTCCTTTGAGAAAGTATTTTTTTAGACCAGTGTAAATAACAAACAGTTATTGGTGTCACTTATGGTAGAAAAACTTCCTACAGCAGATGCACGTGTCTCAATTGTCTTTGGCACCCGAAGACATGTGAGCAACTGCTAATGAAGAGTAGTAAACAGACACATGGGTGATAGCATTTTCAACTCCACTCTGAGGTGAAGTTTCAATTACAGTCGAGACTTAAGTTCTCTCAATTTTTTTTCTAATCAAAGTCCCTGAGTCCAGTATTTACAATATTACAGCATTAGCAGATCAGTGTCTACAACTCATCTTTTTCTGCTATATCCTCTTTACCAGTTGGAGGAGGGGCTGCACATCCTTAGAGTTCGCTGATAATTGGCTGAACAGTTTCTTCCAGTTCCTCCTCCTTAGCTTTGAAGTCTTCAATGTCAGAATCTTGGTGGCTTTCCAGCCATTCATTCTTTTCTTCCACAGTCTTTTCCATGGTCTCCTTATCTTCAGAGGAAAGTTTACCTCCTAGATTTTTCTTTATCTCCAATCTGATTCTTTAGAGAATAGGCGTAACTTTGCAACTCATTTCTAGTATCAATGTGTTCCTTGAGCTTTATGTTTTTCTCAGAAAACCTCTCAGGATCATTAGCCATCCTTTCGATTTCTTCAGGTGTCACATGATTCTGGTCATTGGTAATTGAGATCTTATTTTTGTTCCCTGTACCCTTGTCTTCAGCTGTTACTCAAAGAATACCGGTCACATTTATCTCAAAGGTGATTTCAATATGTGGGACCCCACAATGAGCAGGAGGAATTTCAGTCAGAACAGATGGACCCAGAAGATGATTGTCTTTTATCGGGTTGTTCACCTTCATAGACCTTGATTATAACAGTTTCTTGATTATCAGAAGCTGCAGAAAATATCTGAGACCTCTTGGTGGCCACCACTTTGCTCCTTGGAATCAGTTTTGTCATGACACCTCGACACTTTCAATACCAAGTGTAAGGGAACATACGTCAAGCAGTACTAGGTCACCTATATCTTGAACACCAGAGAGCACAGCAGCCTGGACAGCAGCACCATATGCTACAGCTTCATCTGAGTTTATGCCATGGGATGGCTCCTTGCCATTGAAGAGCTCTTTAACCATTTGCTGAATATTTGGAATTTGAGTAGAACCACTAATAACAATTTCATCAATATCAGACATCCTCAAATCAAAATCTTCCAACACTTTCTAGACAGGCTTCATAGTAGACTGGAACAGATCCATGTTTAACTCTTCAAATTTGGCCTGAGTCAGGGCCTCAGAAAAGTCTTCTCTTTCATAGAAGGACTTAGTTTCAATTCTTGCTTGATGTTGAGATGACAGTGCCTGTTTGGTCTTTTCTGCTTTTGCCCAGACTTTCTGCACAGCTCTGTTATCTTTCCTGACATCTTTGCAGTCTTCTTTTTGTGCAGCTTGATGACGTGTTCCATGACACACTGGTCAAAGTCTTCTGCACCCAGGGGTATATCCATTAATGGCCACAACTTCGAAGACACCATTGTCAGTAGTGAGAAGAGAAACATAGAAGGTTCTACCACCCAGGTGGAACACCAGGCTGTTCTTCTTCCCCTCCCTTTTATCCAGGCCATAAGCCGTGGGCTGGTTGATGGTCTTCATAACATTTAGCCCAGCAATAGTTCCAGTGTCTTTGGTTGCTTGGCCTTGGGCATTATTGAAATAGGCTAGTATGGTAACAACTGCATGGGTACCTTCTTTCCCAAATAAGCCTCAGTGGTTTCTTTCATTTTAGTGAGAACCATGACAGAAATTTCTTCAGGAGCAAATGTCTTTATTTGTGTACCTCCAATATCACCCTGAATGAACAATTTAGTTTTCTTTTCAAACACCTTGAATGGCAAGAACTTGACATCCTGCTGCACAGGTGGGTCGTTCCACGTGCGGCGGATGAGCCGCTTGGCGTCGAAGACCCTGTTCTTGGTATTGGACGTGAGCTGGTTCTTGGTGGCATCACTGATCAGACGTTCCCCTTCAGGAGTGAAGGCCACGTAGGACAGCGTGCTGCGGTTGCCCTGATCGTTGGCGATGATCTCACGGCCGTTCTTGAACACGCCGACGTAGGAGTAGGTGGTTCCCAGGTTAATGCCGACCACTGTGCCCCTGTCCTCCCTCTTGTCCTCCTCCTCGGCAGTATCAGCATCGCGGCCACCAGGGAGAGCTTCATCTTGCCAACCAGTCGGGCAGCGGCGGGCAGGGCGCCCGCAGTCCAGCCACGGTTCCGCAGCACAGGAGCGCACGGAGGCTACCCACCCCTCACTCTCGCCAAACAGCTCAATCAGTCGGTCGGTCTGTGCTGTCTCAGCCGCCATGGAGAAAGTATATTTTTATACATACTTGATCAGATGTAAAAACCACAACCAAATGTGGCCAAAGCTGAGAGAAATAATTTCTGGGACTGTAGGCAGTCAAAAATCAGATTTGGATTCTCTGTGTTGCCCTCAGCCTTCGAGTTTTAACTGTGCCTTGCTCATTGACTTGGCATTTGAAAGAGTGCTGGAAATGGCCCTTAATGGAAAATTATGAGAAAACATTCAGAACTTCTGAGCCATGTTCAATTTGAGTATTCCGAAGGGCTTCACAGTGTTAGAAATAATTGGCATTTACAATAATTTATATAGGTTTATGAGACTTTCTAATTTGAGATTTAAAGTCAAAAAAGATGGGGAAACTGACATGCAAAACAAGCTATCTGCCATCAAGGCTGAATAGACGTATGTTGGTAAAAGTAGTTATAATTAAGTAATTCCTGCCATTACATGGAACGATCGTGACTAGTCACTTTTAAAAGCTATGCTTTATGTTTATTACTAAAAACATTGTATTGATTTCATTTACCTACAACAGGGGCCTGTGTTGTCAAGTGCTCAAGCAGATCCTAAGCAAGAGCAAACATTGCAGGTGCCAGTTGTCCTTGCCAGGCTTCCACAGATTCAGCCAGTGAGACAACAAACCCAAATGAGGTACCTGTTTATTATTCACAGCACAGCAGACAGCATGAGCTTCAAGTTCACAGCAAATCCCTATGCCCCAGGTCCTATGGGAGTAATGTGGAGGAAGTCTAGATAGGTATTATATACATGGCGGGTCTGTGTCACAACTGAGGAGCCTTGGAAATCCTGGATGTATAAGGGGACTTCAAGTAAACCTGCTCATCCTCCACTTTAAAGAGAGACATTATTCATATATGTTTTTTGGCCAGGAAGCCAATCTGACCTCTGACTCAGAGGGAGGCACATTCTCTATCACCCTGGAACATCTTCAGGAGAGGAGAGAGACCTAGCTTTATGACCCTGGTGCATAACCAAATCTGCTCTGTGTCCCCACAGCAACTTTGTAGATTTCCTTGAACAAAACTGTTAATGCCTTTTGCCAAGAGGAATAAGCAGAAATACCAAATCCTTGGAGACTATCTCCCCAACACACAAGTACACCCAGTGCCCATAAATGGTATGAAGCTGCTGAGGGTTGAGCAAGATCAGATTACATGCATTTCATGCAAAAAAAAAAAAAAAAAAGATTTCTTCAGCCATAATTGAAGGCAATTGATACCATCTCAAGTGGCATTATTTTTAATAATACTAATAAATGATGCACAAACATGGAAACTACTTTTGGCACCTTAGACATCCTTGCTCTAGCCTAGAACCTTTGGATATATTCCTCTCTCATTTCTGGATTTAGTCACACACCTTCAAGGCCCTGTCCACAGGTAACATATTTGAGAATAATCCTTATATGACAAAGAACCTGATAATATCTAGCTAATTAAATGGTAGGAGATAAGAAAGAACTCTTCAGAGGTCTTCAATTTAGCTCAAAACTTAGAGTTCTTAAATTGCCCTGAGGCTTTTACTCATGTGAGCATCTGTCACTAAGAAAATACAGAAAGACAGATCTAAGCAAATCTGAGTTTTTTAACTGGGAGTGGGAGAGCTTTTTCTCTTCACCTCAGATCATACTGTTTCTGCTTTTAAGAATAGGGCAGCAGGGACAGAAAACCCAAAAGTCTCCCTTCCAAATAGAAGCCCAAAATATTGCACTGGCTCATAGAGCGCATTGCTGCTTGAATACAAGTCGGTAGTGGAAAGTTGTAAGTGAGTAGTGTATCAGTTCTCAGATTCTTACAAAATAGAATCACACAGAGTGTGGCCAAATGCTATCAATTCTTTGAGGAGGACAGGTTGTTTAAAAAGGAGGGCCATATACCAAAGTAATGATTATTGAGGCAATTTTTCTACCCTCAAGGAGATCCTGAATTTAACATAATTCATGTTGGTGATTATGGGGCTTCAGAATTACTGTTTTTTCAAAGATTATTATTTCAAAACCAGAAATTGGCATTTGTCTTATTAAACCCTTGATAAAATCATAGACTCTTGCAAAGAAGTTTAAATATTGGCTTGACATATTTTTTTTTGTATGTCTGACTAGTTTTAATATCTTCTACAATTTAGAAGGAATTTAAATGTTTATTTTTATTCTGAAAATAAGTAATTTATTTTGTGTAGATCATGTAGGTATCTTCTTATCTCATTGGGGAAAAAAAATTCTTACTTTTAAATTCTCCAGAGTTTGCAGCAAATATTTGAGTTAGTAGCTCTTTAGATCAACTGATTCCCAGATGACATGAAAACAAACATGAAACTTAATCATAGAAATATATTGCTCTTCAATCCTTATGTCTGTAAGTACTTAATGTTGTTTGGAAGTATATGTTACTCTATAATAAAACCTGTTTTGCTAGTATATGATAACATATCAGATAAAATTTATTTGACATGTGCAGAACTCAAGATTGGTTAAGTGTGGAAAGAAATTTTCCTAATGAGCTTATTGGGTATAGTGATGGTAGAATTTTTGTCATTTAAATAAAAGCTAAGTTCAATCAAAAATAACCATTCACTCAGTTGCCATATATATGCCATTACGTTTATCTGAAAATATTAGTATTAGAGCCTTAGCTAGAATTAATGTAGTCTGCTGATGCAGAAAATACAAATAGAAATAAGCCTCATTGTTGAGTTTTACTAATATTTTTACTCATTTCCAACACCCATCCTGGGTATCAAAATATAATTCTTAAAGAGTTTGGTGAGGAAAATAAAAAGATTTGTCTAGAATAACCTACTGTATACTGTTAATGCATATTTTAAAAATTTTGTTTTGCTTTTTAAATTAAAACTGTGATAAAATACAATTTGAAATTTACCATCTTAATCATTTTTAAGTTTATAGTTCAGTGACATTAAGTACCTTCACTTAGTTGTGCAACAATTACTTCCTGCCATCTACAGAACTCTTTTCCTTTTGCTGTACTAATAATATTTGTAGACAACATACTCTATGAAGGTTTTGGTATTAGGATCCATTTATAATCCCTAAGAACCTTGGAATTAGGTTTAGGCATTATGGCTAGCTGAGACTACAGGGAGAGGTCTGATGAAGTTTGGGCCTCTCCTGTGTATCTCAAGTGGTCAGTTCAACAATTGGGAGTTGACCCTTACTTTAGGGCCATACCACCAAGGGAATTTATGTTTGATTATGTCATTGCTTAAGCATATTATTCTGTATGAGTCTTTATCAAGTAATTTCTAGGAAAGGTTTGTTTTCTATCAATAGGTAGGCAAACTTCTTGCTACTATTTAACTGGTATAACCCTTTTAATTTCAGGCATAATCCATGTCCATTAGTGCATAGTGTGTCCTTTTGTATTTTGTGTATGTAACAATAGGTGTGTAATTATTTTGATAGAAAGAATTACTTTCTTTTCAATGTGGAAGCTAAAAGTGGGTAACTATTCACCAAATATGTGAGATGGAAAGTTTGAAAAGAGGTATGTGGTAAAAGCACATAGATAATATTTGAGGGAGATGCTGTTTTCTCAGTTTATTTCAAATCAAATTTTGCAAATTTGTACCTATAATCAGTGGAGTGAGTGAAAGACAGGAACTGTAAATGGAAAACTAAGAATGATACAGGGAAAATTGTAAAATCTAATATTGTGGTGTTGAGCAATCCAGCTTTATACATTACTAGTTTCTGCCACTGTTGTATTGAACAAATACCTATATCTGACCTCAGGGTTTAAAAAAAAAATTCTTATGATTTCCCGTCATTCTCTTCCTCCCCCTAAGGAATTCTAGATTTCATATTTGACTTTGAAGATTCTTTTCCAAGTGGCTGGAATGTTCTAAAGGGAACCTCTTCCTGGAACACTTTCATTCTTCCTGCCTCTTTTCTCTTCTCCCTCCTTCAATGGACTAATGACTAGTAGTTTTCTTTCCCAGCTCTTCTTAAATGTCACTTTCCCAAGATGTTTTTTTTTCTTCTCTCCTAGACTTGATTAAATGTCCCTGTTATATGCTCCCATAAAATCCTGACCTTTATGTCTCATGAATTTCATTGTACTTTATTTGAATCAGGGTTATGATTGGCTTCCTCCTCTGCTGTATTTTACATTCCATGATGCTAGTTACCTGCTTATCTTGCCAATGCTGCATCACTCAGCACTATACTTGGTATATGGCATCAGCCTTGAATCATTTTGGCTCCAAAAGTTAAAAATATATATGTAAATAAAACAACAGTAATTCTGGGAGAAACCGTAGGATATTTTCTTTATAACCATGGAATGAGAAGGCTTTTCTGTAGTTCAAAATTAAGATTGAAAGAAAAGATTGATGCTTTTGACAACATAAAAATTAGAAGCTTTTACATAGCAAGAGGTCTCATAAAGTCCAAAGGTAAATGCAAAAATGGGGAAAATATTATCACAAACAAAAGATTATAAAGAAATAGACCAACTACTCAGTGGATCAAAAAGTAAAGTATTTGAACAAATCATTCTCAAATACCAGTTTTTATGAATCACATAGGGAAAGGTGTAAGATAAATCATACATTCATTTGGCAATAAGTGTGATTATATAGAGTGAATTGAGGAAGACTGGGTGTATGGGAATAGAGATTAGTGGTGAGTTTTAGTGATACTGCTTTTTAACATTTTACTTTTGAATCCTGAAGTCATATAATCTGTTAAAATTTAGTGATCAAACAATTAGAGAATGGAAAAAGTTAACAGTTGTAAAAATATAAAATATGAGGAAACTATAAGAACCAGAACTTTTTAATATTAGGCTGAGGGAAGGTAAGGCTAAATTGGTAATAGTCTTCAAGCTTAAATGCTTCAGCTTAAAAATAAGGGATTTACACTTTAATCTCTTGGTCATTTCAAATTCTGAGACTCTATCCTTTGACATGAAGGGTTTCATTAATAAGAAGTCTTATGTCTTGGTGATATTTTCCATCTCCATTAAGAAAAGTATAAAAATGTGAACTTAAATTTTCAGGGGAAAACGATGACATTGGGAAAGTATAAAGAATATCAAATTATTAATTTCTAATAACAGGAGTCTTCACTGGCATATATTGAGCATCACAATGTAACTGACTTTGGGAGCTGCTTCTTTGTTTAATTTAGAATTACTTATTTAATTTTAAAATTAAAGATATGATGGTAAAATCTGTGTAACAGTATTGTAATTGGTTGTTCTTGCACATACATCAGATGTTTTTTTAAATGTACATGTAAATACTAAAAATGTGTATATATTATATGTTATCGATACATGTATGGAGGGAAGGAGGGAAAAAGGAATGGGAAGGAGAGACAGAAGGAAGGAGATGATAGTCTTCCAAAGATAAGAATTTATATTTCTTTGCAAGTTGTTTTTTTTACTTACAAATATGTCTTTCTTTCTCTGATAAATATATATCTAACTCAGAAAATACATACTCTGCAATTACTACTATTTGATCTCAACAAGGTCAATTTTATTTTTGAAAATGTTTATAGAAATAATTGAAAAATTGCTATGTATCTATTAGTCAAGTTTAGTGATTACATTGTTCAATCTTTTATAAATTATTCTATATTTATTCATTGTATTGATCTGTGGCCGGCTCCCATTACACTGTGTGGTCTAGGGAAGTGCACAGAGATCCAGAGGGAGCCAGGTTAGGTCTGCATATTAATGTCTTTATGAAAAACCTATTAGTGTTCCATAGCTATTAATTATTTAATTGTCAATGTAATATTTGTGGATTTCATTCATTAGTTTATGTTAATGAATTTCCAAGAAAAAATAAGAGAAAAAAGTATCTTTTACCTGAAGTTCTAATTGTACAGCATGAATTGTCTATTATAGGTTGTATGCATGATTGAGTCCCAAGAGAAAAAGCTGACACTGGCAAATGATTTAATATTGTCTATATTCAGAGAGTTTGTAATGTGGTACTAAAAACAGAATTTCAAGAAATTGTGGCATAGTCCTTAGCTGAAATACATTAACTTGACACCAACTTTAAAAATAACAGTAGTTCGTGGACTGTGTTGCCACAATTAAAAAGAAGTTCACAAATCTAAGGAAGAATAATTTATTGTATTTATAGAAAATCTTCGAGCTAGGACTATATTGTCATGTTCTAAGCAGCACTTAACACATCTATTTGATAGTACTAAAAATATAATCACCTCCCCAAAGCAGCATCATAATTTAGCACTGCTCATTATAGAAAAGTTGTCAAAAAACTGTCATGGAAATAAATAACTTGGAATGGTGCTTTTTGGGGGGATTTTATTTTGTAAGATTTTAGAATTTTATCAGAATGCCTCTTCTGTGTCTTCAAATTGGGGTCATTTCTCTGTCTGTTCCCTAGCATAAAATTAGTTGTAGTTCTTGAACATAGTTAATATAACTTATTATGCCTTAGTGTGTGCTAAAAATTCGATATACATAGTGTATAAATACAGTGCACTTGTGTGTGTATATATATGAGATTGTGTTGTGTGTATATGTATACACAGATATGTGATACACATATATGAGATACAAAAATGATACAAAAAGATACACAAGACCATGAAAGCCTTAAAAAGGAAAATTTTACCTAATCTGAGAGCTAAAATTGAAGGAAGAGTAGGAATCAATTAGTCAAGGAAGGCTAATGTATTTAGGCAGGGGACGTATTCACACAAATGTTTGTGGAGGGAGAAGCTTGGTAGGTGTGAGGAGCTAAAGAAGGCTTAGGTGGCTAAAGTGGGAGAGGCAGTGGGGACCCCATACCATGGGAGCTTGCAAGACATATTAAGATTTTGCTTTCATCCTATGAGCAATGGGACTTCAGTAAAATAGAATTTTAAGTAAGAAATGAAATGATGAGGATTTTACTTTGAGAAGATTTTTCTGGTTGCAGAATTGAAAACAAGTTTTAGGTAGGTACGTGTTGTCTACGACGGACATAAATAGCCAAGTGAGAAGGCTGTTACACGGTTCAGGTGAGAGATGGCAGGTTGGACTAGAGCAGTGGGGACAAAGATGGCAAATGGATGTAGAAGTTCTAATGGCATTTTCCCCTAAAACACTAAAGTCCACATTGGTCTAAATTGTATTACTTGTTACTTACTAAATCTTACAAAATAGTAAGAGGGTGATTTGCAGGAGATTATTAACATGAATGTCTTTGAGGATGAGGGTGAATTTTGGATGCCCAAGCTCGTATTCAGCTGTCTTAACATAAATAAAACATTATCTGCTTAAAGATGATATATCGCTATCTCTTCTGCTGCATAATCCCTCCCTTTATCAAAAATTAACGAGAACCATGCCAGTTCTCATATTTTAATGAAACTTAAGCCTTGAAGTATTTTATTGTTATCAAGCTCCATATAATTTTCAGTCAATGCAACTCTGAAATGTAATTTTAAAATTATTAGATGAACATTAAATGGACAGCTAGAATACTATTAGGTAGCAATTTTATATAATTGACCTTCTTGAAAGGTTAGTTGCACTAATCTTCCATCTTAGGCAAGAGAATTTTACAAACACTTATGTAAAAGTTCAAGTGACATAAAATTCTTTAAATTCAGCACATGATGAATTTATCTAATAACTCTATATCTATTACATCCAATAAAATTACCAGAGCAGAAGCCATAATTCAATATAAATTCCTATGTTAAAAAATGTATAGCCCTGTGCCCAATCATGGAATTTTTTCAAAATTAAAC
Source organism: Sapajus apella (assembly GCF_009761245.1). NCBI lineage: Eukaryota > Metazoa > Chordata > Mammalia > Primates > Cebidae > Sapajus > Sapajus apella. The sequence goes on from NW_022437007.1 coordinate 704,306, forward strand.
ATTGAGAAAATTTTGTTTGTCTTTTTAATGCAGCGCTTTCACTACTAATGAATATGACCTTTATTAAAGTCCTGTAATTTCAATCGAGAAACAGTTAATCAGCACTTGCAAAGTATAAAGATAAGTCACTACTAGAGAGTCAGCGGTGAATGAACCCAAACGGTCAACATGAGAAGGTTTACCTTCTAGTATGAGTTAATTTTTTCCTAGTATATCCTTTCCATAATCAGCCAGTATTCAAATTTTCCCTCTGGAAATTATTAAAATATTCTTAGACCGAGCAAAACTTTCCTAGTATTTTTCCTGGCTTGTTTAGTACTATTAGAGGTTATAGATCATCTCATTGGGTTTTTGCAAATAAAAATGTTCTTTATAAAAAAGATATTTTGCCGGATGGAGAGTAATTAACTCAAATGAGAAGACATATTAATAGTATCTTATAAAAAGGATATTTGGCATATTAGCCTATAAGAAAGGATGAATTTGCCAAGTTTTCTCATTAAGTTGCCCTTTAGAGCCTCTATATGGTGTGTGTGTGTGTGTGTGTGTGTGTGTGTGTGTGTGTGTGTGTGTATTTTAAATCCAGGTAATTTTTTGAAGTGATATTTATTACATCAACTGACATTAATTAGGAAAATCAGATTTTTAAGTGGTTTCTGTACCACTTTGGGAACGTGATTTTGAAACTATTCGATATTATTGTATTAGTATATTATTTACTAATCCATATAACTTACTATTTTTCTTTGTTTGTTCAAGTATTACATACTTTGTCATAAGAATATGGCTATATGAAATTAATGCCAAATCAAAACCCAGTACAGGGCTAGTGACAAGTGGTGCATATTAACTTTTAATAATTTTATCTTGAGTTTACTAATAACTCTTAATAAGAGTTTACTCCGTGCAGAATCCTGTATTAGAGTAGAAAGGAAAGCACAGCCTCTCCTTTATAGAATTCCATAAAAAGAAGTAGAAAAAAAAAATCTCCCTCTATTTCATCACCAGCTCCTTCTGCTCCCTAGGATTATGCCCCTGGCAAACTCAGTGCTTGATAAACCACTTACAGAACAGAAGACTCCCGCAACAGTATCAGGAGGAGAATATGATCTCATCCCACAACCATACTGCCTGCCAACATAGGGAGAGTCTGTGTGCCACACAGTGTTCTCTGTAAACTGCAGCCCTGATCTTTTTCTCTAGGTGGTATCATTTTATCTCATTGTTGACGCAGTTCTAGGGGAAGAAAGACCAACAACTGTGATGCAGGGTTTTTCAACTCATGGGAGAAAGGCTTCTCTAGTTGGTAATTTTCATTTTCCTTAGGGCTTTGTTTGATTATCATCTTCTATTTTTTCTTTTTAACCTCAAGCCATGTTTTTAATTACTATTGTAAAATACCAGCATTTTTGAAATAAGTGAAAACTTTATTATTATTAGACATTAAGCTCCATTTTAAAAGAGAAAATACAAACCCATCCAAATATTGCATCATAATTAACACTGTAGTGATATTTATGTATTCATATACCAAATACCATCAGTACTTGGTGATTTAATCTAGGAGCTTGAGCTCCTTAGGTCTGATGGAAAGTACAGACTCAATTATATTTGTTTCTCTGTTACCTCAATAATTAAAATTGTTAAGTCAAGGGAAGTGAGGAAGCCTCATTCGCATTATGTCCATCTTGCACGCTTTCCTGCAACCAGGCTGACTTTTCTATATTCCTCCAGAGAGCCCAGATCTTCACAGGACACACAATTTTGCTCCTGCACTTCCTCCCTGTGTTTACCTATCCCTCAGTCAGGCTCTGTTTAAGGGCTTTTCTCTCTATTCTGGCTGTATCAAGGATGAGCAGGTGGGGAGTTAGGCATCTCCAAATTAAAGTTTTGTGGTACAAAGACTTTACCCCTTTACTAACAAGACCATACACAGTAGTTGACATCATTAAGTCCAAAGTTACAAGCAAGATGATGTAACTTTATTATATTGAAGTTATTTGAATTTAGATATATGTACTGTTTTTTGAATTATGAATGTGATTGGGTTCAATGATGCATTTTCAGCAAACTAAGGTCTTATGTGTAAAATAAGAGCATCACTGCCTATCAGTACTCTGTTACAGATTAATTAAGGAGCATGTTTCGGTGACATTCCGTCTAGGACAGATTGGTAGATTGCTATACCTAAGGTTCATGATGGTGGAATTACTGTCTCTCTCAGACCAAAGCAGATGCAGTGCTTCTTGTGATCAGACAGGTGCAGAAGTATACTTTTAGCCACATTTTTTCTTTGTTTCTCTTTCTTTGTCTCTGCCTCTGTGTGTATGTGTGTCTCTCTTTTACACACACACACAAAGAAATCTGTATGCATGTTTGCATGGCATTTTACCTGAAAGTTTTAACCCTTAGTTTTCCCTGGATTTGGGACCATCCATTTTTCTTCTTAAGTATGTCACTTACCAGGTATCAATATTAAAGCTTGCTTTTGTTTAACCCACATGTGGTAAGTCTGCATTCTCCATTAAAAAAAAAAAAAAAAAAACCTACCTTGTTAGAGGATAAAAAATTTGTTCTTAGTTTTACCTTAAAACCAGAAAAAACAAAAGTCTGTATTGAGTTTCTGAAAGAGTAGATGACATTGACTTCATTCCACAATAATCTCCTTTGTCATTTACAAGCTATGCAATTCTCCATGCATGGTAATTGCCCCAGATGAGAAATCAAAGAACCTTGATTCTGTGTTCAGTTCTGTCCCTTCTTTATTGTGTAATTTTGGGAAATTACTTCTGTAAGTCTTAGTCTTATTATTTACAAAAAGATTTCTCTTTTGGACATAGGAAAATTACTTGTATAAAACAGTGCATGTTTTCCTTCATAGTGCTTAAAAAGAAAAAAAAAAGTGCATGTGAGTTTATTCACTGATCAAATCACTTGATCGGGATGTATGAGCCATTTCTATGTGCCAGTATTGTTGCAGATGCCAGAGGTACAGCACAAAAAACCACAAATGTCCTACTCCTTTCTAGCTTCACTGCAGTTCACTTGAAACTATTAAGGGCTATGTGAAGGAAAATGTCAGAAAAGGGAGTATCAATTATTTAATTAAACCGTTGGTTCCATGGGGATAAGAAACATGTCTCATTCTATCTTCTGCAATATAGACAGACAGACAGAGCAGGATACTCAGATAAATATCAAATTGAATTTAAAAAATAAAGACAAATCTAAGAATAAAATTAAGGAATCAGAAGGCCTGATGGCTATTCACAGAGTAAGTTGTTTCAGATACTCAGCATGTTTCCTGAGAAACCTATTTCTTGGTTATTTAGTGTCATAGAAGGGCTATAAAACTAAAGCCCTTGCTAGTGGATCTAATGATGATATTTCCATGAGGCAGCTGTGTGAAAAAAAATAAAATTAGCAACACAAAAAGGGACTATCTCCATCCTTCTCAGAAAAGCTGCATCTTAGATTTTCAAATTGTTAGGGTAGGAGTATATTAATTCCGATAATTATTTAGTTCTCTGATTTCATAATTTTGCATTCTTGTATCTTTTTTTGTCAATAGGGAGTTAATTTGAGACTAATTAAGGACTAAGATTGCAAAGGGGTTTGGTATTACCTGAAGTCATTTAAAAATGGGATGACTATTTTTTTTTTCCCTTGTGATATGCATCAATCTGAACAGAAAAAAAAATCTATAGCAAATATATTGATACCTTTTGGGAGTGCTGGATGATACTAAAGATTTGACACTATTTTGCTTCTATGTCTGTGCATGTGGCAAACATCAGTGACTATATTGTAGTTAACACTACTTAGCGAAGACAAAGTAGAAAATGATTATGTCTCTTGCATGCAACCCTTGGCATTGCTGTCACAGTGACCGTATCTAGTCAGACTTGCCTTAGTGACCATAAAGGTTTGCGGTAAGTGATATGAGGGATTTTCAGGTCAGGCTAATAATACCTTTTAATACTCAAAGGTCTTTTGAAACTTTCAGGTCTTGCATTTCTTTATTTTTTACCAATAGATTGATCATCAAAATCATTTTTTTATCCCCATATTCTATCAAATGTAGATTCCTTTTCTTGATGATTGACTTGATGAGGACTGATAGTTAAATTTAGAAATAGTGCTAGGTTATTGAGGCCCAAATAAAAACAATTTAGAAAACATTGCAGGAGTGTATTAGGGTTCTTCAGAAAAATAGAAGCAAGATAATGCATATGTGTTGGGGAGTGAGGATGAAAGAGAAAGTTTTTTTGTTGAAGTTCTAGGGTGCACGTGCAGAATGTGCAGGTTTGTTACATAGGTACACATGTGCCATAGTGGTTTGCTGCACCCATCACCCCATCATCTACATTAGGTATTTCCCCTAATGCTATGCCTCCCCTAGCCCCCCTACACCCCAACAGGCCCTGGTGTGTGATGTTCCCCTCCCTGTGCCCATGCGTTCTTACTGTTCGACTCCAACTTATGAGTGACGCGATGTGGTGTTTGGTTTTCTATTCTTGTGTTAGTTTGCTGAGAATGATGTTTTCCAACTTCATCCATGTCCCTGCAAAGGACATGAACTTATTCTTTTTTATGGCTGCATAGTATTCCATGGTGTATATGTGCCACATTTTCTTTATCCAGTCTATCATTGATGGGCATTTGGATTGGTTCCAAGTCTTTGTTATTGTGAACAGTGCTGCAATAAATATACATGTACGAGTGTCTTTATAGTAGAATAATTTGTAATCATGTGGGTATATATCCAGTAATGGAATTGCTTGGTCAAAAGGTATTTCTAGTTCTAGATCCTTGAGGAATTGTCACACTGTCTTCTCCAATGATCGAACTAATTTATACTTCCATAAACAGTGCAAATGTGTTCCTATTTCTCCACATCCTCTCCAGCATCTGTTGTTTCCTGACTTTTTAATGGACGCCATTCTAACTGACATGAGATGGTCTCTCAAGATGGTTTTGATTTGCATTTCTCTAGTTACCAGTGATGGTGAGCTTTTTTTAGAATTGGCTCTTGTGATTACTGGGGCTAGGAAGCCCCACATTGCAGGGCAGGGTGGTGAGCTGGAAGTTCTGGCAGGAGTCAGTGCTACAGTCTTCAGCCTGAAGACAGTCTGGAAGCAGAATTCCTTTATCCTCTAAGGACCTCAGTCATTTCTCTGAAGGCCTTCAACTGATTAGATTAGGTCTACTTATATTATGGAGGGTAATCTGCTTTACTTCAGAGTCTCATGATTTAAATGTCAGTCACATCTACAGAGTATCTTCACAGCAATAGTTGACTGCAATTTGACCAAACAACTGAGTATCATAGCCTAGCCAAGTTGACACATGGAATTAACCATCACAATGAAGTCTTATACATTAATTTTATATAGAATTTATATAGCCTTGGGAAAAAATAAGTACAGTAAATAGTATTGAGAAGAACTAAATTTTACCATTAGAACTAATGTGAGCACTTATGGGAAAATAGGGGACAAGGTTGTAGATATTTATATCTAGACTTATTTCCTGAAAACTTAAATTTTCTTAGCTTTTTGGATGCATAAATCAATTGTGGATAATTCAATTGTGGATAATTTTGTAATAAAAATCAAAATTGTAGTGAACTAATTACTAGCCATTATATCAAGTAATTCACATTTGTTATTTCATTTACACAAATCTAGAGATATTATCTTTACTATAAAGATGAAAAAATTAATACTTAAATAGGTTGAGATTTGTGTAGGGTGACAGAGATAGTAAGAAGGAGAACTAGGATAATTACAGTACATATTAAGGATTTTCTGCTCTGCTCACAGTTCAAAACATATTCTATTTAGAAAGCTTTACAGTTTTTGTCCTTACATATACCATCTGGATGGACCAAAGATATCTCATAGCTTATTTTTATGAGAAATAACTCTCTTCCCCAAATGATGAACAATTAGCTAATTAGTAATGCCTTCTAAAAAGCATGACATTTTTATCTTAATAGTTTACCAGAATTAGCTTTTGTGGTCAATATTTTTTAAGAGGTTTATGTAGGTATTAGGCAGAGCTATAAAACTGTTTACTACTGTTAACTAGTGTATCTATTTCAAAAGAAATATATTAAAACAACATAAGATTACATTACCTTTAACCAGTAGAAAAAAGTCAAGCCCTTTGAGCTTAATCAAAACATTGACTACTGAGGTTTTCTACCACCTGGAGAGAGAAAACCCTATGAAACCATCTCAGTAGACACAGCCATCAGGTTGAACTTCTCCCCCAGCCTTTCTAATTTCGTACCCCTCCTCACGTGGACTCTGCAATCACTCTGAAGTCCTTTCCGTTTTCTGAGCAACATCACAGTTGTATTTCTAATGCCTAACAACACATCTGGTGCACAGTGCTTAATAAATAATTTTATAAAGAACAGAAGGAAGGTAGGAAGGAAACAATATTTTCCAGAAATGCTCACTTTTTAGCTCTGAATTTACTTTACTTCAATCAGCCCGTTATTTATATAACACTCTTTTACTTGTGTAATTGGCAACTAAGAAGTTGAGAGGTTATGGTGAAATTTGTCAGCTTTGATTCAGGTGATTTTTTTTCTTTATTGTTTGTTCCCATCTCTCATTATGCACTAGTCACACATAAAGCCCAAGATTGCACATTTAATCTCAGCATGTGCTGAGCCATAAGAAAACCTTATCGTCTTTGAACTTTATTTTAATTCAGAAAGAAATATTGACTAATGTTTTCTAATGGAAGCTTTTAGAAGATTTGTTGACATTATAGTGTGAGACAATTTCTACAGAGTAATTGACTTTTTTTTTTAAACCTCCCTAGCTCTATATGTGGGCATTTATTGCTATGAATTTCCCTCTAGACACTGCTTTAACTGTGTACCAGAGATTCTGGTATGTTGTGCTTCATTCTTGTTGGTTTTGAAGAACATGTTTATTTCTGCCTTCATTTCATTGTTTATCCAGTCAACATTGAGGAGCCAGTTGTTTATTTTTCATGAAGTTGTGTCATTTCAAGTTAGTTTCTTAATCCTGAGTTCTAATTTGATTGCACTGTGGTCTGAAAGACTGTTATGATTTCTGTTCTTTTGCATTTGCTGAGGAGTGATTTACTTCCAATTATGTGGTCAATTTTAGAGTGAGTGCAATGCAGTGCTGAGAAGAATGTGTATTCTGTGGATTTGGGGTTGAGAGTTCTGTAAATGACTATTAAGTTTGCTTGGTCCAGATCTGAGTTCAACTCCTGGATTTCCTTGTTGATTTTCTGTCTCAATGATCTGTCTAATATTGACAGTGGAGTGTTAAAGCCTCCCACTATTGTTGTGTGGGAGCCTAAGTCTCTTTGTAGGTGGTCAAGGGCTTGCTTTATGTATCTGGGTGCTCTTCTGCATTGGGTGCATATATATTTAGAATAATTAGCTCTTCTTGATTATGTAATGCCGTTTTTTGTCTCTTTTGATCTGTGTTGGTTTAAAGTCCATTTTATCAGAGACTCAGATTGCCACCCCGCTTTTTTTTTTTTCCTCTTTCCATTTGCTTGGTAAATCATCCTTCATACCTTTATTTCGAGTCTGTGTGTGACTTGGCATGTGAGATGGGCCTCCTAAATACAGCACACTGATGGTTCTTGGCTTTTTATCCAATTTGCCAATATGTGTCTTTCGATTGGGGCATTTAGTCCATTTACATTTAATGTTAATATTGTTATGTGTGAATTTGATCCTGCCATTTTATTACTGGTTGGTTGTTTTGCCCTTTTGTTGGCATAATATCTTCATTGCATCATTGTTCTTTACCATTTGCCCTTTTTTCAGTGGCTGGTACTGGTTTTTCCTTTCTGTGTTTAGTGCTTCCTTCAGGAGCTCTTGTAGGGAAGGCCTGGTAGTGACAAAATCTCTCAGCAATTGCTTGTCCGTAAAGGATTTTATTTCTCCATCACTTATGAAGCTTACTTTGTCTGGATATGAAATTCTAGGCTGAAAGTTCTTTTCTTTAAGGATGTTGAATATTGGCCCCCACTCTCTTCTAGCTTGTAGGGTTTCTGCTGAGAGAGCCACTGTGAGTCTGATGTGCTTCCCTTTGTGGGTGACCCAACCTTTCTCTCTGGCTACCCTTAGCATATTTTCCTTCATTTCAACCCTAGTGAATCTGATGATTACGTGCCTTGGGGTTGCTCTTCTAGAGGAGTATCATTGTGGTGTTCTCTATATTTCCTGTATTTGAATGTTGGCCTGCCTTGCTAGGTTGGGGAGGTTCTCCTGTATAATATCCTGAAGAGTGTTTTCCAGCTTGGATTCATTATCCCTGTCATCAATCCCGTATACCGATCAAGCATAGGTTAGGTCTTTTCACATAATCTCATATTTCTTGAAGGCTTTATTCATTTCTTTTCACTCTTTGTTCTCTTTTCTTGCCTTCTCATTTTATTTCATTGAGTTAATCTTCAATCTCTGGTATCCTTCCTTCTGCTTGGTCAATTCAGCTATTGAAACTTGCGTATGCTTCATGAAGTACTTATGCTGTGTTTTTCAGCTCCATCAAGTTGTTTATTTTCTTCTCTAAGCTGGTTATTGTAGTTAGCATTTCGTCTAACCTTTTTTCAAGGTTTTTAGTTTCTTTGCATTGGGATAGAACACGTTCCTTTAACTCAGAGAAGTTTGTTATTACCCAGCTTCTGAAGCCTGCTTCTGTTAATTCATCAAATTCATTCTCTGTCCAGCTTTGTTCCCTTGCTGACAAGGAGTTGTGATCTTATGGGAGAGAGGCATTCTGTTTTTTTATGGTTTCATTCTTCTTGCACTGGTTTCTTCCCATTTCCTTGGATTTATATAGTTTTGATCTCAGGTAGCTGCTTGGGGAGGTGGCCTTTCCTTTGTGTGCCTGCAGAAGCACTGCTGGGCTGCCATGGATTCAGTGGAGCTGCTGCATCTTTCATTTACTCAGGAAAATTAGGCTGGCTTCTGCAATGGCAGCTGCCCTTCCCTGTGCCAAGCTCAATTGTTCCTGGTCGCTCTCTAACCGATGTTCTGGAGCGAAACTCTGGAGTGAGAGTTTTTTGGCCCGCTGGGCTTTGTGCGGGGTGGAACTGTCCTGCTGTATGGACTGTTTCCCTGCTTTCAGGTCCTCTTCTTTGTGGGGGGGCAGGTAGCTCCATCCAGCTGGCTTTCTGGCTTTCACGTCAGCCAGTGCTTCTGCCTAGATCTAGTCTGACAGCCCTGGTGCCAGCCAAAGTTGCTGTTCTGCCCTGTTCAGGCAGCTCGCTGAGGCTTTTCAGCCCAGTGAAGATCTCCTGTTCTGTGGGTTGTAGAGGGCTTGGGTGGAGCGCTGTATCTGAACTGAAGTCCCAGAGGAGGAGATCCCCCAGTCCTCCGGTCAGTTGCAGGCATCTCCTGGGTGGGGCAGTGCACCACCTTGCCTCAACTTGCCCTATTTGGTTTGTATCCACTCTCCAACCAGACCCACAAAATGAACCTGGTGCCTCATTTGGAATTGTGGAGACCACTTGGCTTCAATGTCTCTCTCGCTGGGAGCTGCTTTCCAGAGCTGCCTCTTATTTGGCCATCTTAGGATCCTTACCTTGATATTTATCCTTTAATTTTCTTTAAAAATTGTTGTGTGTCACGCCTGTCATCCCAGCACTTTGGGAGGCCGAGGCGGGCAGATCACGAGGTCTGGAGATCGAGACCATCCTGGCCAACATGGTGAAACCCCGTGTCTAATAAAAAATACAAAAATTAGCTGGGTGTGGTGGCACGTGCCTGTAGCTCCAGCTACTCAGGAGGCTGAGGCAGGAGAATTGCTTGAACCCGGGAGGCAGAGGTTGCAGTGAGCCGAGATCACACCACTGCACTCCAGCCTGACACCTGGCAACAGAGCAAGACTCTGTCTCAAAAAAAAAAAAAATTCTTGTGTGGGGATGAAGATAATGAATTTGTACATCTCTGTGTAAGTAACTAACAAGGGGAGATTTAGACAACTTGTAACTTGCAAAGATCTTTCTGTCTATATTTTTTCAAAAATTTTATCTACGTAGCTTCATTCTTTCCCTAGTGCCTAGAACAAAGAGGGTAAGATAAGTAAATTCACTTAATAAAATAAAATTGAAGCCTGTAAGCAAATTAAATTCTTGCTTATCAGAAAATGCATGCCTTGTTTACCACCTATAAAGTGATTATAATCTCATAAAGAATAATTTAATTTGTTTATAGGTTTTCATTTTTGTTTTATTAAACAAATTTACTCATCTTCTTTGTTCTAGGCAATAGGAAAAGAATAAAGCCACCTAGATGATGTCATAGTTTCTGCTCTTATACAGTAGAGAAAATGATAGGTAGACAAGAAAGGAGCATCTGAGGATGGGTAAATAGACATGATTAGTGTAAAGACTTCATATTGGTCCACAAAGGTTGTGGTTTGACATCTTAATTCCACTTCATGGGAACCTGATGACTGTTGGAGAAACTTGCTATGACTTAGTGACCAGGGTGCCGGCCAGATGGACAGCCCCCACTATAAGTTTTACCCAACAGAATGGAATAAACTTCGTCAAATCAGAATGTCATTTTTTAAAATTCTTTTTTTAAATTATACTTTAGGTTCTGGGGTATATGTGCAGATCGTGCAGAATTGTTAAATAAGTATACACATGCCATGGTGATTTGCTACATCCATCCCCCCATCACCTACATTAGATATTTCTCTTAATGTTATCCCTCCCAAATCCCCCCACCCACTGCTATCCCCCTTTAGCTCCCCCACCACCCAACAGGCCCTGGTTTGTGTTGCTCCCCTCACTGTGTTCATGTGTTCTCATTGTTCAATGCCAACTTATGAGTGAGAACATGCAGTGTTTGATTTTCTGTTCTTGTGTCAGTTTGCTGAGAATAAAGGTTTCCAGCTTCATCCATGTCCCTGCAAAGGACGTGAACTCATCCCTTTTTATGGCTACATCATATTCCATGATGTACATGTGCCACATTTTCCTTGTCCTGTCTATCATTGATGGGCATCTGTGTTGGTTCCAAGTCTTTGCTACTGTAAACAGTGCTGTAGTAAACATACATGTGCATGTGTCTTTATAATAGAATGATTTATAACCCTTTGGGTATATACCCAGTAATGAGATTGCTGGGAAAAATGGTATTTGTAGTTCTAGATCCTTGAGGAATTGCCACACTGTCTTCCACAATGGTTGAACTAATTTACAGTCCCACCAACAGTGTAAAAGCATTCCTATTTCTCCATATCCTCTCCAGCATGTTGTCCCCTGATTTTTAAATGATCACCATTCTAACTGGCATGAGATGGTATCTCAATGTCGTTTTTATTTGCATTTCTCTCATGACCAGTGATGATCTTGTTTTTGTATGTTTGTTGACTGTATAAATGTCTTCTTTTGAAAAGTGTCTGGTCATACCTTTCACCCATTTTTTGATGGGGTTGTTGTTTTCTTATAAATTTGTTTAAGTTCTTTGTTGATTCTGGTTATTAGCCCTTTGTCAGATGGGTAGATTGCAAAAATTGTTCCCCATTCTGTTGGTTGCCAGTTCACTCTAATGATAGTTTCTTTCACTGTGCAGAAGCTCTTTAGTTTAATCAGATACCATTTTTCTTTTTTGGCTTTTGTTGCCATTGCTTTTGGTGGTTTAGTCATGAAGTCCTTTCCTATGCCTATGTCCTGAATAGTATTGCCTAGGCTTTCTTCTAGGGTTTTTATAGGGTTAGGTCTTACGTTTGAATCTTTAATCCACGTGGAGTTAATTTTTGTATAAGTTGTAAGGAAGGGGTCCAGTTTCAGCTTTCTGCATATGGCTAGCCAGTTTTCCCAACATCATTTATTAAATAGGGAATCCTTTCCTCATAGAATAATTGAAAAATGAGGGAAATATTGGATTTGCTATATCACTGTTGTTTCCTTAACCTTAGATTTCAATATTGGTTGAGAAATCTTCTGAACCAAAGTTTAAAAGGATGAATGCTTTTTTCCTTGGCCTAGTTTCCAATGTGATGATGCATTCAGATGGCAGGAAGAGTCACTATACTGAAGATCATGATGATAAGTTTTATTTTTTAATTTATTATTACTTAAAAGTGTACTTAAATTCATTTTAGACTTGGTACTCTAGTAATTTGCATGCTTTTCTTAATAAGACTTGGAAAACATAATGTACTCCTACTTTTTTCTCTTTTAATGGTGTAAACTTTGACTTTTAAAATTTTAATCATTATTTGAGAAACAATCATTCCTACAATCTTGTAATCACTTAATTCACTTAATATTACATAGTATGATAAACATTTAATAATTTAATGGCACCGAGGCATATACTTTAAAAGAAATTGAATAGACATAACCAAATACATATTATTACTCCATAGTATTCTTGTTAATGTTGGTTATACAGTCATTTTTCTTAGCTAAAAGTAACTTATAGTAATGGAAACACTCAAGTTCATAAATAATCACATGTTCTTTCTATCACTTATGATGATGGAATTTACAAGCTTTTCAGTATTCACATTGGAAAGGAACTGTTGAAATAAGAATAAAATAAAGATGTTTATAAAAGCACGGAAGTACTATTAAGTGCAAATCCATGCATAAGACATTTTTCTGTTAGCCTTTGCTTAGAATTCAATTAATTTCAATATTTATTGAATGATAAAAATGAACATTTAAAGATATCAGTAACTAAAAAACATGTTTATCCAATGTAGGGTCTCCATAATTAACAATAAAACTAGTTATGTCATTTTATATTAATTTCATCAGATTTTCTTTGATGCTTTTATTAACATACATAGGAACCATCATAATTACTTATGAATATTTTGACCTGTGAACATGAATAACATGCCAACCAAGATATTGTAATGGCTTTCACTCCAGTGTTCGGATCACATTTCTTCTCACCTCCACAGAGATTTCTTCCATTAGCTTTGAATAAATATTTTCCTGCCATTTAACTTATATGTCCCTCAAAATTTATTTTAAATATAATTTCTTCTAATCAAATTTAAATGACTCTGACCTTCTCTACTCCCATAGTGTCATTGGGAATGCTTCTCCCATTCAAAATCATTGAAATATCTCACTATGGTCAATAATTTATTGGGCATCCCTAACAGACTGTTTGCTTTTTAAGGGAAGGAACCATAAGTAAACTAATGTTAAAACACTTATTAAGTGCCTGACATTGTCACATATATTATCGCATTTGATCTTTGCAACCTGGGTGATTGGAAAAGATAATGCTATCTCATATTGAGGCAGGCTAGATAAACACTCATTGATAACATTAGTGAAGACAATAATAATGTCCCTGGTAAATCTGAGCGTATAGAAGCTAACACAAGTTATAAGCTCTACCACCCATTTATCACAAACTCTAAAAAATATTTTCATTAAAGGCAGTTAAAACCTGTTAAGCTTCATGAAAAAGTAGACCTTTGCACAATACGGTAAAGCTCTGTGTCCATCACAATGTAGTTCAATTCATTATGCTCTTAGAATAGCACACTAAAGTTTTTTGAGATGTGTTTACTATTTCTATCAAATTTATGAAAAAATTAAATTTGCATACTAAGAGGAGGCTCATATTCATAGGACCTAAGGTGCTATCCTTTCATTTTTTTTTCTTTTTGGTGGTTTGCCTGTACATCTGTCTTTTGTGGGAAGATAGCTGAGAATTTTGGCTTTCAAAATACACCTGAGTCCAATTAAGCAAACTGGAAATACAGAGAGCAGTAAGAGTAAGAAAAACTGGCCAGAAAACGGCATGAGTTGCTGTTGTTAAATAAAGGGTAAATGGATATTTTGCAGAAGTGATAGATTTTTAATTCACCAAGTGGTTTTAAATCTCATGGTTGTGTTTTCCGGCTGAGACGATATATAAGGTATAAGGTGCCAGCAATATGGCACCAGTGCCCACAGTCCTGGATGATCATGGTTTTGAGTAATTTTCACCTTTAAATAATTTAAAATAATTAAATTATAGAGAGCTTTTAATATGTCGAAAGCTCTCTGCTTCTATAATTATTTAACGTTATATACCTTAAGAAACATGTATTTCTCTTCTGGGGTTTTATGAATTGCCGGTATCCCAAAAGAACACATTTTAAAATAATACCACATTTAGAAACCAGTTATTCTCTTTGTAATCTATGGTCTGTCTTTTAAAATCCCTCAGCATTTTCATGTAAGATTTTTTGGATAACTTGGTTATATAAGTGAGGACATGATGAAAATTCTTTAACTGGCTTCACACTTCATTTGGACTGTGATGGAGTTTTATTAGACTGAACAAGCTCATCTAAAATGCCTATATATTTATCACTTTGTGCATGAAATAAGGGTATCAAGAGAAATTCGGAAAGAGACAAAAGGAGCACCTCAAAGACAGGGATCTTGAGTAGGCTGATGGAACTCTATCCCCAAGTTGTTGTTTTAAGTTTATTTTAATTTTTTAAGGAAATTGTATCATGTATATTTGAGGTTTACAATATGATGATATGGGATAGTAAAATGGTTATTATCCTGAAGCAGATTAATATAGCTATCATCTCACAGTTACTTTTTTATGTGACAAAAGCAGATAAAATCTACGTATCCAGCAAAAATCCTTAATACATAACAGTTTTATTAACTTCATCTTCATATTGTACATTAGATCTCTAAACTGGTTCATCCTACGTAGCTGCTACTTTTTATCCTTTGACCTATGTCCATTGACCATGCCTCCCCATCCTGTGGTAATGGTAACCACTGCTAAATTTTCTATCTCTGTTTGAGTTCTCTGTACAGTACATATAACATGCAAAAGATGTCATAATCAACTTTGTTATTGGTAAAGCTTCTAGTTAACAGAAGGCTATCGGTAGTAGTAAAGTTTTTAGGAAGTAAAATGTTATACACAGATCTTCAACTGTGGGTAAGTTCACCAC